>NC_084465.1:147214817-147517847 GCF_027409185.1 Cynocephalus volans
TCTTTGGGCTGCAGGATAAATGTAGCTTCCCACTTGCAGGGAGAAGGGGATGAGCTAGCATGGAGTTTGCAAAGAGCATGACGTCTGGGCCCCACTTTCTCTTGCTCATGGCTTCTTATCCACAGAAACCTGTACAAAAAGGATGAAGCTGCCTTGAGCTAGATTAACGGAGTTGAGAAACACAATGCAAAGTAGGGAAAAAGCAGTCTGGAGAAAAACAGGTCACCTAGTTTCTCCATTGAGCCCTGAAGAAGAACCTGTCTTGAAAAAACCTTAAAAGCACCCCACTGAAAGCACAGGTCCCACTTTCCTTATCTTTACGGCCTCCATCCATGCTGATTTTGTTGTATGACATTCGGGATGCATTCCACATCAGGAAGTTTATTGGGCAGGACCCTTTCAAATGATTCCTCAGAAACGGCCTGCCGGAGAGAGGAGAAAGCAAATCCCAGCTGCTTGCCACATTCGTTGCAATCGGGAAGATTTAGTTGAGCATGTAAATAGTTCTTGAAATTTGAATACTATCAGATGCATTATTTTTAAGAGACAGATCTTTTCCTGAGAAGGATCACACAGTGTAGAAGTGCCTATCTGTTGGAAGACCCTGACCATGGACTTCCCTTCTCTAGGACACATCCTGGGCATGAAGACTTTAGCAGCTGGAAGTGAACAAGCACTTCCAAATAAAAGTTGTAGACCAAAAGCACCTTGGAAACTCAATACGGGGACAAGGAAATTATTTCCAGAAGCCAACGGTATCTGAAATTTAATGGAATGGGAGAAATAGGCCCTTTGCTCTTAGTCAAAAAACTTGCTTTCTCCTGTCATCAACAGGTAAATATGTTGCAAACAAGGTCTCATTATCTCTAAACTGGATATTGTTTTCTTCCTGGAAACTCTTCCTATTTTCATTTTCTTTCTGAAGACTTCTGTCTTACTGTCTTACTCCTACTCATCCAGATACCAGGAAGGTGATGTAAGACACTGGTAAGGAGGAAATATAAGAAGCCACATTGAAGAATGAATTGTACTATGGTTTCAATTAAACTGCTTTAGCTAAGTCTATTAGATTGTACAGTCTCCTGAGAGTAGAGATCATTTTTTAAAATTTATATATTTTTAGTCTCTTACAGTGTTGCTATATCTAAAACATAGTACACACTTAAAAAAATCTATCTGCTTAAAGAAAAAAAAAGTGATCATAGTATTTCATTGCAGCATAGGTTTTCCTAAGAGAATAAAAGTGCCTTCTTTCTCTCTTTTAGTGAAAGTTTGTTTTCCAAGTTACAATATAGTTTTTGAAATTGGAAAAAATGTATAAGGAAAAATGACCTGAATTGAGTGAGAGACTGATTTTAAATAAGTTTGGCAATTTAAAAATTTTTTGGTATTTGGTTGATTGGATTTAGCATTAATTGGGGCTTAATCCTAAATTCATTTTTGGTCAGGTTACTCCTATAGATATTTATACAGTACGTCTTGTGTGAACCAGAAACACAAATGTGAGTAAGACAAGGTCTTTGCCCTCAAGGTGCTCTCACTTTAATGGCTTCTAGAGCTTTCAATTTACTATTGAAAAATGTTCTCGGGCAGGTAAGCATTCAGTACAGCCAAGACCTGCATTCATCTTTATATGACAGTTCAGGATTTCAGGCTGCCATTCATGACATAGATATTCATTCAACTGATGCTCTATCCTGAACTCCAGACTCACATATCTAAGTGGCTATTTGACATCTCCACTTGGTTTCAGTGCCTGGAACTGAGCTCCTGATTCTCCTACCCTCAGTTTCCATTTCTTCCACCATTTTGCCTCTCATGAAACAGCAACTCCACCGTGCTGGTGGCTCAGGCCCATGATATTGGAGCCCTCCACTCATTCTGCCTTTTGCTGAATGTGACAGCTCTGGACCCTTCCATGGAACCATGCTCCCCCTCCTCCTGGTTTATTGCAATAGCCTCTTGATGATGCCCCTGATTCACCCTTGCCCCGCACCCCCAAACCCTCTCTTCACAACACAACCACCAGAGTGATCTTTATAAACAGTCAGATCATGACTCATCTGCTCCTGTGGCTTCCCTCTAACTTAGAAGTCAACATCTTGCAATGGCTTCTAAGTCCCTGTGAGGTCTGGCCCCCTCACCCCGTCTACTGGGGTATCTCCTGGCATGCTCCACCTTTCCCCCCCTGATATCCTTGCTGGTCCTTGGAAACACCAAACACAAGCCCACCTCAGAGCCCTTACACTGGCTGTTCTTTCTCTCTGGAATGTTCCTTCCAGTGATATGCACATGGCTCACTCCCTCTCTCCTTACAGGGATCTGCTTAATGCCACCTCACCACTCAGGCCTTCCCTGACCAAGTTACACCAACAGCACCCCCTACCTCTCGCCTGCTGCATGCAATCACCCTTATTCTAGTTTGCTTCTCTTCCATAGACCTTACGGGCAGTATGTTTACTAGTTTATTTGTATATATCTGTCTTCCTTCCCCTCCCCCATTCCATCCCACCACTTGAATATAAGGGCAAGGTCTGCTTTGTCTGCTGCTCTGTCCCCTGCACTTAAGCAGCAGCACCTAACATGCCACATATGTTGCCCAGTACTAAGTCTAAGAAAGCTCCGAGTTTGGCTGACTCTGTTCACACTTCCAGAACTCAGTTCTTTTTTGATTTAAGTCTATGAGATGGGTCTCTTCTCTTATTTTTTGCCCCTTTCATGTCAAAATGGAATTTTGGATTCTGACCATTTGAAGGAGTCAGATCCTAAGACTCTATTTTGACAATTAAAAACTATGAAGCAATAGTTAATAACATGGTACTCAGTGCCTTCATTTTCCAAATGACTGCCCCAAACTTAATCTACCTTAAGTCATAAATGTGATGTAAGCACAAAATAATAATTAGATAATAAAGACTTTTCACACGGTTAGACATTATCAAAATAAGTATTATTAAAACTGCATCTTCTTTCAAGTCCATAATGGTATAGAACAGCAGTTATGAGGTCAGGTCAGGCTCTGGAGTCAGATGCATTCAAATCCTCATGCCATCACTTAGAGCTGTGTGCGCTTGGACAAACAGACCTGTCTACACGTCAGTTTTTCCATCTCTTCAATGGGAGTAATAATAATAGTACTAAGCTTATTATGAGGACTAATAAGGTAATGTATACAAAGTTCTTAGCACAGCTCTTGGCTATCACTCAATAAATATTCCTTGTGTTTTTTGTTGCCAACTCACATTATTTCCTGTTTTTAAACTGTGGGTCACATAAAATTACTAAAAGAAAACATAAGGGAAACACTTCAGGAAGTAGGACTGGGCAAAGACTTTATGAAAAAGACCCCAAAAGAACAAGCAACAAAAGAAAAAATAACCAAATCGGATTATGTCACACTAAAAGGCTTCTGCACAGCAAAGGAAACAATCAACAGAGCAGAAAGACAACCTACGGAATGGGAGAAAATATTTGCGAACTACACATTCAACAAGGGATCCATATCCAGAATACATAAGGGACTCAAACAATTTCACAGTAAAAAACCAAATATAATCCAATTAAAAAATGGATGAAGGAGCTGAATTGACATTTTTCAAAGGAAGACATACAAATGGCCAACAGGTACAGGAAAAAGTGCTCAGTGCCACTAATCATCAGGGAAATGCAAATCAAAACCACATTGAGATATCATCTCACCCCAGTTAGACTAGCAATTATTAAAAAGACTGAGAATAACAAATGCTGGCGAGGTTGTGGGGAAAGGGGAACTCTTCTACACTGTTGGTGGGACTGTGAATTAGCACAGCCATATGGAAAACAGTACGGAGGTTTGTCAAACAACTACAGATAGAACTACCATAGGATCCAACAATCCTACCACTGGATATACACCCAAAGGAATGGAAAACATCATGTTAAAGGGATACCTGGACTCCCATGTTCATTGAAGCTCTATTTACAATAGCTAAAATATGGAACCAACCCAAATGCCCATTGAAAGATGACTGGATAAGGAAAATGTGGTATATATATACAATGGAATACTACTCAGCCATAAAAAAGAATGACGTTCTGCCATTTACAGCAACATGGATGAGCCTAGAAAAATTATGTTAAGTGAAATAAGCCAGACACAGAAAGAGAAATATGAGAGAAGAAAGAAGAGAGAGAGAGAGAGAGAGACAGAAAGAAAGAAAGAAAGAAAGAAAGAAAGAAAGAAAGAAAGAAAGAAAGAGAGAGAGAGAGAAAGAAAGAAAAAGAAAGACCAACCATAATAATGCATTGAACTTTAATAATGAGAAAACAAACCTAAGGATACTAGAGATGGAGGAGGGAGTGCATTTGGGGAGGGATCAGTCAGGTAAAGGGCATGAAGAATAACTATGATTTGTAACAATGAATATGCTAATAAAAATACATTTTTAAAAATGCAACCAAAAATGTGGGTTTACCTATTCCTTTCCAGATAGGACTTGAGGTATCTTGGCTTGCAATTAAAAAAATAAAACTAATGATTAAATGGAAATTGGAAAACAACATTGAGATTAATGAAGATGCAAATATAACTGCCTTAATTGGGTTTCAAATTAGACTTTTAGCACTTTCTGGAATCTTAGACTCTAAATTTTCACAACTCTTCTTATTGGAAAGGAAAAAGGATACCAGCACCTTAGGAGAAGAAAAAATTTTCCTGACACTAGATTCTAAGAAGAATTTTTAAAATTAGAATTCTATATATGGATACTGATGATATACTGGAATTATATTTAGATTCAGCTCTATTGTATAATAAATGTGGAAGAGGATTTCTTAAGGTCATTTCTGATGGGGGACACAGTGGCTCCAATGGATGAATTCTGACACAAAAGAGTGACTCAGAGAGACTAAGATATTAATTTTATTACTGATAAGTGTAATATTGGAGAATGAGGCTTTTCCCTGCAGATAAATTGGGTTTCTAGTGCTGGACCACATGAGAGATTTATCTACCTGGTCATAGGCCTCTGCATGTGGGACCTGCCCCTGTGAGACACCCACAAAGCAGCGTGAATGTCTGATTTCTGTAGACAGGGTCACTTCCAAGAGAAAGGGCCGAGAAAGGTCTGGGCTATGGATACCCCGTTCATTATTTCAAACTCAGCAGTAGAACCAGCTCCACCTCGTTTCCTGGAGAGATGAGAAATACCACACTAGTGAGGTGAAAGCACTCTCCCTGTAAGGTTTCTTAGGGTAACCGCCAATAAAAGCCAAGAATATACTCCAGAGCAGTCTTGGGGTGATCCAAGGAAAGAATTTAGAGTTTCTCCAGGAATGGACAAATAACATGTCCAAATAATCTTCCCTTTCCATTTATTCATTGAATGGCTTGTCTGTCAGGTGTATATGTGCTGGAAACACAACAGGTGGCCAATGAACCGATACTGAGTGTGTAAGTATATGCATCAGCCTTCTGTGTCAGTGGGTTCAGCATCCGCAGATTCGACCAACTACAGAGAGAAAATATTCAGGAAAAAAAAAGAACAATACAATAACAAAAAATAATACAAATTAAAAATTACAGTATTACAACTATTTACATAGTGTTTACATCGTATTAGGTGTTATAAGTAATCTAGAGATGATTTTAAATATATGGGAGGGTGTGTATAGGTTATATTCAAATACTATACCATTTTATATAAGGAATCTGAGCATCTGCAGACTTGAGTATGGGGGGGGGCTTGGCCTGGAACCAACCCCCCATAAATATAGAGAAATGATTGTAATAACCAACAGAGGTAAAAGTCATAAGGAAAAGATACAGGCAGCATTGAGAGTGTTTATTGGGAAATCTGCTCCAGGGTGAGCTTCTAGGAATTCTTTCCTGAGGACTTCCACTTTGGGCTCAATTTTAAGGGATGCTTTTGAAACATGGGAACAGCATCAAAACAGAGGGAATACCATGTGCAAAGGCTCAGAGTTAAGAAGAGTGAGATATGTTGGAGAAAGTTACAGAAAGTAAAGTTACAGAAAGCATAGAGGGAAGAAGTGAAGAAAGATGTTGGAGAGGTAGGCAGGGGGCCCATCAAGCAAAGTGTTGCAGGCCATGTTGGGGGTTTTGATCTTTGTCCTGACAGCAATGGAAAGCCCTTGATGGTGTTAAGCAGATGGAGTAACGTGATCAGGGTTTCATGGATAGACTTCGATGGATAGCAGACTGACTGCAGCTTTTTACACTCTGTTGAGGACCCCGTGTTGGTGTTTGATGGTAGAGCACTCCACCTGGAGCACCAAATGAGCATGTTAGCATTCTGCTAGGTGGGCTGAGTTGCTTAGTTTGTGTTTTTCTTCCCAGGTATACTATCTACCATTCTACCTACCACCATACACAGTGGATTCAGCAATATCTCACAGTAGATAACTTCATGTGATTTTCAGAACTTGTACAGATATTCAGTTGGATTCCTAGGTATTCACGTTTCAGGTTTCAACAGAGAAGGTTTGGACTTGAATTTTTTTTTTTCCAAAAGGTATTATCAGTATTTTATTTCATTTTTATCCCATCTTTTAAAAATCTAAATATGGCTGATAAAAATACATAAATTGTAGAATGGAAACATAAAGTAAAAGTATATGACAAAAAAATCCAAGGATGGGGTACTTGCAGTAGATTTAAGACTGCAGCTAGTAGCCAGCTCCAGCCTTGGTTTCAGGGGAAGGGGGGCTCAGATTGTTCTTTTTGATAACTAAAAAATCTGCTCTCTCCAGGTCAGCTAAATTATAGTGCCTTGGGAAGCTTGAGATAAGTCAGGAGTTATGTCCATATGTCCTAGAAAATGTTATCGTAAGACTGTTTTAGGAAGTTAGACATGCAGGCACCAGAAGAAGTAATAAAATGACCCAGAATCCTTCTTATAACTCCTACCCTAGATTCCTGTGTGTAGGATGTAACCTAGAAACAATCCAAAATTGACATACGCACTAGCCAATAGAAAAACTGATGTAATGGTTAGGACAGCCTCCTAACAAAGGAGAGAGTCTTCCCTTTTGTATGATTCTAAAATGCTAAGCTCTGCTGTTTTCCTTCAGAGTGGATTTCTCAGGATGACTTGACCTGTGCATTTCCCCAGCTTTAGTTGACACAGGGGCTTAATAAACTCCATGCTTATATGTTCGGCCTCAGTTTCTTTTAGGTCAACACTTTGGAATGTCTGATACTGAGCACGGCCGTCTGATGTCTCTGTGTCTGCTTGGGTGTTTTGACGGCAACGTGTAACTCTGGCAACTGAAAGTGCTAACGTGATGGCATTTGAAGAATACATGTAAAAGACAATTTTGACTTCGTTGTAATTAACCTTAGACCAAATTTCAGGAAGTAATTGAGTCACTTTAAAGATAGCTCCAGGTTTATTCTCATAAAATGTATCATTAGCACATGGAGAGACATCTTGTTTTCTTTAGTAGCATGTAATTAACCTAAAAGAGATTATTTACTTATTTATTTATTGCATATTAGGTGGCTTATTTTACTGAGTTTACTTATTTTATCTTTGCAGGTAGAGTACTTCCCTCTGACACATGCCCAGAAGGCCTAAGAAGGACAGGACTGGGCCCACGAATTCAAATAAAAGAGTTTTAAATCATTAAGGTAAAAATAATAAGAAATCAGAACTCAGATGTTTTATACTACTTAGAAGTATCTTGTCTGTCTAGAGTTTAACCCAGTTGCTCTTGATTCCTGGAATAGCTTTAAAATATAGGTTTTGCAAGAGCTTTCATAGTCCACTCATGTAGCTAGGCCATAGACTATAGAATCCCCAGAGAAGGAAAGGCTCACTGAAGATGAATGAGAGATACAAGTGATCTCAGTTTTAAGGCAGATTAATCTATAAAATTAAAAGATATAAAGGTAGTCCTTCATGAAACCTTCTTGCTCCTTGAGTAAGAGTGTCATTAAGTTTTTAGAGCTATCAAAGAACTATTTAATTTTTTAAAATGGGGACAAACAACCAATAATTATTTGCACTCCCTATCTGTTATTTAACGTACTTCCCACTCTCCCAAGCTTTATGTTGCCTGCAGGTATAATAAGAATACCTTCTACACAGTCACTCTAGTCACTGATAAACAGGATAATACCTAGAACTAAGAATATGCCTCTAAAGAAACTATTCCGCAAGGGGACATCAATCAGCTTCCCATGTGTCTTTGTTCTCTACCAGCTACTAATGTTCCTTAATTATTTTAGCTTTCAGTCCATAGTTCCCAATCTTGTCTACAGAACAACATGACATTTATTGTCACATACCTTGTTGAAGGTCCGACTTGTGGTGCTTTCCCCTTCCTTCACCCCCTTTCGTGACCACCTGTGTAATCAGCTTGTCCAAAATGGAAATTAGAGTGGTTGGACTTGACCCTTCCTTAGTGAATGCGAACTGATCGCTCTTCATCTTACAAGCTTTACCCTCTCCTTTAACAGTCCATCTTGAATCCTGCCCTTCCTCTCTAGGTTAAAGACAACCTTCAATCTTGGTTCTACTTATTTTTATGTGGGATTAGAAAGTACAGTTTGTTAACACATCGGTTTTCATTGGCTTTCATTGACCGTGGACAGTTTTAATCAGGGTAGTTTCAAACTCTCTATGAATTGACCCCCCAAAAATCATTATACCAAATTCTTGCCTACGTAATATAGGAGTAACCACAAGTTTGTAATTCAAAGACATTTATGGCTTTCCCAACTTGGTGATGACAAAGGCATGAACACACACACACACACCTTGGGTAAGGTAAAATCAACTTTGCCCTTTATATTTTCACGTCTCCTCTTTCATTCTTCTGTAAGATCTTTTTGTTTGTTTGTTTTGTTTTCCTTGCCTTTCTCTGGGAGCTCTCAAATGCCCATGTTTCCACAACTATTTCAAGCCTTCATTGAAATTATTACATTGACCTGACTGAGGAGTTTTCTGCTCATGCATAATTATTAAGCATAGATGTCTCAAGCAAGACTTCTTATCTGCTATTTTTTATGGGCCAGAAGTGTAAAGCAGCTCTTCCTTAATTTTCTTTCCTAAGAATCAAAGAACAGTATCTGCTAATTTTTTGTTCCTATTGTAAAGGTCTTCGCTATTATTTCGTCAGAATCTATTCTGAAAACAGAAGTGGAATTTAGGCTGTGTTGAGTTCTGAGTGACAGCATTTCTGCCAGATTCTCGTAAATATTGTCTATTATTATGTGAAGTTCAGTGGACTGACTAAGGTGGGCAGTTCTGGGTTTCTTCTGGGTTTGCAACCTAAATACCACCAGTATTATCACTAAAACAACAAACCTAAGATAGACAGAAACACTCTGCAAAAGGTTAATGCATCATTGGCTCCCGATGGTACCCAAAGAAGCAGCTGAGTGTCAGCAAGCAGCAGAAAACACCAAAGATGTCCCCGTCTGTGCAGATTTGGAAAATGTTGTAATTGCATATACCTGACCTGCTGTTAAGGTAACTAATTATCCTCTAGCTAGAGCAGGTCTCGCCTCCTGAAGAACTCGCTTGTCTTAACTTTGCGGCATTGATGTTGCCATTCCTGTCCAATCCTGGGATAAACTTCTGAGATTGCAATGCCAGTTTGGACAGCAGCAAATTCCAAGGGAAGCCTTGGGGTTATCGTGAGCTCCAGCAGCCCGCATTGTGTCATGGTGCCAATTTCAACAGAGCTTGACCTCAGGCTGAACTCTACATTACCAGGCTACAGAGAACTAAGCAGAGCAGCTGTGACAAGTATAGGCCTTCCCAGCCAAGCTGGAGACCACCTAAAATAAACCCATAGCCTTTCCTCAAGAGACCTTTCTGTTTATTTATAAACAGCATAATGGCAAAGTCCCCAGACTTCAGTCTTGGGGGGGGGTCAACTCATGTTGTTATACCCTCAGACTATCCTAAGTACCCCCAACCTCGCCAAGTATGAATTCATTCTCTTCTTGAACTTCCTAGAACCCTGAGACCCAGGGCAAAGAGCAATAGCCCAATTTATGGTGGCTAGTGGCAATCTAACACTTCCTTTCCCTGATGGGGGAAAAGTGCCTGAATTTAAGTTCGAGATTCAACGTGGTAGAAATCATAGCTGCCCTCACTATGTGCCATGTGCTGTCCTTGCACATCATAACACATTAACGTGCATTAACTCCTTTAATCCTCAGCACAACCAACCCTGTAAGGTCACCTGACAAGGACATGCTATGATGAGCTCCCTTCACAGTTGGGAAAATTTAGGCACAGAAAGCATGGGTAACTTTCTCCGCTAACAAGCTGTGGAGGCAGGAACTGATCACGTAGTTTGAAGGCAGAGTCTACACCATTACATTCATTCTTTACAACCATTAGTCATGTAGCAGAAGGGACCCAGTGTTCGGATTCCCAGCCAGGTGGGCTGGGAAAATCTAGACATTTCCAAATCTCGAAGTCACAGAAATGGAGAGAAAATAACAAAAGGTACCAAAGGGAGGGTTCTCAGCAGAATTAAGACTAAGAAGGTTTGAAGGTGGAGTCTCCCCCTCCTTCGCCTTCCCATCCTCATCCCTAGCCTGCGGGCAGAATTAAATTATGAAGGAATTCCCATTCAAAGGCTTGGCCCTAATTATGTTAAATTCCTGGTGGCCAGCAATCCCAAGTCATCCAACCAGAGAAACCAGCCCTTTCAGTGTGAAGAATGCCCTCATTCTTGCAGTCTTTCTACCTGGCCAGGCTGTGCTGCTCTGGCCTCCACCCTGGGCACCCACCAACACCCACAATGCGCTCCCACAGCAACACACTGAGCCACCTCTGCCTGGGACGTGTTCTAGCAGTCGGGATGTTTACTAGTTGGCACTTGTCACAATTTCTGGACAAAGAAATGTGATGTTCCTAAGATGACTTTGATCCCCTGCAAGATCCAGTTAGTCCCCAATGCCCATCACAGATTCCATTTTCAATGTAAGTTTTGTTTGTAAGGTCATTTATAATATTTCAGGTCTTCAAAAATTGACATCATATATGATATACACTTAATACAGTAGTCAAATTTTTTTGCCACATCCTCCACCCCACCCCCACTAAACAGCTCACCCAAGTAGGAAGAGCCCCCATTCAGATACTATATCACAAAGGATACTACTTGTGAGTTTCCAGGAGAAAGGCTGCAAATATCACATGAGTCAACCAGCTTTAGGTACACCTCCTTAACAGTAACTTGAAACAGAATTTCTCAAACTTGAAGGTAAATACAAGCAACCCAGGAGTCTGGTTAAAATGCAGATTCTGATTCAACAGATCTGGGGTGGAGTAAGATTCTGCATCTCTAACAAGTTCTTGGGTGATGCTACTGGTTGGGGACTAAACTTTGAGGAACAAGACCTTAAAAGTTTAATTTATCTAGGGACTGTGCTGCTGATTGGTGTACAAATTTATACAACCCAGAAACTTCCAAAAGGTGCGTATCTCCTTAGAGCCATCTGTGAAAGAAAACGAATTTGTCCTGGGTTCTTTGGATGGGAGGGTCTATTTAGATCTGAATGGTTTTAAGTTTCTTGACTGAGTGCTTTGCCATTACTCAGAAAATGTTTCCTATTGGACTGTTTTCCTGTCTTAATATAAGCATCTCCACCTCAAAGGAACTCCCTGTCCCTGAGCTTAAACTCAATAAAACTTTTTCAGGGCTTTGTGGTTTGGTTATTTCATGTCTCTGCATGTGGGTTACAGGATAGTGTCAAAGTGGAGTGAAACAAATGTCCACTCTATTAAAATTGGAACAACAACTGGACGAGAATTTTAAGCTTTTTGAGGACAGCCACCTCACTTAACCCCACATAGGCAAACAATGTAAGAGGTAATACAACAGGGAGGCAAGATTCAAGGCTTTGCAGAAATATTCAAGTTATAGTCTGGAACCCACAAGAGTTGTCACATTGGTTAGGTTCCCTAATCTTAGTTTCCTTAACCATAGGCCAGTGGGACTGTCATGAGCAAAAGAGCATTGGTGAGCGAGGTGGCAAGACATAGACGGTCAAACTACGTACCTTACAGTTTTGCCTGTGACAAGACCTTGCTGGGTCCCATCACAGCATCCTGGTGGTGGTTTATTGTACTGCACAGGAAAAATGTAATTAGAAAACACCTTTCAAATTTTGTTTTTGGGAAAAAACTAAAAACAGGTTTCTCAGTGTATTAATCTGTTTCTGTTGCTTATAACAGAATATGTGAACCTGGGTAATTTATAAAGAAATAAAATTTATTCCTTACAGTTTTGGAGGCTGAGAAGTCTAAAGTCTAGGGGACACACTTGACGAGGGCTTTCTTCCTGGTGGAGTGACTCTCCACAGTAACCAGGGTACCACATGGTGAGAGAGTGGCCTGACCAGGAGAGCTGACCTCCTGGCTCACTCTCCTTATAAAGCCATCAGAACCACGCCCATTACTCCATGAATGGATCAATCCATTCACATGGGCACAGTCCTCTTTCAAATATGATAATTGGAGTTCTGATCCTCTTAACACTGTTACGATGGGGGTCAAGCTTCCAGTACATGAACTTTTGGGGGACACATTTGACCCAAAGCACCCTGTTTAAGTTTCTTGACTGAGTGCTTCCCTAGTACTTAGAAAATGTTTCCTACTTGACTGCTTTTTTTCTGTCTCAATGCAAGTGTCTCTGCTTCAAAGGGATCGATTAAAACAATAAACCAAGTTTCATGTGTCTTCCTCGTGCTATAATGGTACCTTACTTCTGGCCATGAAGCTGGATGTCAGTGGAATTTCACTCACTTCCAAATGCCACCAATCATGTTACATAGTGGGAGGGAAAAGGGTTGTGCTCCAAGATTTTTCTGTCCCAAAGTGCATTCCAGCCAACAATGAGCTGAAAAGTCTCTCTTCCCCATGGAAACCACCATGTTCTCTTACTTCCAAGGCAATCGTTTGTGTCTCATGACCATGGCTGCAGCTTGTTCTTGAAGCATCTTGATTTCAGGGAAAAGAAATGAGGGAGATGCTTTCTTCCAGGATTCACTAAACCACTGCTTCTCAAATATTAGTGGATAAACAAATCACCTTGGAGTTCTATTGCAGTCAGTTTGGGCAGCTATAACAAAATCCCATACATGGGGTGGCTTAGGAACAACACAACGTTATTTGTCAGAGTTCTGAAGCCTGGAAGTCTGAGATCAGGCTGCCAGCATGGTCAAGCTCTGGCAAGGGCCTTCTGGGGTGCAGACTGCCAGCTTCTGGTTGTATCCTCACATGGTGGAGAGCAGAGGGGGAACCCAGCTCTCTTGTGAGTCTTATAAAGGCACTAACCCCATTCAGGAGGCTCTACCGTGATGACCTCATCTACTCCTAGTCACCTCCAAAAAGGTCCACCCCCTGTAGGGGTTCAACTTACAAATTTTGGGAGGACACAAATGTTCATCCATAACAAGTCCTGTTAAAATATACATTCTGATTCAGTAGATCTGGGGCAGGGCCTGAGATTCAAATTTCTATCCAACCCCTGGATGATGCAAATGCTGCTGGTCCACAGGCCGATACACTTAGAGTAGCAGGGCACCAACAATCCCTCTTGCAAGACTGGATTGCAAACACCGTGACTTCCTCTGTCAGCTCCATGCTTCTCCAACTAGCTAGAAATTCGTGTGGGAGTACCCAACTTTGATCCCCACTTCTCATTCCTCCCTGACCCCTATGGCTTGCCTGCCTGCCTATTTGGTGTTTTGGGCTGAGGTTCTCCTGACTGATTTATGGCTCACAGCCCAGTCCTCCAGCTTGGCACCTTCGGTATCTTACTGAAGATTCTGCAGTCCAGCCTTCAGCCTCCCTCAGTGCCTTGGGCCAGCTATTCCGAGTGCCTGGTGGCAGGTTCATGAGGACTTCCCCACAGTTACTATAGCAAGAAGAAACAGAGCATGGCTCCTGGAATCAGCTGTATGTTTGGAGCTCTAGAGGAAGAAGCTTGAACTACACAAACCTGAGGATCACAGAATTTGAAAACTGAAAAGAATCTTAGAGGTCGTCTTATACAAAATCATCAGTACGTAGGAAATATAGGTTAATAATAAGAACGATGAACCCTTACTTAGCATTTACCATAGTCTCTTTAATCTTCACAACAACCCCATGAGATAGGTTAATTCTTATGCCCATTTTACAGATGATAAAACTGTGACTTGGAGTGGTTAAGTGACTTGCTCAAGATCACTCATCTTATAAGTGATGCAAACTTAGGTTTGTGTGATTCTGCACTTGTGCTCCTAACTGCACTTGAGCAAGGCTTTAGCTAAGAGAAGCTGAGCAGTTCTTTCTTCAGGTGCACAGTAATATCCAGAACTAGAATCCATGTCACCTGACTCACAGGTCTTTCCCCTCTACAATGAAATGGGCAAGCTTAAATGTTACATGTTTCTGGCCCCATGTCTTGAATTTGAGCACAATTATTATAGTAATGAAAAAGAGTTTTTGTCTCACAGAGCACTTATAACTAAATATACAATAGTATAGAAATAACATGTAAATCACATCACTGCACAGATAAAAGGTTTTCTTCCACCTGGGTTTTTTTTGAAAGGGCACATCAGATTTCCTATTGTGACAGAAATTTTTGTGCGTGCTACCCACTACTGAATATACAGTGCTTTGATGAGACAGCATTTTTGATAGCTATTCCCACAAATAGGTTGTGTCTACCTAACTTCAAAAGAATTGATTAAAAAAATTCTTTTCAAGCCAATGAATCAGTTGTTTGATGCTGTATATGACAAAGAGCTTCCTGAAACTGACTAATCCTTTAATAAAGTGGACCAGCTTTTTGAATCATAAATACTACGGCAGTGTCAAATTGTGACTTAGGAGGTAAAACTCTAGAGGTGTAGGCATTGGACTAGCTATTGGTTAGTTAAGGGGATAGGAGTTTAATGGGCTGGAGGTTGGGGCAATCAGGGAAAAGAATTAGTAAGAGATTGTCTAAATTCGTCAGACAACTCAGAACAAAAATTGTTGGCCGTCATGCTACAACAGCTCATCTCCTACTGAGTATTCCAAACCTACTGGGATATCTTGACAGTTACTTTAGCAGGACTTGGAGGCTGCAGGGGTGGAGGGTGGAGAATGAGGATCTGAAAAAACCCTTTAGCTATACTTTCAAAAGCCCTCCATTTTTCTCCTTGGAACTAAAGTTTCTAATTAAATTTCTCACTTGCTTAACAATATAGTCTTCTTTTAGCTCTGCTATAATTTGCCCCCAAACCTGCCTGGCCTAAGGTGTCATTTCACAGGACATGAGTCTTTGCCTGAGTATCCCTGGAACCTCTGCCAGTACCTGGCCACAGCCACAGGATGTATTAACCTGTCCCTTATGAGAAGTCAAGCTACAGAGTTTACACCTCTGAGTGTGACAGCTACAGAGTCTGAAAATCTTAGAATGTTAGAATGGGGCTTGACTTTGAGACTATCTAATCTAGAAGTTTTCAAGCTGTGCTATGGTGGTGTGTGTTTAAATACTAAAAAGCTTTATTTAAGACAAATCCTACTCGATCACAATCTACAAGAGAGGTCAGGCAGAAGATGCTGTGGTTGAAATGAGAAGTAGGTAGAGTCTCACTTCTCTCTTGATTCCTACATCCCCGAGATTCTTCCAAAACCCCAACAAGTCACCAGAACACTGGAAGACTGTAGTAATGCTAACTTCAAACTCAGAAAGTACCTTACCAAGATCTGGGAGCACATAAGTGTCGGAGGCTAAATAAGGTCTGTCTTTCCTTCACCTAGTCCAAAATGCATTGCTATTTAACACCTAGCTCTCCTGAAGAAGCTCCTCACTTCTGCCCAAGACCAGGACTATTCATTTTAGCTGCTTAGCAAGTCTTAATTCAGCACAGGACCCACAGATGCTGTGCAAGTACCCTGAGGCCTGGGGCAGAGGCCTCGCTTACACACAGTATACCCATGCAGCCTACTTTTGTGCCTTATGCCCAGACTACTGGGCTGACAACCAGCTGTTACACTCTGGTGCCCAAGGTATAATTGTTCATTTGGATGATGAAACAAAAACAAAAGCAAGATTCTGCTGGGTGTATGGTGTGATAGATATATTTGGACTGTATCAGAATGTATGGAAATTCAGGGACTTGACTGTCTAGGTACAGAGCTCTTCTGCTTGAATATGATGGTCATCTGCAGGATTTCTGCTGCTGGAAGCTGGAGTTTAGGCAGGTGCTGGGCAATGCCAGCCTACATAGTTTGGCCTTGATTAGCACCATGAGGAGGAAATGTGTAGCGCTTATGACAAACGTTCACAGAAGTGGCTGAAACATTCCAGCAGACACCGTGGGTGCTGGCTGGGAGTGGCCCAGACAGTGGTAGGGGACGTGACACACCAGGACTGGAACACAGGAAGTCATCGTGTCTTCAATTCCTTCTCAAAGGCCCCACATAGAAGGCATCGTTCCAATATCCTGACACATCTACAGCCCATTCCAGCTCATGACAAGAACTTAATTAAAACTTAAAAGCTTGACAACAAATGCTCCAAAGTCTCTACGGTTTAATAAAAGATGCTGCTGCAGAGCTCTATGTGTGAACACATTGTCTGCTCAAAGCCACTTCTTCTAGGAGCCTCCATGTCCTTCCCTCCCTTGTGGACACAAGGTATCCCAGCTGCCTGGGTGGACTCTCGCTTTAATGCAAGAATTATCCCCAGTATGTCCAAGAAATCAGATGTCCTCAATCAGACATGACACCTGAGGACGTGGCCAAGAGAACGGGGTGAATCAGGTGACCCCTGGCCAGTGCGGACTCTGTCGCAGAAAGCTAAATGGGGCCTCATCCACTGGGCTCAGCAGGGCTTGTAGGAGCTTGCATAAGATTTCCAGCAGGGAGGTCAAGGCTGTGGTACAGAAAACGGGATGGAGAAATGGAAGCCACGCAGACATTGGCCTGTGTATTTCTTAAGTCTGCAGTAAATAATAATGGCTCTGTCTACACTGCCAGACCCCAGAAGTTTTTAAGTCTCCAAAATGTCCCAGGGGCCTCTCCTTGCAAACTTCAGGAAGCTTTTACACCAAGAGGACTCAGTTCTCCCTTTTGAAGGCAGCACAAACTCAGTTTCTTCTTAGGAAGTGGCAGGAAACTAGGGATTCTCTAAGGGCACTTTTAGAAAATTGAACATAGAACCTTTTATCAGTGAATGCATAGACGGCTTTAGCCCACAGCCCTCACATTCATCAGAAGCACTTCAGGGAGAGAAAATTAATGATAATCCTAAGTACATAATGACTTGCTGGAGACCAGAAGACTCCACTCTGATGCATTTGACTGGAGGTTTGCCCCATGGTAATGAAAGATGCTGCCTGTGAGCTTGACCCTGGTCTTGGTTCATGCTCCAGAGTAAAGAGCTGCAGTCAGTATGGACTACTTAATCTCTCTCCTGGTAACTGAAAGCGACTCAGATTGGGCTCATTTGTAATGATGTTATACTTGGTTATTTAGAAAAAGAAAGAAATACCTTGCTTTTAATATTTCTTTCCAGTTTAAACATAAAAGCTCACAGAGCCCTAGGAGAATATTCTACAGATCACAAAATAGCAGGTTATTGTGCAAAAAAGCAGCAGACAAAGGCACAGCCTCCTTGTGAGAGCACATTAGTTCAACAGCATGCCTGCAGACAGACACCAGTTACACCTGGCCTAGTGTGCAGGTGAAGTTGATGCTTCGCATTTTCTAGAACATGGATCTTGCAGCTATTACCCAGCAAGACAGTTTGAAGCAGCTTTGCTATGTACTGCCTTTCTCCTCTATGCTCACATGGGGAGTGACTGTTGTAATTCACCCCTGTACACTTACAGCCTAGCTGAGTGGTTGTCACATAGACACTAAGTAATTTTTTTAGAAAACAAATTCTCACTAAGGTTTAAATGTCTGATATCAGAATGTGTATCTGAAATTGAAGAGGGAGGGAGAAGAAACCTGGAGCTCACTGGGCACCTGAAATAGGGAAGAGCTCTGTGAAGTCCTTGGAAATTGTTGTTTATAGGGGACACTGGAGACAGGTAGAGGGCATTGCGGTTCTGTTGAAGTGGCCCTCTCTGAGGTATTGTGCTCCAAAGAAAGGTCCTTGGGCACAACAAAGCCGTATCCAGACAGCCTGGAGCAAACTCCTGTTGCTGGAGCTGGTTGATTCATGCTGACAGCCCTCCGTGTTCTGCGGGAAGTTGGGCTAGGCCATTTAACGTTCATCTCTAATTACTTTTGTCTGTATTCTTGTCATTAGAGCATAAACAGGTTTATAATGGGCCTGAGTCTTTTGTGCTGAGATCAAAGGCAAGCCAGTTGGGAGATGGTGGGGAGAGGGTGAGGGGAGTGGCTGGCAGAGAACAGGGTGTTCCTGGGACTTCTGATGCTCTGTGGCAGGGTTGGCCTGCGGTGGCAGTGATGCCCACACGTTGTTCAGCAGCAGGGCACCAGCTTGCCCCAGGCTCAGGGGGATGGCTTTGTCTGCAGTCTCAGGACGCTGCTCATTTACTCCTTCCAAGGGCGGGCGCCTCTAATGTCAGAGAACCAGCATTTCACAAGGAGGGAAGGAGACAGGAGCAGTGGAGATCTCACCTCCCCATGGCACAGTCCAGTGGCCAGAGGTTCAGGAAGTCTGATCTGTCCTCTCTTGAGTCATGACAGGGACCAGAGCACCTTTTACAAAGGTTGGCCTGCTATAGGTGCCCCATTGGTGACAATGTATGGTATCTCTCTGTCCTTTCGGGGACATGGGCACTATTGTACATGGGTCCTCCTAGGCCTGTTGTCCTTGAACCCCAGCTCCCCAAAGCTTGTCACACCCTTCTAGTGGGGATCAGGAGTCAGCGAGTTAGTTCAAGAGCATGACCAGAGCAAGTGTGCTCAGTGAGGATGGGAGCGGCCATCAAAGGCAAAAGCCAGGCCATTTAAAAGATGGCCAGCTAGATGTCAAAGCACCTGCACTCTTTTACAAAAGAATGTTATTTTAAAATTTCTATTGAGGTATACTTTTGTACATAAAATAGGTAGCTCTTAAGTGTAGAGTTCTATAGTTTTGACAAATAAGTGTACCCTTGTAACCAATACCCCAAAGAAGATTTAGAACATTTTCATCACCCCAAAAGTTTCCACTTGCCCTTTCCAGTCCCCCCTACCTCATCCTAGAGGCGGTCACTGTCCTGAATCCCAACAGCCTTTGTTCACCCAGGGGGTGACTCAAATGGAGGCACCTTCACGTCACACCACATCACAGAACTTGCCCTCCACTCCCCCTCTCTGCCAGGCCTGCACGTGCTGGGACACACCGGGTAGGAGGGCAGCGTTGTAGGACAGTGTGTGGCTGAGACAATGAAGAAGGAGGAGAGGAAACTAGGAGAAGAGGAAGGTGGCTAAAATGCTACTGATCCACCTTAGGCTGGTGCTGAGCTGGATTCTGATTGACCAGGATGGGAGTGGAATCTTGGTTGATTCAGCAGTGATTTGTGCAGAGGAAGAAGGAAATCTGTCCCCGGGATGGAGGCAGCCTAACCTCAGAGTAAACCCAGCCTTTGCACCCACGCTCGCTAGCTCTGTCATCTTGGGATGCTTCCGGTTTCCCCATTGGTTAAATTGTGGTAATCATTTAGAACCTGCCAGTCAGGGGTGTTATGAGGTTTGAATGAGATAATGCAAAAAGAAAACCTAGCATAGAACTTGATGGCTGTAGACCGGATGCCCGCCTGCTCCAACCTCATTGAAGCTTAATCCCCACTGTGACTGTTAAGAGGGTGGGAAATCCTATTATGGTAATTGAAAGGTGGAGCCTTGAAGAAGTGATTAGATTGTAGGACCATGCGTTAGTGAATGGATTAATGGTGGTCACTGGTGTGGTTCTGAGGGCTTTAAAAGGAGAGCACATGAGGTTAGTCTCTCTTTGCTCCACCATTTTCTGCCATGAGAGACCCCTGGGTCACCGTTGCCAAAACCAAAATCCTCACCAGATGTGTTCCCTGGACTTTGGGCTTCCCAGCCTCTGAAACTGTAAGCAATAAATTTTGTTTTCTTTACGAAATACCAAGTTCTGTGTATTTTGTTATAAGCAACAGAAACAGACTAATGTGCTGACACATAATAGGTGTTTAGTACATGATGGTAGCTTTATTACTGCCAGGTACTCCCAATTCTTAGTAGTTTTCTGTTCAATTGTTTTTTCAAAAAGCTCAAAATAGTCAACAGGATACAGACCTACTAAGATCAAAGGAGGGGCCCTCTTGCTTTGCAGTGGTACATCAGGGGCGCTGGCACTCTTTTATCATGGGGCAAATCACACAGCAGTCACAGGACGTGCTAACATGAGCTGTAGAAATGAGTGGGATCACATGTTTCCCATTAGCACTTACTGCCACTGTGAGGAAACAACTAACGAGATTTTGTAGAACTGCACTAACCACAGTACATTTCCATTTGGCCAATAAAATAATGAATTATTTAGGGATTTATAGGTCCTGTTTTTAAGGATATAAAAAGTCACTATTAAAGAGTGTTTTTCTGTTACTATGACAGGCTTTCTTTAAACTTTTATTGCCACAACAGTCTACCAAGTAAAAAACAAGACAAAACAAAAGCTAATGAATATAATGTTCAAAAACTAAAAACAAAACAAAACAAAACCAAAAAAAACCCACAAGTTAAGCAACGTGGTATCAAATAAGGCCAGAGATACCGGATTCAGATTAATTGATCTATTTTGAAAAAACATGGCACGTCCAAGTCCCAAATCACAGTGTGAGCCAGACCCGACAAAGCAGATTGGGCACAGAAACAGTTTTCGAGATGTTGGTTTGACTTAAGGTTCAAAATTCAGAGAGAGCAAAAATGAGCCCACTGCCCAGTGGGAATTGCTGGGTTAACTGCAGTCAGACACAGAGAAGATCACACATAGACCCTAAAATACACAGACACAAAACCAGCTTTGTGGGAATAAAGCATCAGCCAGGGTGCTGGACAGGGTGACCCTGAAGTTTCCATCCAAATCTGGAGAGCCACAGTTTTCTGTTCTAGTCCTCCCAGCCCTCAGGGAAGTCAAGCAAACTCAACAAGAGCTGGAATTTCATCTACAACAGGAAAACTTCTGGAAGAAAGAGGCACTTTTCATTTTCTGTGACATACAGGAGGCAGTTAAGAGAAAGGTTTAGGGGACCTTTGTTTCTGGTTATGATGCAGAAAGTCAAAAGAGGCTGTCATTCTTGTCTTGACAACGAAAATAAGATGAATCAGTGGGAAGAGGAGAAATCTACTGTAGATGGTAAGAGAAACCCACCAAATTGTCAGAAAATTATGATGGTTATAAGTGAGATAATGTGAAAAATTAGAATGTCAAGGAGACCTAGCAACAGACCAAATCGGTATCCACCTGTCAGCTTTTTAATACAGATGTTTACCAAGTTCACGAACAGTATGTTGAAGACTAGGACCAGAGAGCTGAGGAAGATCCCCCTATGAGGTATGAGGGTTCTCTCCCTAGTGCAAGGCACTCATGTTTAAAGGTGCAGGTGAGGGCAGGAGAGCCCAGAGAGAACCATCAGTGACACTGTGGGCTTTCACTGGCCAAAGATTAGGGAATGGGCAGGCACACTAATATCTGGCTTTCAGATATTAGAGGCACAGAAATTCAAGAGCAGGTCCAGAAAACAAAGAGAGTTCATTAGTGATTATGGAAGTCAGACTGTCAGGCAGACAGAGATCTCCTATGGTCTGGAAAACTGGCAGCTTTGTGTAAAGCATAAAGAAATCTCTGGATTCTCTCAAATGCTTAGCCTCTAAAACTGATGTCTTTCCCAAAACATTTAAAGCCAGTGGAAAACTGAATCAAATTAAAACTGAAACAAAGCTCAGACCCAGGCTGACACATATCAGCCCTCCAATCTTGAAGCCTAACAGAGGAAGGGACATGTATTTTTTACTTCTTTTTCTGGTGTCCTTTTATATAAAATGTCTATTCTATAATAGTCGAGAGGAAAGAGTCAATAGAAACACACCTGAGATAGTACAGATAGGAATTTTAAAATAACAGTAATAAGTATGCTAAAGGATGTAGTGGAAAAGGTAAATAATATGGGGAAAGAGACTATAATTGCAGAAGAGGGATGGAACTATGAAAAAGAAAGAAAAAAAAAAAAAAACACTAGTGAGACTTTGCTTCTGACCAAGATGAAGTAATCATGACTAGATTTACCCTTCTCTGTGAAACAAATAAAAACCAGTCAAACAATATCAAACAATGGTTTTCAAGACAGTGGAACTTAAGTAAAAAAGAACAGTGATTCCTCAGACACAGAAAATAAAAGAGGCGCATACTGTGAATGCTCTGGTTTATTGCCTTGTAAAGATTTTAGGCTGTAACACAGGGTAAGGGAACCCAGCTTCAGCCCAGAAGACTCCTGAATTGAGGAGATGGAACAAAAAGTTCAGAGAAATCAAGTTGGCTAGAGTTTGTAGAACATAGTACCAGAGAGAAAAAATGCATAAATAAATAGCTCTGAAGAGATACAGAGGGTCCCCATGAATATTCAGCAGAGTACTAATTGGCACGTGTCTGTGCATCCCCCTGAGGCTTGGGGAAAGAATCACTCAAAAAGATTAGAGAGAACAATAGCTGGTGCCCACATAGGGGTGAAAATTATGCTTTTTTCTCCAGTCCAGAGAAGAAATTTTACAAATCACACTGGGTATTGTCCTTGTATATTAGTGAGCTTGGCCTGTCATAATAAAATGTTACAAACCAGGTGGCTTAACCAACAGAAATATATTTTCTCACAGTTATGGAGGCTGGAAAGTCCAAGATCAAGTTTCTGGCAGGGCCTGGCTACTAGTGAGGGCTCTCTTGCTGGCTTGTAGACAGCCACCTTCTTGCATGTCTTCACATGGCAGAGAGAGAGCAATCTCTGGTGTCTCTTTCTGCTTTATTGGGACAAACCTTATGACCTCATTTAACCTTAATCACCTTAGATGTCCTATCTCCAATATAGTCACATGAGGAGTTTGGGCTTCAATGTATGAATGGGGGGGGGGGGGGGGTGGTACACAGCCAGTCCCTAGCAACTTGGAAAAGTCTTGTCTCAGTAGAGGGAAGAAATTAGATCTGGTTCTGAATAACAAATTTTAGAAGTAAGACCTAAAAAAGTTAAAACTGTTTTAAAGCAAGTAATTATACCCCAGAATCGATGTCAGGAATATTATAGGAATACAAAAATGCCCAAAACCCAACAAGGTAAAGTTTGTAATTATGTAATGAAAAATTACCAGGCATGTACAAAAGCAGAGAAATATTAGACAAAGTGAAGAAATAAATCAGTCCATCAAAACTGACTCAGAACAGATACAGGAGTTACAATTAGCAGAAAACAACATTAAAACCTATTATATCTGTATTTCATAGCTTGAAAAATAAAGTAGAGGCATAGAAGATATAAAAAGACCTAAATTAAACTTTTAGAGATGAAAACTACAGTGTCTACAATAAAAATACATGGGGTGGTATTAACTACAGATTAGACATCTCAGAAGAAAAGATTAGACTTGAAGACACACCAATAGAAAACATCCAAAATAAAATACAAGGAAAAAATTTAAAAAATTAAAAAATGAACCGTGTATCAGTGAGTGGTGGGAAAACTGCAAGTTGACTAATATACTTGTAATTGTAGTCCATGAAGAGGAAGAAAGCAAGATACATAAAAGTATTTGCAAAAAGAATAGCAAAAAACTTTTCCAAAATAGATGAAAACTATAAACTCACAGATCCAAGAAGCTCAGCAAACTCCAAGCACAAAACACTTAAGAAAAACTACAATTCACATCATAATCAAATTGCATAAAACCAATAATAAAGAGGAAATCTGAAAAGCAGCCAGAAAAAAATGACAAGCTGTTTACAGAGACCAATGGTTAAAATGACAGATTTCTATAAAAATGCAGGTCAGATAAAAGTGAAGCAACATTTTTAGTTTATAAAAACGAAAAACAAAACGCAAAACTTTCAACCTAGAATTCTATATCCAGTGGAAAACCATGCAAACATGATGGCAAATAAAGACTTTTTCAAACTCACAAAAACTAAAAGAATTTGTCATCACCAGAATTATACTATAAGAAATATTAAAGATTATATACATAATGTATGTATTATATATGTGTATGTATCAGTTCATTCTCTGTCACTTATTACAGAAGACCAAAAACTGGATAATGTATAAAAAAATGAAATTTATTTCTTACAGTTTTGGAGGCTGAGAAGTCCGAGGTCAAGGGCGCACATCTGGGGAGGGCCGCCTTCTTGGTGGGGACTCTCTGCAGAGTCCCAAGGCCGTTCAGGGCCTCACATGGAAAAGGAGAAGGGTTATGCATTATTGTGCTCACTTTCTTCCTTTTAAAGCCACCAGTGCCTAGCCTTCATGATCCAATCACTTCCCAAAGTCCCACCTCTTAACACTGTCTCATGGGGCACCAATGGTGGGGACAAACATTCAGACCACAGATATGTGCATACATATATTTATATATGTTATGTATTTAATAAAGACCAAACAAACGAACGATGTCAGAGGGGAAATATGTTCTACGCAAAGGAATGAAGAACACTGGAAATGGTAAATACATGGGAAACATAAAATATTTTTCTTTTTATTCCTCTTTAAAAGATAATTTACTGCTTAATAAAAATAATGAAGTAAGATTTTTAACATATGGAAGTGAAAGGCATGGCAATAGCACAAAGGCCAGCAGGGAAGAAAGAGAAACACAGCACTGTCAAGTGTACTATGCATGAAATGGCGTAACGCTGCTTGACGGTAGACTGTGATAAGTTAGCGACGGATACTAAAATTCTAAAGTGACCATTAAAATAACAAGACACTTGTGATAGTACATAGGGCCCACCTGAATAATTCAGGATAATCTTCTCACCTCAAGATTCTCAACGTGATCACAGCTGCAAGGACCCTGTCTCCAAACAAGGTAACATTCACAGGTCCCAGCATTTAAGATGTAGACCTATCTGTGGGGCCATCATTTAGCCCACAACAGTGAGGTTCTCATTTGGAGGCTCTACTGGAGGAAGATATGCTTACAAACAGACACCTCTTTTTTTGGCCAAATTCGGTTCTTTGTGTCTGTAAGACTAAGGGTTTTTATTTCTCGGTGGTTACTGAGCAGAGTCTTCCCTTAACTCCTGGAGACTACCTACAGTTCCTGACCTTCTGGGATTCTCCCAAATGGCCATTTTTTGTCTTTAAAGCCAACAAGGGAGTGAAAGACTTCAGGAAGACAAGTACTACAATCTTATGTCATGTAATCATACACGTGGAATCACATACAGATGGTTCTCTACTTACAATGGGGTTATGTCTGCTAAATCCATTGTCAGTTGAAAATATCATTCACTGAAAATGCATTTAATACGCCTAATCTACTGAACATCATTGCTTAGCCTAGCCTACCTTAAATGTGCTCAGAACACTTACATTAACCTACAGTTGGGCAAAACCACCTAATGCAAGGCCTATTTCACAATAAAGTATTAAATATTTCATATCATTTATTGAATTCTATACATTACATCAAAATTGCAACAGTTTTGCACCATCGTAAAGTAGAAAAGTTGTAAGGTGAACCATCGTAAGTCAGGGACCATATGTACATCCCATTGCCTTTGCCATATTCTGCTGATTAGAAACATGTCACACGTCTCACCCATACTCAAAGAGAGAGAACTGTGCAAGGGCATGAATTCCAGTAGAAATCATGGAAGTCTGTCTGCCACAGTCTGTCTTCTGATCCTCAATGATTCATGTACCACCCTCTTGCAAAATACATTCACTCCTCCTTAAGATCCCTGAGAGTCTAATCCCATTATAGCAACTATTCCAAGCCCAGGAGTTCATTATCTAAATCAGGCCAGTGTGGGTAGGGCTAGTTGGGCATAGTTCCTCTCAACTGGTTAATCTGTGAAATGAAAGAGACAAATCATCTTCCCTCAACACACCCAACATACAACAGTAGGAGACTCATAGGAAAGCAGCTATAGACATTCTGTTCAAAAAGGGAGAAATAGAAGGTAAAAAGGAGTCAATGGTCCACAATAATTCTAAAATCTAGCTGGGGAAACGTTGAGAGTTCCTTGATCAGATTTCAAACTTTGGGAATAATTCTCTATGGCTTTAGGAACTATCTTCTGTGATTTTAGTTCTACCATCTGAGTCATTCTTCCTTTTTAAAATGAAAGTTAGCACCTGTTTGGTGCTGAGTAGTTTTATGGACCTGCTTCCTACCAGTAGAATTGGTGTTAAAACAACCTCCTCTCATTTCTTTTGCCCCTTTTAGTTCAAGCTGTCAGTGTTTCTTCAGAAATAATATTCCAAAGAATTTTGTGGATCTTCCATGGACTTCTCAGGAGTTCATTCATTACACAAATCTTCACCCACAGATCTTTTTGAAAAAGTCCTTCTATATCTTGGGCTTCCGCTGAAATAGCTGCAGGACAATGCATTTAATTTTCCTAGAGGCCCTATGGTTTAATTGAGAAGATCAGTGAGCCACGTCTTTAATTTGTTGAAAGAGCCCTTTGTACGGCTGAATACTTTGACCTGTTGATCTTTCTGAGATTTTAGAGAAAAGTTGTATAGTCATGCCCTTGACTTTTTCTCATGGGTGTATTTTTCTGAGATTGCTTGGAAGCTGTCTCTAAATTTTAGCATGCTTTACCATTTAAAGAGGCTGAGAATGTTCAAAGTTATCAAACCTTGGTTTCTTTTATCTTGACAGTCTTTTCCTCAATTTATTATAAATGACAAGACGAAATCAAATGGCATCTTCAGCACTTTTCTTGGAAATATCTTTAGATTACGAAGTTTGTCACTTAAAAGTTCTACTTTTCAAGTAATTTCAAGAGACAACTGTGGTAAGCTTTATGTCTTTATCTAACAAGGATTCCTCTTCCTCCATTTTTCAATAACATGTTCCTCACTTTCTTTTAAGTCCTCACTAGCAGCATCCTTAATGTCCAGATTTCTATTAGCAATTTATCCAAGGCTGTTGGGAAAATATAGGAAAATGGTCAGGGCCCCTCAGATGTTCAGAATCTTGCCGAGCATTTGCTGTGAATAGGTTGTGTGTGGGTGGAGTAAGTGGGCCTGCGTGGCGTCGCCACCTTGGCTGACTACTGCCTCAGGTGGATGCCGCTCTGCATGGTCATGCTTTCCAACCTCTGGCTTCCAAGAACCTGTTTGCCAGTTACCTGGCTCATAGACCTGCATGTGGAATGTCTGGTGACCCAGCCTGGTGTGTGAGGGGTCTGGTGATCCAGCCCGGTATGTGAAGGGTTTGTGACCCAATCTGGACAAGAGCCCCTAGCTTCACAATTGGCCCAGTTGGCAGAATTACCAGCAGGTGAAAGAGCCTGACAACTGGCATAGTCCTGTAGCTTACAAAGGCAATTTAGGCTTTCACTATGATGCTCTTCAAAATTCTTCCGGCCTCCACCCATTGCCCAGTTCCAAAGCCACTTCCATATGTTCAGGTATTTGTTTTATCAGCACTCCACTTCCAGTACCAAAACATGTATTAGTTATCTTGCACAAGATAACAATGTTGCCACGAAATTACCAGCTTAAAACACAACACACATCTATTATCTTACAATTCCTATGGATCAGGAGTCTGGGCATGGCTTAGCTGGCTCCTCTGCAATTAAAGGGTCAACCAGAGCTAGGTTCTCATCTGAGGAAGTATATATTTCCAAACTCATATATTTGTCAGCAGAATTCAGTTCTTTGTGGCAATAGGACTGGGGAATTCTGTTTCTTAATGGCTCCTGGTTGGAAGTTACCTTCAGCTCCTAGAGTCTAGCTGTAGCTCTTTGCCATGTGGGGAAGCAACACAGCCATTTGCTTCCTGAAAGGCAACAAAGTGAGAGACTCTGGAAAGACAAGTGCTACAAATGTATGTAACACAATAACATCATCACCTTTGCTGTATTTTCTGAGTTAGAAGCAAGTCACTGTTCATGCCTACAACCAAGGGGAGGGGATACTAGAATAAGAATACCAAGAGACAGGGATTCTGGAGGCCACCTAAAGATCTGTCTGCCACAGTGACCAAGTGGGATTTACCCCTGGAATTCAAGGTTGGTTTAATATTCAAAAGTCAATCAGTGTGATTCATCATGCAGTTGTCCCTTATTTATCTGCAGTTTCTCTTTTCAAGTTGTCGATTGTCCAATTGTCACAGTAGCACAATGCTTGTGTTCAGGTAACCCTTATTTTACTTAATAATGGCCCTGAAGCTCAAGAATAGTGATGCTGGCATGTTGTTATAATTGTTCTTTTATTGTTAGTTATTGCTATGAATTTCTTACTGTGCCTAATTTACAAATTAAATTTTTAAATAGATATGTATGTATAGGAAAAAAATGTATATATAAGTGGTACTATCCATGGTTTCAGGCACCTACTGGGTGTCATGGAACATATCCCTGGCAGATAAGGGGGCACTGCATTGACAAAAGAAAAACTATGGAATCATTTCCATAATACAGATTTTTTAAAAAACAAAATCCAACACCCATTTCTAATAAAAATGCCCAGTCATCTGCTAATAAAAGTGAATTTTCTCAATCTGATAAAGGGCCTCTACAAAAAGCCTCCAGCTAACATTATGCTTAATGACAAAAGACAGAATGATTTTCTGTTAGGATAAGGAGAGGGAGTGAAAAAGGGAGAGGGAGAAAGAGAGAGAGAAACAGAGAGAAGAGTTTCAGGTTTGGAAGACAGTATCAAACAATCTTATATACATGTAATTGGAATTATGAAATAAAGGAGAGAGAGAATAGGGCAGAAAAAATATTTGAAGAGATACAGCAGAAATGTCTGAAAAATTGATGAAAGACATAACTCACATATTCAAGAGGCTCAGTGAGATCAATGCAGGATAAGTACAGACACACAGGCATATATTAGTCAAATTGTGAAAAACCAAAGATAAAGAACAAATCTTAGAAGTAGCCAGAAAAAAAAAAAAAAAGAGATATGTTACTTACAGCAGAACAATGAAACAAACAGGTGACTTCTCACCAAAAACATTGGAAACATGAAGTAAATGGAATTACATTTTTAAAGTGTCAAAAGAAAAAAATAAAATGATTGACCTAGAACTCTATATCCAGAGAAAATATCTTTCATTCAAAGAAAGGAAGGAAGATAAAATAAAGACGATTTCATGCCAAAAAACTGAAAGCATTCATTTTAACAAACCTATGCTAAAATACTAAAAGAAGGAATAGGGTACTAAATGAAACCCTAGATATCCTTGAAGGAATTGAGATCACCTGAAAGGGTAAATACTTGGGTAAATGTCAAAAACTATGTGTGTGTGTGTATGTATATAATGAATTTTATACTTACAGCAACAAAAATAAAATGTAAGATAACAGGATCATAGGGAGTGAAGATGTCAAATAAAGTCATATTTTGTAAGGTTCTCATATTGTTCATAAAGTACTATAATAGTATGTGAAAATAGACAGTCAACTTAAATACGCGTATCATAATTTCTTGGGCAACCACAAAGGGACATAGTTAAAAAGTCAATCGTAGAGCCAAAATTGAATATTAAAAAACATTCAATTCATCCAAGAAAAACAGAAAAGTAGAACTAGAAGAACAAAAACACATGGGATAAATAGAAAACAAGTACGAAAATGGTAGATTTAAACCTAACTATATCAGTAATCACACTAACTATATATGGTTTTCTTCCTTCCCTGTCTACCTCCCTTCCTCCCTGCCTGCCTGCCTGCCTTCTTTACCTCCTTCCCTCCTTCCTTCCCTCCTTTCCTCTCTTTTTCTCTTTCTTTCTTGCTATGCTTTTCTTTTATTTCTTCCTCCCAATCTCCTTTCTTTCCTAAATATCCGTTACTAAAAGTATGGCCAGGCAGTTTGTGTATTGGGTCTGAAAATACAGCGTATTTCCTGCAGTTGCAGTTTGAGTCCATTTGAATGACTTGTCTGCCTTAAGAAAGAAAGAGCGTCAGTTTGCCAACATATTTCTACTTCTTTTAAAGCAGTTGATTCTGTATGATGCATATAATAAAGATACAATCAAAGTCAAATGTATATGGTCAAGAACAGCATAAGTGTATATGTGACTGCGGTCTTTTTAATGACACTGTGTGTGAGACCTTCTCCCCTTCTTCCTATGAAAATGAACATTCTTCTTATAAGTATCTAGGTCACAACTGTGTTGGAAGGAGATGACAGTTATCCCAGCAAAAGTGGTGGATATAAGACGAATGTGAGATGCATAGAGCCTCCTCATTTTCCCTGCCTCCTGGCCCCAGCACTAGATTGCCTACTCTGCTCTGCATCTTACTGGAGCAGTCATTTTAACACTCCTATTCCTCAGTCACATTTCTTGCATTATTTTAGGTCCTAGATTAGACTAATTTGTGAAGATCATGTTTTTTCAGTATTCATTCTGATGTCTGACATCAATTTAAAGTTACAAGACATTTCCTAAAAGTGGATGGCTGCAGTTCCAGTAGGTGACTCTGAGAGAACAAGGTCAATCAATAGACTTGCTGCACCTGGCTGGCACCTTGGAGGAATAGATATGATTTAGCTACTTGTCCTGTATGTTTCCTACCATGTGAACATGTATGCACACACAAACTTCTATTAAAAAAACAGAAAGGAGAAGATTAAAGACTAAACACCTGCATTTCCGTTTTAATGTTATAGAATACATGTTTTGGAAATAATATCTTCTAGACATATTTCTGCCTATTTCAATGCTGGTTTTAACTTATTAAAATTGAGAATTCTTTTATCTCATTATAGGCCTGCTTTGGGTTTGAAAGTTTTTCTGAGATTTGTTTACTGTGAGTGTCTATGTCAGACAACTTGTTCAAGTGGAACACCTCCTCTTTCTCATATTAGCCTCCTCAATAGTTCCCCAAGGAAAGTGAATCTCTCATTTAAGAGAAGAATATCAGTGGTCAGAATTAAGAGAAATAAAGTCCATCATGGAATTAAGTCCTAATTCCATTGGAAAATCACTGTATGATCTTAGACAAATCTTTGAACTTCTCTGATCCTCATTTTTCTTCCATGTAACTTCTCATATCACATAGCTATAAAATGGGAGTACTCCAACCAAATATTACTAATATTAGGTTATATATTACCCTAATTTTAGATACTGGAATATATCCTAATATGACTAATTTCTCATTCTTAGCAGGAAAAAGAACCCCTTTTTGAAAAGGTTGTCCAATTAGTGTAATTCCAAACCTTTCTCTGGTCTTTTATTTTCTGGAAAGATGAAAAGTCATCTTTCCAAATATGCAAATTTGGAAAAAAACATGTGGGCATATGAGCTTGATTTCCTTCCTCTTGAGAACAAGCCTCTCATTAGAAAGCATGAGCTCCCATTTGTTCCTCAAGTTCTTGGTCTTACCTGGGCAAGACTACCACATGGGAAGGAGCCTGCAGTTCAACATTGCCTTATTGGGAGGATTATTCCACCTAATTCTGGAGTTCAGCGAGCAGTTCTATTGGCTCTCACACTAAACTATCTTCTCCAACTCAGTGAAATAAGAAATAAAAGTGGTATTTCAGACTTTTTATTTAATCTATTATTTTATTATTTAACATATACAAATCCTGGTGGAACAGAGGAATGCTGTTTATTGGAGGTTTCCTTTGAAATTCCAAAAATTATAATGGATTTTGTGAAGATTCCACATAATAGAGAGGCAGTGCAACATAGTAGTTAAAATTGTGGGCTCTGGTACCAGTTTGCCTGCATTTTAATCCCAATTTCAGCCCTTTCTAGATATGTACTTAGGCAAGTTATCTCTCTGCCTCAGTGTCCTCATATGTAAAAGGAAGAAGAAGAGAGAAACTGCCATATAGGGTGATTTGGGATTTTAAGAATTAGTATATCTAGAACTTAGAATAGTGCCTGACACATTGTAAACACTCCATTATTAGCTCTTATAGTATAGTTACATGTAATATCTGCATCATAATAAGCATTCAAGAAGGTATAGCTATTATTACCACCATTGCAGTACCCAATAGAGAAGACACACTTGTGTTATTTTGGATAAGTTGGTAGAGTATGCAGATATGCTGTAACAAGCAGACCCAAATATTCCATGACTTAAAGAAATTTGTTTTCACTCATGAAACAGTCCAGAGAAATGAAGACTTGTGTGCACACAAAAACCTGAACATGAATGTTTTTAGTAGCATTATTCATAATGACCCCAAACTGGAAACAACCCAGATTTCTTTCAATGGGTAAATAGTTAAATAAACTATGGTACATCTAGTCACTTATTTTATTACATTCATTAATAAAAAAGAATGAATTATTAATACATGCAATGACCTGGATGAATCTCCAGAGAATTATACTGAGTGAGAAAATGGCAGTCTCAAAAAGATTCTTTTCAGTATGATTCCACTTATATAATATTAGAAATGGAGAACAGATTAGTGGCTGCCAGGAGTTTAGGATGAGTGGAAGGGAAGGGAGGTGGCTGTAAAAGGGCAACAGGAGGGATCCATGTGGTGATGGAAATGCACTGCATCTGGACTGTGTAAGTGTCAGTATCCTGGTTGTGACAGTGTGCTATAGTTTGCAGGATGTTACCATCAAGGGCAACCGGGAAAAGGGTACTCTAGATCTCTTTATATTATTTCTTACAACTGCATGTGAATCTACAACTATCTCCAAATAAAAAGTTTAATTAAAAAATTCTGATTTATTTCCCACAACATAAAATATATGAAAAATGTAACTTGTAGTTTTAACTCCAACCTGAGTGCAAAAACAGCTCAAAACAGTTTCCTAAAAGAAATTTCCTCATTGGAAAATATATATGTATGTGTAACAATTCACAATGGTTTTTCTCACACTATTCATTAGTCAACCCACTATCTGGGTCAAGCTAGACTACGTTTGCTGTGGCAAATGCCAATTTATTCAGAGCTGACAGCTTTCCAGACCAGCAAGCAAATTCTGAAAGGTCAGTAAGGGACCCACTGCCAGTCTCTGTAGAGAAGCACAAAGGTTGGGTGTCCACCGCTCTGCCTTTAACCATCACTTTATTGCTCCTGGATCTTAGAGTTTAGATCCTCTGAGAGATGGCCAGCTGGAGAGAAGAAATCCCAGTGTTCTCCAAAGGGCCAGATCTCAGCACTAGCAACTGGCATGTGAAGCTGAGTTGGTGGAGAAGTGTCTGGGGCTGACTGGCTGGCAACATGGGCCCACTTGCTCCTCCACGTCTCCCTCCACGATTTCATAGCTCCCTCTTGTGACACCTCTTCCCTTCATGGCTACCCTTGATCTTCATTTGAACCAGGTTCTTATAACTCTTTAAAGAGTTATCATTCATTTGAAAAATATTCACTGAGCACCTTCAATGTGCCAGGCACTGGGATACACTGGTGAAGAGGGCAGCCCATATGTTAACACCATTATTTTCCTCATCTTCGTTACATACACGCTGTATTTCTGAGTGTCTTCTGTGAGTCAGGCATTATGCATGACATTCACTGTCCTTCCGAAGTCAATACTATCTGATCCTCATTGTACACATGAAGAAACATAGGCCTAGGAATGTTAAGGGCGCCCAACTCCACGCAGGAACCACAGGTCTGATTCATATCATAATACCCCTATTTCTTCTGGTTCTGGCCATTGCTGCTCTGGACCCTTGACTTAGGAAGCCTAGATGATAAGCTTTTTCCCTGCACATATTCGGTTAGATTTAATTCTATTCTGAGTTCTTGACCTCCTGTCCCCTTTGCTACATCTGTTTCTACATGAACCTGAGCCCTTTGCTGGTGATTCCAGCCTGACCACCTGACTTCAATTTCAGATTCACGCTTTGACTTGATGATTAAATGCATCATTCTAAAACACTGGTCAGCAATTGAAGAGGAAAATTGTTAAGATGGCATGAGGATTTTTCTCACTAATGTTTGCAAATTCATCACCTACGAAAATCACATTGACAAGAGTGAATACAATGTCCCCAAAAGGTGGATCAATTAGTTTTCACAATTGTCTCCTCTACTCTCTTGTCAGTATCACCATTCTTTCTTACCCCTCTCCAAGAAAATAATTATAATAGCTAATATTTAGAAGCATGGTAGTCATCCTTCATACAATCCCCCACTGAATCCTCTGAGATAATTACTGTTAACATCTTTATTTAACACAAAAGGCAACTGAAGTTCGGAGAGATTATGTGCTCTCCCCAGGGTCACACAACTAGAAGAGGCAAGATTTGAGCCCTGTCTGCTGGGCTCCTCCTTTGCTACACAAAGCTACCTCCAGCAAAATGGCATTCACCCACCAAGTGCACCACCTCGTTCTAACCTGGACAGCACCTTGACTCTGCTTAACCATTGTGAGTTAGTGGAGTAGCAGGAAGGACTGCTAAGCTCATTTGACACAGTTGTTAACTGAAAGACCCTTATGGTAGCTATGAGTTAATTTTCAAGCATAATGATCATATCATAGAAATATCATGGAGTGATTAAAAGCTTGGGCTCTGGAATCCAGCCAAGAGCACTTGAATCCCTCCTCCCCTGCTTACAAGTCTATGACCCTAGGCACGATATGTGGCTTTTCTGCCTCTCAGTTTCTTCTCTGCAAAATAGGGCTAATAATGGCACCTATCTCTAAAAGTTATATAAAAAGTGTGTAATAGGATTTCAATCTACCATTCCTTTAGTTGATGGAGTGTTTCATTGTTGAATTTTTTAAAAGGTAGATCATTTAGTTTTTCACAAGCATTCTCAAAACCCTAAGTAGCTTTAAACACACCCACTTTAAATAGTCTCCTTTCTAGACTAAACTGTCCTAATCTCAGAAATCTTGCTTTCATAGGAGCTAGAATCACATATACCAAAGTAGGAACTAAAACACTCTCTTCAGCATTTATGAGAAAGAGTTCTGCAAAAAGCTCATTCTCAGCAGAGCCTTTCCTGTGGAAAGACGGAAAAAATTAAGGCAGAGCAGTTCAAAGACTCATAGCCGCTGAATAAAAACAAAATCCCTTAAAATTACACTGATGGTTCTTCCAGATAAGCAGGTAATTCTTCGAGGTAATTTGGAGAGAATTCAACAGTGTTTATTACAGGTTCACTTAAGAGAGCCAAACATTCATCCCTAAAAGCAATTTCAAAGCAAAACTCTAAACAGTATTTTAGAATAAGAAGGAAATTATATGCACACTCTTACCTCCCAGGGGTTTTGAAGGATTAATGAGGGAAAATAGAAGCTGTGCGGAGAAAATCACCAGAAGAATGAGAGGAAATATAAGAAATTCACCATAAGTAAGATAGGTTGACAGGTTATAATGTCGATAATGTGATTTTTAGTAGACAGTAAATAAATACCTGTAAGTACATTGACTTTCTGGCCCATGATAATAAAACACTCAAGGGATATGATCAAGTGGAGCGAGAATTGCTGCAAAAAATTGAGACTAGTTCAAGCGCTTATTAGCATTTTTGTCCTTTGACTCCAAGTGTCAGAGAAATATTAGCATTCATCCTAAAAATAATATTTCAATAATTCTTGGGGAGAAATTATTTTATTTGCTGGAAAAATGACACATAAAATTTTATATTGCTATTTATGATTCTTCACGGTGAGTGTCCTTCCTGGGGGAAAAAAGCCACATAATTCTCCAAATAGGCTAGGAAATATTAAAATGTTCAGCATTCTTAATAAAGATGAGGAGACAATGCATAAATCTAAGGCCTTTTAATAAAGTATGCTCATATTATGTTATTCTAAACCTCCATGTGGGCTCCTTTGGGGAAGACTGAAAAGTGGGGCTGGGCTTCTCTCTCAAGAATACTCTGGGGAAGACACCCCCACGGTTAACTCTGACCTTTCTCAAAGTCTTCGTTGTTTCGAGGCCTCCCATTGCCATCTTACTTTTGTAGTAATTAGCTCCAGAAGGCGATTCCCCTCTGCACATGGCTCAATATTGTGGCCGTATCCACGCTCTTTTTATGACGGGCAGTTGTGTATCACCAGCACGGGTCAATGCTACAGATTTAAAGGCCTCCGTCCTCTTCGAAGTCAAGAATTTTGGGATCAATATTGCATAGTCAGGAGCACCTGGACTTTTGAATCAAAGTGATCTGGGCTTGAATCCTGACTCAACTCTTTACTAGCTACGTGTCTTCAGCCAAATTACTCAGATTCTACGATGTCCAGTCCCCCCAACTCTCCTCCCCATACAATGGGGAAAGTAATAATACATAGCCGGGTTGTTGTAATGAATAAATGAAATTATTTATCTAAAGCACCTCACTCATGGTATCTATCTGTGTCATTGTTGATGTGGTGGTTGTCATTGTGCTGGCCCAGAGCACTGAGCCTGTTGAGGTGCTACAAACACCACATTGGCCTTAAGCCATAGGATTAGTGACAGTGTTGCATTGGAGGTGGCATTTTCTACCAAAAGATGAAGGAGAAAATGACATTTCTTCTAACGCTAGACTTACTTATTCCTTACTTACCAACCACTCAATATACAAAAGCCTTTACTATATTAGTCTTTGTAGTAGAACCACTTTGTTTTGAAGCCTAAGGTCAACTTGTCAGTGACAGCCACCAAACATGAGGTCTCCAGTACACTGAGACCCTAGTGCTATTCTTCTATAATACACTTAAGGGAAAGGCATTCTTAATCTATACAGACTAGAAGTTTAGAATTTTACAATGTGAGATGCTTCATCTTTTTTTTAAGTGCCTGTTAGATTTCTTCAGTGAATTTTTAAAATTAGCCTCGTTGCTGTGAAGCTTCCTTATATCCAAGTGCTGTTCTCCATTGCATAAGTGATCATTCAGAACTGCGTTATTTCTGTATGGAAAGAATGCTAGGGGTCCTGGCTAAACACTTCCTTAGAAGTAAAAATACTTCTCTTGCATATATAATAGTTTTTCTTTCCACTTGATTAAGTAAGAAGAAAATGTAATTCAAAAGGTGCTTCTTGAAGCATTGTCAATTCGGAAACAAGATTCTCAAGAATGAAAAATCTGCGATGGTTCTTGGTATATGACAGGTAGAGAGAGGGTTACTTGATTATTATGTGCATATTTCAAAGTTACTTTCCTTCCGTTCTTCAATATCTCATTTCATTAGAATGCATATTGAATGCCTGACATCTCTTTCTTTTGGAAAAGACAAAGTTACCTTGCTGAGGGAATAATATTCCTTGGGATAAGGCCCAGCACTGAATGTTTACTCTCTGAAGAGATTAAAAAAGGAAGTCTAGGGAAAGTGAGGGAGGCTACCAACCTCTCAGATTGTACTAGCATCATTTCATGCAAAACATTGTCATTATCTTTCGTCCAGGAGAAAATAAGTCTGAAAATCAAGTGGCATCTAAACGCCATTTCTTATTTTGCCACTGCTTCCCTGGGTGGCCATGGAAAATACATTTAGTCTTTAGACACCCTGGTTTCAACAACTATAAAATGACTTAAGAACTTTTATATACAGACCAGTTATCTATTGCTGCATAACAAATTACTTCAAAACTTAGAGGCTTAAAACAGCAAACGTCTATTACCTCCAGTTTCTGTGGATCAGAAGTTCAGATATAGCTATTGGGTAAGTGCCTCGAAGTCTCTTAATAGGCTGCAGTAAAGGTATCTGTTGGGGCTGCCATTCATTTGAAGGCTCAAATAAGAGAGAATCCACTCCTAAGCTCACTCACATGGTTGTTGGCATGATTCAATTCCTCCCAGGCTAGTGGATTAATGGTCTCAGTCTTTTGCTGGCTGTTGGCCAGTGACCGTCCCCAGTTCTTTGCCAGGTGGCCTCTCCATAGAACAGCTCACAATATGGCAGCTGGCTTCTATCAAAATGAGGGAGTGAGAGAGGGTTTGCAAGACAGAAGCTACTATCTCTTTATAATCTAATCTCAGAAGTAGCATTTCATCCCTTTGGCCATATTCTATTCATTAAAAGCAAATCTCTGGGTTCAGCCACACCCCAGGGCAAGAATATGGAATACAGGGATTGTTGGGGTCCATTCGAGAGGCTGCCTCCAACAGACTTAGCCACGTAGCTGAGGGTTTACAGGGAACCAACTAGGCATCTAGGCCAGAGGAAGACTGAGATTTCACTCTTTGTCTTAAGCGGACAGCATTCATTCATTCAAAAATATATTTTTTAAACTTTCATTTACTCATTTTAAGACATTTACTGTGTACCTGTTATTTATGAGGCACTGTGGGGAGTGCTTTGAAAAGGACACAGATAAAGGAGTTGACAATTCATGTCATAAAATTACCCTTTGATAGTGAAGTCATATCCTTCATTAAAATGTAACACACTGTATAATGACAACCAGATCTGCAGGAGTGGATCCAGCCTGCAAACCCCCAGCTACCTTCCCATCAGTTGAAACCTTGGAGGAATAAAAAGAGATGGCCTGCCCACCTTTTAACACTTTTTGGGAAGCTTTTTATGATGTTCTCAATGCCCGGTCCTGGTTTGTTGATCCTCTTTCTCCAAGGTGACAGCAGCAGACTACAGTTCTGGGCACTGGAAAACGTAGACACTGATCTCTCCCGGCACAATCTGCCATTATTTCTTATATTATATTATTTTATTGCTATTTAAATCTAGACTTGACTTTCCTTTGTGTCCTCTGGTCTCCCCAACTGGATAAGTTCCCTAAGAGCAAATGTATCTTACCCTTCTTTGCATCTAAAGAAGTTTCATTAACATAGAATAAATATGTGCAATAAATGATTTATGCTCTGAATGCCTCTTTCAAAGGGACCTAATTTACTCACAGGACCAATTTATGGAGAACCAAATTAGGATCATTAGTTCGAGGGCTTCTGGGAGTACAATCTTACTGACATTTGCCCTACTTTTGATACCTCCTTCCCCTCTGGCTCTCCTTGAGTTTTAGGTTAGTTTTTCTTGCCCCTTATTTTTTTCTCCATGAAAACATATATTCCTTTCTGTCATGCTTTCCCTGAACTCAGCCTCTGCTCCTGCAACAGCTCTGACACGTGGAGCAATGGGCATCACAGTTTCTCCCAGGAAGGACAGTAAAGAGAATATCTGCCAAATAGAGACAGCTTCCTCAGCCCCGTCCAGAAGCACACATGTAGGTGGACTCCTTTGCTCTTTCTGTACTTCGCAGAGTTTTTCTATTTAAACATAGGCACACAGATCTACTATGGTAGTAACAGGTATTTTAAAACATAAATATCTTTATCCACTTTGGGAATGTGTTTCCTGTTTTGACTTGTTCTCTAAATATATATAATTTTTAAATTATAGGTTTACGTCAGGGGGACAATTTAGTCAAGTATTACTTTCTTCACAAAACATGTCCTGGTTGCAGCACATAAACTGTGGAATGCGAGCAGCCTCAGAGAATGCAAGAATCAAGATATCCTCTCCCTCACTCTCTGGCCCCAGCATTTAAAATTCCTCTCTCTCCTTTTTTCTATAGTGACAGAGTTTGGCTATTACCGTCCCCCCAGAACTCATGTGGAAATCTGATCCCTAGTGTGGCAGTGTTGGGAGCTGTTTGAGTCATGGGGGGGATCCCTCATGAATGGATTAATGCTCTCCAAGAGGGTGGGGGTAGTGAGTGAGTTCTCCCTCTATTAGTTCCTGCAAGAGCTTGTTGTTTAAAAGACCCTGGCACCTCCTCTCTGTCTCTCTCTGTCTCTCTCTGTCTCTCTCTGTCTCTCTCTGTCTCTCTCTGTCTCTCTCTCTCTGGCTTCCTCTCGCCATGTGATCTGCTTGTACCCTCCGGCTGCCTGCAGCTTTTCTAAGTGAGTAGAAGCAGCCTGAGGCCCATGCCAGATGCACCTGTCCCAGAATTGTGAGCCAAATAAACCTCTGTTCTTCATACATTACCAAGTCTCAGGTATTCTGTTATAGCAACACAAAACGGACTAAAACATATAGTATCCAAGTCTTTTTCTCTAAGCAAAGGTCGTAGGGGCCAAAACCTTCACTGGTGCCTCCTGAATAGAAAAAATCAAAATCCTGTCACAGAGATAGAAAATTCCATTAGGAGGACTTCTTAGGGCCAGAGTGGCTAACTGGGCACAGGCACTTCACCTATAGTCCTCAGACCATTGCTCACTGGAGGCCTGAGTTTCTAAACACTGCCAAAGGGGACAGGTGAGAGAGCCATGCTATGTTACTCGCCATGTAGTTTTACATTAATGCAACCCAGGAATGTTTCTTTTTCTGCATCTCACTATCTCTGGAGTGTCAATTTGTGAAGTCAAAGGAGGGGTTTTTAATATGGAATCTGAAGGCATAGGTTTAAAAACTGAGACGTCATCTCAAATTGGAAAACAACCAAATAATGCAAATGGACTTGTTTATTGAGTAAAATTCAAGCAGAAGCATGTAAATAGGTTGGCCAATACTCAACACAGATGAAGGAAAGACTTCTCCTCTCACATAGGCTGGGTTTCCTGGGAAGCAGATTGTGAGATGGAGATTTGTGTGCATATCGTTTATTTGGGGGACTGCCCCGGGGCACAATGGAGGCACTCCTACGAGAGCCCTAATGGGCAGGAGAGAAGGTGGTAGTAACAGAGGCCTCAGCTGATCCAAAGGGAGTCCTGGCGCTGGGTGGCCCTTCAGAGTTGTCACAGATTGGGGCATAAGGACCAGGGTTTGTAATCACTCTCCACTCCCTTTGCCATTGGGCTGTCCTCATGACAGGCGAGAAGGGGACAACACAGCTATTTTTAGGCTGAAGGTAACTCCCTGGTGGAAACCTGGCTGTGAGCCGATGGCAGCCTGCAGTCCCAGGATCTGAGAGAACGATTAGCTCAGTCCCCGAGAGGGATCTGAGCAACCTATCACAGCATCCACTATACACTATATTTTAAAATGAGAAAAATAGGATCAGACAAAAATCTGAGACTTGAAACAAGGATAAACATTTACATAATTTAGTATTTAATTATTGTATATAATCTATAAAAACTAATATATACAAACTAAATTTTAAAAATTAACTAATAAATAAGTCATAAGTGAATGGAAATGAACCAGAAGAATTCCAGGGATGTCGCTTTCTGTTGAACGTAGCCAGATTCAACACCATCTACTGCAATCAAGGGACAACTCTGACAGTGGGACATTGTAAACAATGGCAGATAATCGCAATGACTTCTGAACAACGCATGTGTTTGTGTGTTTGTATGTGTGTGTGTGTGTGTGTGTGTGTGTGTGTGTGTGTGTGTCCCAGGCAACAGTCAACAGGAAGACACTTTTTTTCACACTTAAATTTGAAGAGCTCAGTGAAATGCAGGTGACATTACAGTGCCCTCAGGATGTTTTATAGAGAGCTTCACAGGCTTTCTGACTAACGGCATGAGTAGGCACATTTACATACTCAGGACTTCCAGTATTTGCAGTGATTTGTGCCAAACAATTAGACCCAGAAAAACATTAGTAATAAAAGAGTTGACAAAGTCTGTGCCATTGGGCAGAAAGCTTCTGGGTATTACAGAGATTTAACTTTCAGTGTCTGCAGACAATTAGACTTACAACTCTGAAAGTAGCAAATCAGGCACACGACATGTACCAGGGCAAGAAACAGAAGCCCATCAGTGCCATGGATCACAGATGATGAAGGAAGGGTGTCCGGACCCAGCCAGGACAGGCACTGTTGGAAATCATCTCTAGGAAGGAATACACTAGTACATGATACAATTTATTTCATAGACTGCATGCAATTCTTCTCAATTAATCTAGTGTTTTTCCCAAAGTTCCAAGTCAAAAGAAGGGGAGGAGCTGCTAAACAGTAGGGAGAGTCACCTAACATTCATTGTCACTTTTCTGGTGCCCCAACTGGGAAGACTAGAAAAGCAACAGCCTTCAGAAAATAATGCCTCCGTAGGCTATTCCCTTGTGGGGGAGCCACCCGCCCACTATGGAATATTTGCACCAACTCCCTTCAAAAAAGGGAAAGAAAGAAGGACTGTATATTGGAAGCAATTATAATTCTTGTGCAGTTGATATAAGTTCTGGGAAGTTTCTCTGATCACACCCTAATATAAATTTTTATTTATTTCTTTCACTGAAAATGTGTTTGGACATTGGCCTATAAGCGGCAAAACAACCAATAACAGCTTCAGTGTTTCAAATAGATTTCGCAATGACAAGTACACTTGTAAGAAAAAAATCTCAGAGTATTTTGCTGAGAGATCAAAGATCAAACACCAGAGGCTTGAAATGAGATTTGTCATCTTCAGTCTTTCTTAAAGGCAAGAAAAAAAATACAATAGCCTGAACTCTTAGCCACTCTATTTGGATGTCAGTTCTCTTAATATTCTCTCGTATGGATATTGTTCAAACCCGGTCCCCAGACTGAGATATTCCATCTACTTGGGCTTGAATGATGAAGAGGAAGACTGACTTTCAAAAGCGAGGTCAAGGTAGAGAAACATTGCCCTGGGCCCAGAGTCAGGACACCTGGCTCCGGGGTTCCAGCTCTACGATTGCTCCCTGTGTGTCCTCTGGCGTCCACAGGGGATGTTAATGCTGGCCTCAGGATATGCAACAGGATGAAATCAAGATGAAAACTTGGAAAAGGGCTTCATAAACTGCAGGTCTTGATATGAAAATGTTAGGTGTCATCATAAATATGTATCTTTGTTTCCATGGATGTTTTCTGAATGAGTGATGATGGATATGGAAAAATCACACAGCAGACTGGCATAAGGAATAAAGAGGATCCCTTCAGCCCTGAGGACTCGTCCCACTGCCCTGGATCTTCTTCCTGACTCAGCACTTGTAGTCACAAGGTAGAGCGTTCAGCGGTTGAGCCTGGGGCTTCTGCTACAACAGTTGACCAGTTGTGATTTGCCCCATCGGGATGATTTATTTCCAGTTTTCTGTTTTACACATGGGGTCCTGACTCTAAAGGGGGCATCCGAAAAGTCCCTGGCTTTCTCTCCTAATGGGCAGCCTGGAGAGGGCACAGAGGCACAGAGAAAGGACAGAAAGGAAGCAGGGAGACCCCAAGGACAAAATTCACACTTTGATTGGGGTCCCCAGAGCTTTGAGGCAGAGATCTAGTCCCAATATCCCATGAGCAGGACGACATTCCTGGAAGCAGAAGCAAAATAATTCTTCACAAGTTTTCTTTTCTGATCCAGAACAAAGGGTGATAACCTTCACTTTGCAATACACATGCCTCTTAATCCCTATCATTTCACATTCATAGCAAGTCGTCACTCACCAACTTCCCTTCCCAGAATGGCTTAAAAACAAAACCTTACTCAAACATGAACTTCTTTTTGGCCATCGCTTACCTCAAGTATAGAATGGACTTCTGGACTAGGGTGTTATATTTAAGAAAGTGGGTTCTGGGTGACACCTGGCTTTGATACTTACTAGCTTTGGGAAGTTGGGCGCTTCTTTTGATTGACGGCTTCTCTTTCCTCATCTGTAACCTAAGATAAATGGGACTAATAAAGTATTTAAGGCGACCTGCCTGGCAGGTGGTAAGTGCTCAATAAATGTGGGTTATTATTATTAGCTATTATTACTATTAGCAAGGCAGCCCCAGAGGTATTAGAATTAGAAAAATAGATTTCTTCTCTAATAAAAGAGAGAGGCAAGGCCTGTGCCTTGAGAGTCTTCTTCCTCAAATGTGCCCTGATCTGCCTCAGGTGACTTCATTGACAATGACTGCGTGAACCATAGAAAGAGTCCAAGCCTCTTGGAGGGAGGCTGACTCCCCGGTTCAGTACTGGCTGTGCCATACCTCTGGGACCTTAGGCCACTTCTCGATGCTTGGTTTTCTTTGCAGCAGCAGAACCTGATGGGTTAGACGCCACAGTGGTTCTCAGACTTGGTTACCCATGAGAATCACCTGGGGTAGCTTTTAAAATTCCTGATACCAGCACTTCCCTGACCAATTAAATCAGAAGATCTGGGGGTGGGACTCAGGCAAGAGGAGCTCCTAAACCTCCCCAAGTGATTTCAACTTTCAGCCAAACTTCAGAACGACTAGTTTAGAAGATCGATGGTTCCCACCTCTGTACATGAGAACCATCTAAGTGGCTTTAAAAAAATGCAGAGGCCAGAATCCCACCCTAAAACAATTAAAATAGAAATCCCTGGAGGTATCCAAGCTCCCCAGGTGATTTTGATGTGTAGCCAGTTTGGGGGACCCCCAGGTTAGATGACTTTCATGGCGCTTCTTCTATCTAAGGGTCTAAGCTCCTGTGAGTCTGTACTGCTGGGGCCGTAGCCGTGTGCCAATTCTCAGGGAGTAGCTGCTCCAACTCTATCAGCTGCCGTGTTAAGCAACGCTCTCGGACTCTGAGGAATGAGGTGACGACCCCCACCACAGGCCATCTTCTCTGGGCTTTTAGATTTTGACAATCGGGAAGGACACTCCTATTTACAATCTATAAAAAGTCAACCTAGACTTGACCTCAGTCCCATCATAGCAACAGTACATGTCAGGGTTCTGAACCTTTTTGGTCACATAAACCCCTTTGGAAGCCTCGTGAAAACTATAGATTCTCTCACAAGGAGACTTTTATATGCACATCAAATTCAGCATACAATTGCCATGGGTCGCTGAACTGCTAACACAGAGAATTCTGTTCCATTTCACCATAATAAAAAAAGTCAAAAACTTACATAACCTAGAAAGGCAGAGATTGCAACATATTGGAAAGAGCCCAGGGCTGAGAATTAGTTCTAATGCTGGTTCCACTTCTAACCGATCGACATTTAGAAGTCCCTGAATCACTTGATACCTCAGTATACTCATATGTCCAATTAAGAATTGTAGCACCTACTTTAGTCTTACATATTTGAGAAGCAAGTGAAATTAGTAATATAAAATTGCTTCAAACAAGTTAGAAGCATTATATTGTCACTGAAAAGTGGGACAAGTAGCCCAGGAGGCCGTGGCGTGGGACTGGAGCACGAAAACCACATGTGCATGTTTCTGCCTTACCTTCCAATCTCCTGACACACCCTGCCCAAACTGCATCCTTGGGACCACAGCACCAAAGTGTGTTTTTGTTTGTTTGTTAACTTATTCTGAGTGCCTGTGTTGAGCAAGTGGCCATGGGGACAATGGTATGTAAGGGTCTTGGAATCTGGAAGAGACTGGGGTGACGAGAGAACATGCCATGTCCTTCTGTTTGGAGTATGATTCGGAATCTGACCTTGGGAGGGGCGAGTACAGAGCCCATGAACCCTCCACCAGTCCTCGGTGGGAAAGGCGGGAACTGGAACCAGATGTTGAGAAGCAATCTCCAGACTTCACAGCAACTGCCAAATTGACTACAAGGTTGGCAGAAACCATCCCACTGACGAGTGCCAAGCGGTTTGGAGTTAGTGGTGGCATTGCCTGGCTTCTGAGCACAGGCGTCCTGGGAGCATCTGTGTTCCCAGCCTCACAGGGCACTCAGGCCATTGGATCTCTTTGTCCTAGTCCATGGGTGGGGGCTGCTAAAAATGCCATAAATGGTATGGCTTAAACAACACATGTTTGTTTCTCACAGTCTGGAGGCTGGGAAGTCCAGCATCGTGGAGCCGCTGATTCAGTATCAGGGGAGGGCCTGCTTCCCGCTTGTCACCGTGTCCTCATGTGGTGGAAAGGGGTGAGCAAGCTCTCTGGGACCTCTTTTATAATAAGGGCACTAAGCCTATTCATGAGGCTGCCACTCTCATGACATAATCACTTCCCAAAGGCCCCACCTCCCAACACCATCACACTGATGCTAGGTTTCAAAGTACGAGTTTGGGGGACACATTCAGTCACTAGCACTGCCAGAAGGGGCAGCCTTGTCCATGCAGGATGGTGTTGTGCAGCAGCTCTGAGTGGCTCCGAGCAGCTCCAGATTTGCCATGTCACCAGGAGAGCACAGGATAGTTCTACCAATAGCCTTGGGCAGAGGCTGGCCTGGATAGAAGTGACAGTCTGGAGACCACGTTCCTGGTCACTCCCTGACCCCGTTCTGCCCCCAGCTGACCTTCTCTGCCTTCTAGACAAAATTTATGGAAACAGGATGAGGTGAGAAGAGGAAGGTCGAAGTTTCTGTATTGGGTACTTGGTTCCTGCTCAGACATGAGAGAAGAGCCCCTGATGGCCCAGGAGAGCTTTTCCCCTAGACAAGATCTGAGGAAAAACAAGAGGTGCCTCTAACCAGAAGTGGGTGTTACGGGACAACATCTGAGACCGGTCCTCAGACAGCCTGAGCAACAGAGCTCCAGGGAACAGAGGAACAAGAGGAGAAATCTAGCTTAGCGTTTTGACAGAGCTCTGTCTGTCTGTAACACAGATGGGCACATGGGTATGTGCACACACATGTACATGCACACACGCACAAACACACACACACGCACACTCTCTCTCTCTGTGTGTCCCTGGGACATACAGAAGGACTGACTACAGGCTCAGTCATAGAGCTCTTTGGGGGTGTTTCATGTTTCTATCAGGTGCACACCATATGGATACTGGCTAAAAGTGGGTTATCTGGGAGTTGCCAGCACATGCAACAAAAGGTCCCCCATCCCTGGGGAATCAGAGAAATCTCTGTGGCATGGGGAGGGAGTTGCCCAAGGTAGACAGAAGCCAGTCTCCGAGTTCTACAGCCCAAGGTGACTCTGGTCTTTCCACTCTGGGACCCTCTGTGGAGTGGGGTGACTCTTCCCCTCTGTCCCAGTCAGGGGAAGAGTCAGGCGCATGACAGCTATTGGAGTCACAGCTTCCCATCCCTGCTACTCTGGGTTTCAAGAAATAATACAACTGCACTTTCTCATCCTTCAGGTACATATTTTTGTCTTCTATTTATTGTCCTACTGGAGAGGAACAGCTTGTGGACATTTACTGTGCGACAGTGGATCACTGTGGCTTTCTTTTTTATTTCCTCACTCTTCTTCCCTTGCCACTCGTGGACTGTTTTGTAACTACTGTTTCCAGCTGGGACAGAGGAATATATACAAGCAGTATATTTTTTTAAATATTTACTTCATTGAAAATAAAGATAGGTATCTCATAGTTTTTTCCTATAAACCAAGTGATTTGTGTTTCTAAGCTGGGACATTTCTTACTGCCTTTATAGATCTGACAAACGGATGCTTTTCTACCACACGTTCTTTGTTTTAACCATTTTTGGGAGAGATGCCTTCATGTTCTACACAAAACTGCTTTCCAGTGTATTTGATTTATGGAGAGAAGACACAAAGAGCTGCTGATGAGAGAAGGGGGAGATAGAAAGTAACTTTGGGGTCCCCTGTTTTCCTGATTTGACAAAGTCCAAATGAGACCAGTGGCCTGAGAAGACCAAGCAGAACCACTTTGAAACCCAAGAACTCACAAGCTTCTTGTTTCCTTGTCTGCAGCACCTCAACCCCACGGTCTGTTTTGATGAGGGGAAATTTGCCTTGGGTGGTGACATCTCATCATGCTGTTCCTTACACACCTCGGAAGAAATGGACAAAGCTCTTACAGCCTCCACACTGGTTAGTATAAGAGAGAGTTTCCTATTCAGAAATGTTAACTGTATTGCAGAACTGACAAGACAAACCTAGATCACTAGGGATCAAGGGGAAAGAAACCAGAGGAAGCAGCTACCACCCCAGGGCTGGGGGCACAAAGGATGAGGTTGGAATCATTAAGACATAGGGTTTGGAGGAGGCCCCCACAGACTGAAACTCTGAACTCAAAGAAGGGAACACCACCAGGCAGCCTGCAAAGCTCTCTCTCCGGGGATGCAACGAGGCTGTTTCTGTGGATGCTGAGAAATCTGCAAACCAGACTCAACTACTGCTCCTGAAACAGACGGCCACAGCCAAGGTGAAGCAGTGCCCAAGGGCCCACAGACGGGCACAGGAGACACAGGAATGAATGAATGCGTGCCTTCCGCCTCCTCAAGCCTCTCTCCGGCACTCCCTATCAACAACACATAGCAGGGAGAACCGGGAAAGAAGAAAGGTGACTTGCAGTTCCCAGCTCCCGCATCAAAGGCAAGGACCGGTATATTGAGAAGTTAAAATTAAAAAAAAAAAAATTAATAAAAATAAATAAATAAAAGGATATACTCTTAAAAAAATAAATAAAAATAATTTTTTTAAAAAGGCAAGGACCAAAGCTGGGAGACACTAGTTTAATGATCAGTACACTTGGATAAGGTCTCCTTTGCTTCATTGCCATTGGCCTAGTTTTCCTCTTTCCCTGACCCACCATTATAAGCTGTGGAACTACCCTCTTTTGCTCCCTTGAAATGGTTATGCTTTGGTGGAAAGTGGATTTGGGGGAGCCTTATCTGCCTTTAACTCAGGGTTTCTCAGCCTCAGCACTGTAGATATTTGAGGGCTGCATTAAGTCGTTGTTGCAGGGGGCTGTGCAGGATGTTAAGCAGTATCCCTGGCCTCCACCCACCAGATGCTATAGTACACCCCCTCCCCACCCCTGCCTACAGTCAACCAAAAATGATAACACAAATGTCCCCAGACATTGCCAATATCCTTTGAGGAGCAAAATCTCTACCAGTTAAGAATCACTGCTCTACTGGTCTACATTGTTACCCTGAATTTCTAGCTTCAGAATTCGAATAGTAAGGATGCCCGTGAATTCATACAGTACTTTACAGCTTTCAAAGCCCTTCCTTTGATTTATTTGAACATAATTAAACAATCCCAGGAGGCAAGGAGGAACAGATATTATTGTCTCCACTTTATAGACTAGCAAACCATGACTCAGAAAGGTTAACCGACTTCCCTAGGAAACCCCGTCAAGGCAGAAGCTACTCTGTTCTGACAACCCCCTTCCTCACATTCTTAGACGGGGAAGTAGGGTGGCTGGACAGCTGACTGGCACGGAAGGCAACCTTCCCTCCCACTGCTATGGTTTGAATGTCCCCTCCAAAACTCATGTTGAAATTCAATTGCCATTGTGACAATATTAAGAGGTGGGACCTATAAGATGTGACTAGGTGGATTAATACCATTATCTTGGAAGTGGGTTAGTAATCGAGGGATTTTGGCCCCCTGTTTCTCTCTCTGTGTCTCACATTCCCTTCCTGACCACATGATCCCCTCTGCCATGTTATGACACAGCACTAAGGCCCTTGCCTGATGCTGGCACCATGATCTTGGGCTTCCCAGCTTCCAGAACCATTAGCCAAATAAATCCCTTTTCTTCATAAATTACCCAGTCTATGGTATTCTGGTATAGCAGCAGAAAACAGACCAAGACACCCCCCTAAGCTACCAATAATGTTCCTTTTATTTTTCTTTTAAAGTGTCCAGCTTCTGCCAGGAATACCATATAAAACTTCTTTATGAAGTGAACACAGGCCCCAACAGCTTATACAAGCTGGCTCTGTCAAGGGTACCAGTGTTTCTAATTAATGCTTGGGTCCAGGGTTCCACGCAGGCCCTACCTGAACCTCTCCCTTAGGTTTCGACTTCTGGCTGACCCGCCTGGGGCCTTGCGCCTATGACTAATAAACGCTCCTGATGTTTCTCACTGGGTCTGAAAGGGCAGAAATAAAAGTCAGTTCCAACTAGCCGTGTTCCAGCCTGAACATGGAGCATTCATACAGGCACCGGGGAAAGAGCCCGGGTGCACTGTGGTTCCCAGCTGCACAGCACCTGTAGACAAGCAGCTCTCTGTAGCTGGGCCCTCTCACTGTGGAGCTGCTCTGCATCAGGAGGTGTTACCTGGTGGCCTTTGGGGAACAGGGAAAAGAGTCTCCTCACCAGCCCGTAGAAAAATCATTCTCAAAATACCAGGGCAGTCACTTTCACATCCCCCATACACTTGAGATCCCTGGTACCTCTAAAGGCTGACGGCGTGATTGCTGTCATCGGACAGGATAAAATAAGAATAGGTATGAAAGTAAGGTCTATGCACATGCACACGCATGTGTGAGGGTGTGCACATTTTTATCCAGGGCTTCTTATGTGGAGTGGCTGGAAACCAAAGTCCTGGAAGTGCATACCCCCCGCAAACCCCATGGCCTGATTGGTTAACTGCTTGACTGATTACTTAGACTAATAGGGCATTAAAGCTCAAAGGAAACTCAAAGATTATTTGCCCAAACTCCTTGTTTTACTAGTGAGGAAATTAAGATCCCAAGAGGTTAGATGACAAATCAGCACAATCCACAGCCAATTAGTGGAAAAGCTCAGGACTGGGACCCCCCAGACAAGCAGGCTTTTTCCCATGTCCCCAACCACCAAGCCTAGAGGTTATTTCCTTCTCAGCCACCTTCGATAAGAGCTGTCAACTGTAGTTTACAGCACCCTGGATACGTAGTAATGCCTCTCCTTTCTAGAAGGAAGGAGCTGTTTATTTAGCACCTAGACGTGTCCCCTCCTGTCCCTCCTCTCCTCCCTGCTCTACTTCACTGGCTTCCTCCCTAGAAGATCAGATTCTGGCCACTGGGAGAGGCTGACCCTGAGGGAGACGTCATAATTTGTAACCCAGTCCTTCTGTTCCTAGTAGAAACTAACGCCGTGAAAAATACGAGTTGTGTTATACTAACACTTGTAAATATTCAGATAATTTATCATATTTTCCCCTTTTTATGGATGTTGACTATTTTAAAAATAAAATCCAAATCTAGATCATTACAGTTCAAATTCTTAAGTAAATAGGAAGCTCTATTTCAGAAAGGCCCGTGTTATCATTTTCATGAACTTATTGTGGTACTTGGTGTAATGGTGGAATAGTAACTGAATTGTCATTCCATGGACACTTGCTCAGTAAACAATTGTTAGGTAAACATTAATGACATGATTTAATGATGTAAAAATAAAGATACCAATTTTTAAAATGACAAGCTGACACCTGGGGTCAGATCTCTCCAAAATAGAAAGCGGGGTGCCCTTATCTTTGTTGATAATCACAGCATACTGGGAGGGTGGATCCCCTGAAACCCTGGATAAAAGCCCTGAGCATGTTTCAGGCTAAGGCCAGTTGTGTCCTCAGACTTTACAGACTGTAGAGGATGTAAGCTGATGTGAAATTTCTCAATGATCCTGAGAGTCAGGGTATTACAATGGAGAGCACTTTATTTGGAGTTCACCTCCTCGCTGTGTGACCCAAGGAAAATCACCAGAATCGTCTAAAGTGGGGATAATCATATCAGTATTTACATCCCAGAGTTGCTGTGAGGATGGAATTAAACAAGACTATGTGGAGTACCATGCAAACTGTAGAGTGCTGTACAAGTGGGGGTTGTTATTAATGTGGGACTTAAGGTAAAACCATTTATTTTATTTTTTTTTTTTTTTTCGTGACCGGCACTCAGCCAGTGAGTGCACCGATCAGTCCTATATAGGATCCGAACCCTGGGCGGGAGCGTCGCCGCGCTCCCAGCACAGCACTCTACCAAGTGCGCCACGGGCTCGGCCCAAGGTAAAACCATTTAAATTAAAAAGTGGACTCCCCATGCATTTGAGGAGGTTTCCCAAAGCCACACGAGCACAGGCACAATGCAGTCACGTAGTGAGAGTCGTGAGTGATTGGATTTAGGAGGTGCCTTGGTGCAAAACAAACTTCCTAAATCAAATATAAATTTTAGTTAATGAAATCGTAAAGAGTAAGGGCTAACGAGCTACAGGTATGTCTGGATTCAGAAGACAAATATTCTTAAAAGTTTGCATATGAGGAATCAATTTATAAAAAAATAAAAAGCAGTTAGTTTAGAAAGGGAAACAAAAGTATAAAATACAGAAGGAAATTACCCAAATTCCTAAGTTCCCAGAATTAACCACTTTTATTTTGGCTTATTTATTTCTTTACTTTTTTCATAATTTTAAAAATATTAAAAAGTGATAGTATAGATGATATGTAGATAAGGCAAAAAAATATGTATGTAAGACACAGGTGACTGAAGGGAGAGAAATGCAAGGTGAGGTACAATACCTTGTTTTGTGGATGCAAAGAGGTAGGTGAGATTTCCTCACTGAAACGTCAGCCTATAAAAGCGACAGGAGCCCCTTTGATGAATCCTCCAGCACCCACCGCCCTTGGACATGTGCAACCCCTCTTGGTTATCTGTGTGGGACTCTGCAGAGAGTGGCTTCTCTGCTGTGTGTCGTGCTCGCCTGAGTACTTGCTTGCCTTAGTACTACAAGTACTCTATTTGAGCACTACAAGTACTATGAGAGTACTGTGAGCACTGTTATGGCCTGAAATGTTGATGTCTCCCCAAAACCTCATATGTTGAAACCCTATTCCCCAATGTGATGATTTTTGGAGATGGGGCTGTTAGAAGGTGATTAGGGTTTGATTAGATCATAAGGGTGGAGCCCCCCAAGATGAGACTAATTCCCTTATAAAAAGAGGAAGAGACACAAGGTCTCTCTTACTCTCTCTTAGTGCATGTACCTAGGAAAGGCCATGTGAGGACATAACCCAGAAGAGAGCTCTTATCAACAACCTGACCAGCATGGCACCCTGATCGCAAACTTCCAGATCCCAGAACTATGAGAAATAAATTTTTGTAATTTAAGCCACCTGGTCTATAGTATTTGTTATAGCAGGCTGAGCTGACTCAAACGAATACTATATTTCGATACTTGCAATATCAACACTTCCTGCTTTACTTCATACCAAGTGCAGCCAATGTCATGGTCTCCATTTATTCTTTGCTGTTGAAGGGCTGTCTGGCTACTGGGAGGCTAAGGCTAAGGCTGATGTCACGTATCCTGCTCACAGCCCCACATGGTCTAGCTCTTAATCCTGTTCGTGACGCCAATTATAAAGCTAGGAGACCACGCTAGTTGTCACAGCTCTTTTACCTGCCAGTAATCGTGCAACAACTGGGCTGATGGTTGAGCTAGGGCTGGGTCTGGAGCTCCCAGCCCCTCAAGCCCATTCACAGACTGGGTCACAAACCCTTCACACACCAGGCTGGGTCACCAGACCCCTTCATGCAGGTCTATAAGCTAGGCATCTGGCCACATGCTCCTTGGAAGCTGCAGGTCTGGAAAAAAACATGGCTAGGCAGGGTGGGTGTCCGAGGCAGTAAAACACCAGCCAAAGTGGCACCACCATTCAGGTGCACTTACTCCACCCCCACACACAATGTTTACCAAACAACTGTGAACCAGCTCCCAGGCGAGGGGAGCCTGACCAAATTGTTCCATTTTCCTAACATGGGCGTTTGTAACCAGGCCCCTTTACCAAGTGCCTGATTCTGGGAAGGCCAAAGAGAAATGAAGCCCTGATTGGGGGTGGAGGCTGAGAAGCAGCTGCACTGCCCTCTGCCACCCAGCAGGAAGGGAGTAGCAGGGGGGCAGAGTAGGGGCTCCAACAGAGAAGCGGGGCAGTGCCCGGGCCCCCTGGTCACTTCTGCAGGAGTGGCCTCACTTTTTAATCTGCAAAACAGCCTCAGAACCAGAAACGCATTCCAAAGCCTCATGTACTTGCCTACTTACCCACCTACTGGCTGCCTCGAATCTTCCCTAGCTCTACTTTGCTGTAATTAGTACAGATAAGTAACTGCTGAAGTGCAACAGATATTTTTTCACTCTTCCAAATGTACAATTCTGTTGCAATTCTGACTTCCTTGCTTGGAAAGAAAGCAGAATAAACAAACCTAGAAAAGCAACCCAGAGAGTACATGATGGCTAAAACTAACATAAAGTATAAAGCAGTTAGAAATAATTTCTACCACTTTGAAGTCTAAGAATATAATTTTGAAAGACAAAGTACAGACCAAAACATACATATACATGTATATCGTAATATGCAATATCTAATTTACACTGTATCTTGTGGGGGGGGGCTCAACAAATGGAGATTTCTCCTAAAATCTGGCAAAAAGCCACCCCTCAGCTCTGATTTGGGCAAGAAGACTGTAAACACTGTGGTGGTGTCTGGTTTTACATTACAGATTATTTGCAGATATCTAACTTTGATTATAGTTTAGCTTTTTAGATTTTTATCACAGAAACATATTTCAAAGAGCCCTAGCATACAGATGATGGTAGAGAAGCTTGTAAAAACAAACTCTTGGGTTTCTTTAAGCCTAAAAAAGAAAATCAAAATAAAAACATTGGACAAGCAAAGAACTCCGCCCCCTTAACCCCCCCCCCCCAGATTTATTTCTCTGGATTTTATTCTGTCCTGCAGAGATCTTTGTGTCTTGCAAGCAGAACATTCACTCGCTAGAGTGAATTTTGGATTGTGGAATCAACGTGACCATGAGAGAAGGGTCAAGCCAGCTCCCAGGCCCCAAATGCCCTGGAAAGGGTGGCTCAAGCTTGCTTAGTAGCAATAGTGAAACTAACAGAGGCAATACTGAAACTAACAGAGATAATAGTTAAACTAACAGAGGCCCATTTTCCTCTGATACAGAGAGGTGCGGGTCATTCATAGCTGGTCTCAGAGGCAGGGGCCCACCATGCAACCCTTACACTTGTGTACTGCAGAGGGAATGTGGACATCAAAAGTAGCCTTTAGGAAGAAAAGCAGCCACAGAAGTGCAGGGCTCTCTGAAAAGTGGGTGTGGTAAGGGGAGGTTACCCCTTCAAACCCACCCAGGTTGCCGGAGCAGCTAGGGTAGAGCAAGTTTTCTCTGCAGCATCCCTGTAGCAACAGATATCTCTGGTGTTGGCTGTCTAGCACCAATGGGTTCAGACTGTGTCTTCATCTGTTTTGTGCTGCTATAACAGAATACCTGAGACTGGGTCATTTATGGAGAAAAGAAATTTATTTGGTTCATGGTTCTGGAGGCCGGGAAGTCCAAGAAGATGCACCGGCTGACATCTGGCGAGGGCCTTCATACTGCACCATCCGGTGGCAGAAGGTGGAAGGACAAGAGAGGGTGAGAGCAAGAGATGTCCGACCTCGCTTTTATAACAAAGCCACTCTCCAGATAACTAACTCACTCCCATGGTAATGACATTAATCCATTCATGAAGGCAGAAATCTCATGACCTAATCACCTCTTATTAAGTCCCACCTCCCAACATTGTTGCTTTGGGAATTCAGTTTCCAACACACAAACTTTGAGGGACACATTTAAACCATAGCATGTTGTTTCCTGTGTCTTCCCTTAAGCGGCCTCCGGCCTCCCCAATGAGTCCACATGCACTGAGGACCTACTACGTTGCCTTTATGGGGCTAAGCATTATGAAAGGGAGAAAAGTAAGAGTGAATTGGGTAGCAGGTGGCAGGACCAGCTCTTGCTACACTGTGGGGCTGTTCCAGACACCTTGTCCCTGACCATCCCCCCTCCTCACCGGCCCTCCCCCACATACCAGTGCTTTGATACCCTCCCTTCCTGTGCTGATAGCATCTCTCTACTTCTCCCTGCCCTGGAGATCTGTAGCTTTTCTAAGACAACCACAGGCGTGTAAGGCCCGTGGAGCACAGAATTCTGGGCTCTGGAGGGACATGCTTTGCTCTGGTGTCTGTGAAATGACATGCATAGGTGGAGCTGCCCTCATGAGCAGGACCTTGTAGGAGTGTGGTGTCCAGGGCCGCTCTGGAAGACCTTACAGTTTAGCATGGCCCAGGACACCACATGAAATCCCTGCAGAGGTCGGCACTCCTGGGCCTCCCCTGCTGCTCTGGGCCTGCCCTGCTGGTCTTGGTGTTTCCAGCCATGTGAACCTATTGAGTCACTCTGTCTCTCTGAGCCTCGGTGTTCTCACCTGTTCAATAGAGCAAATGCTCCCTGCCCTGTACACGTCTGTGAGACCGAGTGAATGAAAGCGCAGAATCGTAAGCTGCTGTGGAAATAGTAGATGCTATGACCCACAGAAACTAAAAGTCTGAATGTCACAAAGATCCCAAGGTGGTCCCCTAGGCCATCTGAGAATGTGGAGAGTCAGGCTCAGCTGTTCCTCAGAGACAGCCCGGCTTCACCATGGGGCCCACCCCAAAAGTGCAGGGAAGGAGCCTTTCTCCACGGGGCCCTGAGAGCCCAGCAAACTTGCTACACCCCCTTCCCTTCAGGATTTGGAGGGCAAGTGCTTCCATCTTTGTGCACTTAGCCTGAACTGAAACACACAGCACTTTGTGCCAAGTGCTGGGGGCTTGAGTTTCCCTTACTGAGGGCACCACTCCCACGAGCTATTGGGAACCGGATCAGCGGGAGCTTAGTGGTTTTACTGGAGGGGAACCTACAGGAAATAATTTAAGAAGATAATAAGGGGGATTTTTCCTGTCTAGAAATGAGGCTCATGGGTCTTTGCAGATGACATTACTCTCTCATGTTCAGAAGTAAATGAGGGAAAAGAGCCTCAGCTGTTTTCTGTCAGTACAATTGGCTAAAGACAGACACTGTCATAGTAGTAACGAGCTTTAACACCTTCAGCTTTGCCCAGGACCCTGAGGTCCTGCAGACCCCCGTGGCCATCCTAAGGACTCTTTCTTAGCACGAGTCATTGTTGGTGGTCTGGGTCCTGCCTGAGCCTGCCCCCCACCCCACCTCCCGTCTCCTTCTTCTCTCCACCCCATTAGATTCCCCCAGTTGTTCAGAACTTGATTATCATTGGAACAGTGATAAGTTAATTTCCACTAAGGTAGAGGGTAATTACTTGTGTGGTACCCTCCTCCCCATAAACAATTTTAACTGTAACAAATAGTTTGACCCAAAAAGGTGACTCATTTTGAAATTCAGCATTGGAGAATCTTCAGCAAGGAGAATTGTTCGATACCTAGAAAAGAAAATAATAAGAATAATGGTGCATCAAGTAAAACCTAACCCAATTTCTTCATTTAATAGGTCTCAAGACCAGTGAGTATTGAATGAATAGATGAAGTCATGAATGAATGAGTGAACGGAAGCTGGAGCTTCACTAGAGATCACCTAGGGTTCTAGGACAACACCCTCATTCTCCAGATGAAGATGCTGAGGTTTAGGCTGCAGAATCACACAGTGACATGGGGAAGACGAAGGCCCTGGTCTCCTGATCCCCAGTGCCCCCATGGATGAGTTCCTCCCACTCCAAGCATGTCAGCCAGCTCAAGTCCAGGGGAGAGGGCCCTGGGCGGGTTAGAACCAGGGTTCTCAGTCTTCTCTGCTGCTTGTTCCCATCTGCAATGAATACTGCCAAGTTTGCTTTGAAGCTGCGAGGGCCCACGCATCACTCCCACCACTAATACGAGGGAAGCATAATAATGTTAGTGTGAGAGAGAAGCCCCTCTTCCCCAGTTCTCACGATCCCCATTTCCTGTTCTCTGGCCATCATCTGTCTCTGCTCAGTATCCAGTAAACAGAAGGGAGCCTGCTTTGTACCATCACAGATTACGTGACACCATTAAGGGCTGCATCTTTCACTCTTTCTTTGAAATGAATCCTCCCTGCCATCCCTGCTCTTTGTCCCTTGAGAGGAATGTGGGATGGGGGGAGTTTCGTTTTTCACATCCAAATACTGGGAAGTGTGGGCCCTTTTGCTGCTGGGGATGAGGGAGTACTGGGCAGTCTGGGGAGATTAAAGCAACACTTAATTTTACAGCATTTTCATCTTTATGGCTATGTCTTTTTAGCCTGTGGAAAGATCATCCCAGAGGGAAAACAAGGACCCAGAGAGTCCAGATGAAGGATGTGGGCAGAGCTCTCTCCAGAGGTGGGGAGGGGATTGCTGCCTGCTGCATTTCCTATCCTAGGGCCATTTCCCTCATCATGATCTCGCTTTGATGTCCTTGATTTCTGAAATACCTAATCCTGCTGGTTGCTAAGACTAGAACCTTAGTCATTTCCCAAGTGTGGGAATGGGAGAGAGAGAGCCCGTTTCAGCTGCTTTAATGCCGATGGAGGGGCCATGTGCATCCATGGGGAGTGGGGGGCTGAAATATACATGCTTGGTATGGTTCTGAGCGGCAGCTCACGGGGAGCACAAGAAAGCAATTCCCATTTCAGTTTTCAGTTAGAGACCCCAAACTTCATTGGTCAATTGTACATTGAATCCATTTATACAGAGAAACAACATCCAGATGTTGCACTACTTAGCCTCACATGAAAATTCAGTTTCTTTGTGGTTTTCCCAGTTATTAACCTATGGTACAGAAAATATTAACCACAGGGTACCAAAGCACTGTCAAGGTGGGGAGGGGATATGCCTGAAGGTAAACAGTAGCAGGTGCAGGAAGCTCTTCCCAACACATCTTAAAGCTGCCTGCTTCTAAAGAAATTAGACTTCCCTGATAGACAAGGGTTTAGAATGAGGGACGTGATAAATTCTCTCTCTCTTGATCAAATCACAGCTCAGGGAGCAAAACGACTTTTTGTACTAGGCAAGCGTTCATCATGTGAACTGGATATAAGAAATCAGTTCATTAGGGAGTATTTTTGCTTTATGTGACTTACAAATATGTTATTGGCTAATAGTGTGGCCACTACTGGGAAGGTGGCCCAGGGCACACCATGACTGCTCAGGAGCCATTGTGTTCCTTTGATTTCCATTGGTAGTTGTCAACGCTGGCCGCCATTTGCTTTTCTGGCCTCAAAACTTGTTGATTTTCATCTGGGCTTACATGCAATTCAGGGTTTGCTCAATGTTTAGTTTCCCATCGTTTCGATAAACCTGTTTATTATTTTTAGGTTGCAAAATCAAAATAAGCTTGCAAGGACATCTTTGTTGTTGAAATTCCTGCTGAAAGTAAATAACTTTGTAGCTAGGAGCCTGAAACTCTAGCTCCTAACCCCTCCCTCCTCCATCACCAACAATTTTTTTACTCATTGAAATGACCCATATAGAATGTGATTAAAAAATAATGACGTGAAGTGTTTTAGGGACACAGTTTTCCCATTAGAGCAGTAGTTGGCCTGGAGTTTTACAGTTTTGCAAGATTTTGATAAGCTAATGTGAATTCAAAGATGCAAACCAGATGGTGAAAGATCTAGAAATCAATTGGGGGTGGGGGGCAGAAGGGAGGGAAGTTTTTGGACTCACAGAGAAGTCGAAGATCTGCAGGTAGGTGTATTCTTTTGACCTAATCTGTTTCTGCAGGATGCAGAAGCTAGAACCCAAGGTCAATGTTATAAGGGATAAGATTTCACTTCTAACCAATCAAGAATTTTCTAAATATTAGAGGTGTTCAAAAAAGTAATGAGCTGCCTTGTAAAGCAGTTATCTCCTCATTCAGAGGAGAATTCAAGCAGAAACTAGATGACCTGTCAGGAAGATTAGAAAAGGAATTTCTCTTGTAATGCTTAGATGTGTCCCAAGAGTGTCAGGGATGCATAGGTGAGGGGGTGAGGGTCAGAAGCAGGTAAGCAGGATGGAACCGTGTTGAACACCATGGGCCAGACATAGGAGACCCTGAGATTATCTCCCATGAAGAGCCTTCCAGTCTCCTGCAAGGTGTGCTAAAATGTGCAGGCTCCTCCTCCGTGAGCCAAACTTCTTCACTCCTCTTTGCCCCCAGACTGGATTTCTACACCCTTCATTCTCTGGTCACATCACTGCTGCTGTCAAAATCTCTCCCCTGGCAGAGCCTGAAATATCTTCTCCAATGGGCTCCCTGCATGCTCTGTGCTCTGATCCCACAGGAACAGACCTCACCAGGGGCTCCTGGCAAAGCCATGCATGAAGAAAGAACTCCAGGAGGCCCTGTCCCTATCTCATGCCTCTGAGCATGGCTCACTGGTGCACAGCTCGAGCGTGGGGATCACTAAAGCCCTCACTGGCCTGCCTGGTGGTGGAGGGGAAGCTCTGCTGTGTCTGCAAGTGAAACTCAAATGCTCTGTGTTGAGAAACTGCAACCACATGAAGGCAGATGCTTGGCCCCTGGGTTTTCTCAACCTGTTTGTGCTCCAGGGGACTCCTAATCCACATGTTTCCTACCAATTTACCCTTCATTCATCAAAATATTATTTTGTAAGAGCTTTTTGATGTCTAAGAAGCCTGAGGAGTTTCTTAGGCCCTTTCCCAATTTGTACCATAAAATTGTGTGCTCCCAGTTTTTAATGGCCCCAGGAGACAGAAAGGCGAAATTTTGTGCTTGGGAAGTCTTGTAAACAGTCCTCTGCCCAGTACTTGCAGGCCAGTTGTGATTATGCCAGGTGATAAGAAGGCAAGCCATTTTCTTTATATTACTCTTTGAGTTCTGCGTGTAGGGGTGGTCCAGCTCCATTGGAAATTTAGTAAACCATGCCATGAATTTGCTGGTCATTCAACAACTGTTAAATGAGCATGTACTATGAACTAGGCATTGTCTCAGTGCTAGGCATCCAAATATGAACAATGCTCAATTCCTGCCCTTGAAGAGCTCACATCCCAGTGGAGAACATAATTTGTGAATAAACCTAAATCAAAAGGGTGGTGAGTCCAGTGCATGCTGACAAACTGCAGTCTCTTTTAGAATTAAGGAAGGGCATTCGACCCAGACTTGGATGAAAAAGAGGTAGTCAGAAAAGACTTTTGAGGCTGTCCAGAAACAATGAAGTCATCCTGAAACACAAGGTATAAATTCTCAGCTCTTTTTTTTTTTTTTTGTCTCTCCTACCAACCAAGTACAATATTTTGTGGGCAGAGGAAGAAGTGGGGAAAAGAAAAAGGAAGGATATGAAAATACTCAACTGGTCCAAGCTGACCTGGGTGCTTTCAATAAGGAATACTTTGGTATTGAAATTCCATTAGAGTGTTAGCCAATCTGATTTTTTTTTTTTTCTTTAAGAAACAGCAGCTTTGATCCTCAGCCTCAGAGTCATTCTAGCAGCTGCAGTTGAGCTCCAAGCTCCAGCTCAGGCAGTATGGGGAGTCAGGGCACCAGCTCCATAACCTGCGAGGACTGCTGCAGCTGGAGGGCTCTTAATGGGTTGAGAAGATATAGAAGTTTCACCTGCTGGTATATTTTATGTGTAATTCAAGGACAATTGCAAGAAAAATTATTTAATCCTTACCTACTTGATTTAGAGATGATGATATTTGGTGTAAATTTCAAATTCCATCTTCATTCACTGTGTCAGTTACTAACAGGTTTACTTAATCTTTTTTGTGTGTGCATGTGTGTTTTTCTAATAAAAAAAAGAATATCTTTGTGGTAGAAATTTTAGTTCACTACATAAAATTGTAAAGAAGAAAATAAAAGTCATGTATAACATTACCCAAAATAACCAATTAAACATTTTGGATATTTGCCTCTCTGATTACCTCTGATTAAGTCAAGCACTGTGTTGAAGTGTTTAGCTATTTTTAGGTCTCGTGATAAACAACCTACAGAGGATTTTCTTCTAATGACTTGACCTCCTCATTCTGTACTTTCAGACCTCAGGGTCAAAAATTGCCATAAACTAATCATGAGTTCCTTCATCCAAGCAACAGCCAGCTGATTGACTAGAGCCAAACCCAGGAGTTGATAGCAAGGCAGCCTATTTACACCAGACTTTGATTGTAAGAAAGTCATAGCATCCAACCCCAGTTTAAACACTTAAAATGTTGCCAACTCTTGAGAGCACCTAGAAAAGAAGTAACTTGTTTTCCATTCCAAATGAAAGATTTATAAGATTTTGTTTTGATATATGAGGGAAGGCAGAAGACAGACCTTTCTTCTTTTTTCTAAAATCTAAAAGGAAAACCAACTTTATATTCTCCTTTCAAAGTGTAATAAATTGCTATATTAACTCTCTCCTCAAAAGAAAAAGACCATTTTCCTATGTACTAGTGTACTACTGTGTTCTTTGTGGTTGGGGTCAAACTTTGAATAAGACTTGAAAATTCACTTTAACGTTTAGCCTCGATCCCATTTAAATTACTTATCATTAAGATTTAACTCAATACATATTCTTTTCTACAGGGGCAGGGAAATAGCTGTGACCAAAGAGAGAAATGAAAAGCAATTTTATAACTTCTCTGAGCCTTGGTTTCCCCACTGGAAAATAGGGATAGTAAAAGTACCTACTTGTGGTAGATTGCAAAAATGTCCACAGTCTTCACTCCTTGAATCCACATCCTTTGCAATGCGGCTTTGCAGCTTCTTCCATCGAGAAGTGAAGTCTATTTCCCACCCCTTAAATATGGTCTGGATTTGTGACTTGCTTTGGTCAATAAAATCTGACAAAAGTGATAGTGATAGTTCTGACCTTAGGCTTAAGAGGCATGGCTGTTTTCTGCTTTTTCTTAGAATCCTGCCCAACCACCAAGTGAATAAGCCCAAGTTAGTTTGCTCAGGAATGAGAGACCACATGGAGCACAGACAAGCCATCCCAGTTGAGGCTACCCTAGACCAGTCAGCCCCCAGCCAAACAGCATTTGACCACATGTGCACGAATGAGTTCAGTCAAGACCAGAAGAACCACTCAGCTGAGCCCAGCCCAAATTATTGATCAACACAAGTGTGAGATGAAAAAAATGTTTATTGTTTTACATCATTAAGTTTTGAGGTAGTTGTCATATAGCAAATGCTAATTGACACACTATCTCATATAGGTTTATTGAGAAGTTTAAAAGAACTAATATTTGTAAACTATTTCTAACTGTTTCTAGCATTACATAAGTTCTACGTAAGTATTTGCTTTCATAATCATCATTATTATTGAAATTCTAAGAAATTCTCACAGTTCCATGAACTATTTGAAAAAAAACAAAAAGAAAATTCTCAAATATTGGCCTGAGTGGTATATTTTGACTTGTATTTCAGCTTGAATCCAACAATAATGACCAAATTAGTATATTTATCTGTACTGAAAACTTTTGTTGTAACACTAATGGTGCCAACATGACTGGGATCTTTTGGCTTATGAACAAATATTTTTGCTGACTGACAAGGTTTTTACCTAACAAGAATTTACTCTTTTGCTAAGGAAAGTAAAATTACGAAAACTTCTTAAAAAACAAGCATCATTTTTATTTGCTTAGACCCCTAGGCAATGTTGAGACCAGACATTTCATAAGTAAAATCTACTCATTTCACTATAGATGCTGGAAATCAGCTGAGTCATCTAGAATGAAGGTGAATATAATTTCAGAATTGAAAAATTGTTTTTGTTCTTTCCTGTAGGAACAAGCATTTAATGTATATTTATATTTTAGTATAATTATTCGTAACATCAGATTATAACAATTACTGTTTTTATGAACATAACTTTCCTACAACTTGTTAGAAGCAATTTTATATGCTTACCTGTGTAGCATAAAACCTAGAGAATAGCAAGCCAGCTCAACAAATTACACACCTGGGACCACTTCTTCAGAAATTCTGGAGACTAGAGACAGCCTCTCTGCTTGTCTTTAGAAAGCACATATGATTGCTGCTAGAATACATGTCATTTACCAAGTCCTTCACTATAATTTTTCTCTATTATCACCTGTTAGTATAGCAACCTGTGCTTTATAAATAATAAAACCTTACAATTGTTTTTGGTTTACAATTCACTTGTGTATATCATTGTCATTTGATCCCCCAACTATCTATAGAGGTAGACTTGACATACTTTTACAAGGCAAGCAGATGATAGAATTGGCACACTCAGTGTCACCTACTTAGTGAATGACACCACTAGGTTCAAACCCAGATTTTCTGATTTTAAGTACTGGGATCTTTTCATAACTTATTATTTGGTTCTCCATAGTGCTGCTGAATAACGAAAGGACAGGGCTGAATACCCAAATGCCATATTTTACTCCATAAATATATATATATAATTATCATGAGTCAATTAAGAAAAATAAGTTTAAAAGAGAGAGAAATGGAGAATAGAATAGTGATTACCAGAGGCAGAGAAAGAGAGGGGATGGGTGCACGGGGGAAAGGTTGGTAGACTGGTACAATGTTGCAAAGTTATAGTTAGATAGGACGAGTAAATTCTGGTGCTCTTGGGTGACAATAGCTGATAATCTTGTATATCTCAAGATAGCCAGAGAAGAGGATCTTGAATGTTATAACCACAAAGAAATGGTAAATAATTTAGGTGATAGATCATTTTACAATATGTGCATATATCGAACAACAAAATGTACCCCATAAACATGTACAATGAAAAAAAGTAAATTAAAAAAGAAAGAAAGAAAGGACGTGGCTGAAGAGCAGTCAGATACATCTAATTTTGAATCCTGGGTTTACCATATATTAGCTATGTGGACTTGGATAAGCTACTTAACCTTTTTGAACCTCATCTTTTTACATGTATGGAAGAGAGGTGATGAGATTTCATATCTCATAGAATTTTAGTTAAGACTAAAAAAAATAATCTAGGGAAAGTGCTTAGCACTAGAAGTGTTTAATAAATGTTCACTGTCTTTACTATTTTGGTATTATTCCTCCTATTTTTAGCCTGGGAGCAGGCTGAGATAGCTAGAGGCCGACTTGACAATTCAGTGCTTGAGACAGTTCTTAGAATTCTTATGGGGATGCCAATTTCCACATCCCCTTGATTTGATGCTTGACTAACTATACAATTCCACCTGAAAGTGGAATGGACAAAGATGAGACTTAACATGGATTTTATTCAGTCTTTTGTGGTGCAATTTGTGGAGCATGCAGGAGTAGTAAAGGACTGATATATAGAATTTTCTCTCCCAGCTGCTACTGTTTCTTATATGAAAGATTGCCCGGCTGGTCAGTTAGCTCAGCTGGTTAGAGCACAACCTTATATAATACCAAGATCACATGTTTGGACCACTGTACTGGCCGGCCAGCCACACACACACACACACACACACACACACACGATTGCATTTTTAGACCCCTTCCAAAGGATATTGATTTTGATAACAGCATATTATAATGCAACCAAAAGATAGCATCACTGAGAGGCAGGCATCTTCTGTTGAAAATTGTTATATAGCCTCTAAGCAATAAAAGAAGAGAGTGTCTGCATGTTTGTTTGATCTCCTCCCCACCACCCCCTCTCCTCCTACACTTACATAAACTTAACTATTGCTATTCATTCTCATCTTAAAAATCTTTCAGCAGCTCCAAGAATTTTCAGCTAGAACTGCTTGTGAGTTCCTGTGTACACTGGGTGTGTGCTTATGTGTGCGTGTGTGTGTTCTTTCCTCTTTGCCTAAAATGCTCACCTCATTCCACAACCTAGCTCATTCTCCCTCATTCCTTAAGACTTATTTCAGGCATCATCTTACAATGGTTGATTTTATGTATCAACTTGACTGGGGTAGAGGGTGCCCAAACATTTCATTAACCATTCTGCGAAGGTGTTTCTGGATGACAATAACATTTCAATTGCAAACTGAGTAAAGCAGATTGCCCACCCTCCCATCCAATGTGGGTGGGCCTCAATCCAATCAGTTGAAAGACTGACTAGAACAAAAAGGCTAATCATCTCACAAACAGGAGGAAACTCTTCCTTGAGCTGGGACATCAATTTTTTCCCACCTTCAGACTCAAACTGAAACATCAGCACTTCCTAGGACTCAAACCTGCTGGTATTTAGACTGGAAACACACTTTCAGCTCTCCTAGCTAGTTCTCAGGCTTTTGGACTTGGACAAGAGCTACACCATCAGCTCTCCTGGGTCTCTAGCTTGCGGATTGCGGATGTTGGAATTTGTCGGCCTCCATAATTGCATAAGTCAATTCCTTATTATAAATCTCCTTATATCTATCCATCTATATCTACATCTATCTATCCAAATCTAAATCTGTCTATCCATCTATCTGTCTATCTATCCATCTATCTATCTATCTGTCTGTCTATCCATCTATCTGTCTTTCTGTCTATCCATCCTATTGGTTCTATATCTATCATTAACACACACATTTTCCAGAACTCTTTCAGGAATTATCTCTATCCCCTGTTCTCTTCCCATCCCTGGTTGGTCTCCCTCTTGGTATTATCATAATTTCATACACAATCTTCTAAATTGAAGTTCATGTATCTGAACATAGTACTAAATTGTTTGTTCATATATGTTTTCTCAACTATGCATGAGACCTTTGAAGGCAGCAACTGCCTCACTCAACTTTGTAACCTACTACTAGCAGAGTGCATAGCACAGAGTAAGTGTTCAATAAATAATCTTTAAATGAATAATAAACACAATTGTCAGACTATTTTCTTGACTGCACTAATAACTGACAGTCCCCTTTGAGTAGCATATTTGAACTAATTATTTCTATTTCTGTCCTGCTCCTTTATTCTCTTTCCAAAGAGTATATTGTTCATTTCTAGTTTACAGCTCATGTAGTTGCTAAATTTTCCAACTTCCTTGTGCAATATTTTGACTATTGTTCTTATGGAATAAAAAGAGTATAAATAAAACAAAAGAATACACAATAATTGAAATTATTTGTATTGATAAACTTTTTGCACATTTATTCATATCATTAATCATATACATACTTGCATTTAGTTGTGGCAGATATCACTGCATAGTATAGTAATCCCCCCTTATCCACAGGGGATATGTTCTAAGACCCTGCCCCCCAGTGGATGCCTTGACTGTGGATAGTACTGAATGCATTATACACGACGGGGTTTTTTTTAATATGTACATATTTATGATAAAGTTTAACTAAGCACTTATCACACACTGAAGCTATAACTTTTGCAGTTTGAGACGCAACAGCAAAACTAGTACAAATTTCTTTTTCCTTCACAATTCTACAGGTAGAAGATTCTCTGTTACTATAGACCTTAGCATCTTCAGCATAGGATTTTTTTCTTCTTTTATTAAGTCCAGAACTTTCACATTTTCACTTAAAGAAAGTACTTTATGGTTTCTCTTTGGCATATCTGAATTGCCAGCATCACTACTCTTATGCTTTGGGGACATTATAAAGTAAAGTAAGGGTCACTTGAACACAGGCACTGTGATACCTCAACAGTCAATCAGATAACTGAGATGGCTACTAAGTGACCAACAGTCTGGTGGCATCTAAGCGTGGATATCTTGGACAAAGGGATGATTCATGTCCCGGGCAGGACAAAGTGGGATGGCATGAGATTTCATCACGTGACTCAGAATGGTGTGCGATTTAAAATTTATGAATTGTTTCTGGAATTTTCCATTTAAGATTTTTGGACCGTGGTTGACCACAGGTAACTGAAACTATAGAAAGTGAAACTGCAGACAAGAGGGACTACTGTATGTACATACACATGTGTATCTATCTACCTATACATATCTATGTTATATATTCATCAGTGTTCTGAAACTGACGGCAATAGCTTTTCGTCCTTGAGAAAGTGCTTCTTTTCATTCAATTTTCGGTCTTACTGAGACTTCCTATGACAGCTGTAGTGGCAAAGTCATTCAAAGCCACAGCTCTTCTGGGGCGTCTGCTTCTTTTCCAGTGCCCAGGATCTCTGCAGTGAGATCTAGCTATTAAGTCATCTAGGGCATCTGAACCTCCAAATCCAGCGAGAGATCTGCTGGAATATTATTTTCTCTTCTCAGTAAGAAAAATATAGAAAAACCAACAACCTCTCCTTCTCCATAGATATTCAAGGCACTCCTCACAGGGATGGCATAGGAAGCCGGAGACCTCTGAGCAATCAGAACGCATGGGGCTGCAGCTGCCATGGTTCCAGCCACAATCCCTGATGGCAGCTGCTTTAGGTGAAGGCTGCTCCAGGGTCAGACTCGCAGTGACTGAGCCAGGGCAAGGCTGGAACTCCCCTTCCCACCCACGATGGCCCATCAAGCTCATCCAGGTGTTTCCCTAAATCCAAGAACTATCGGTTCCACATTTGAATTAGGCTATTTCCTAAAAGGCAGAAACCATTACCATCAGTTTTGCTTGGATAACCCCCATTTTTTTTTTTTCCTTTTTACTATATCTGTATGCACAACATCAAACTTAGGGATTGGCACATAAAAAATGTTGAAGTAAATGAATGGAATTGCTGAATTTGAGAACTATGGGGAGAGAAAAATGACATCTGACTGAAGTTTTTCTTCTTAAAATTTCCTAAAATGTCCTAGACCTAGACTATGTTTCTTAGAATGCACGGAAGAAGAGAGTCAGCTGGTTAAGAGAAAAACTCAGAGAGGAACTTGACTGAAGATAAAATCCCAGTACTCCAACCTCATCAAAAGATTGCTGCTCCTCCCCAGGGATAAATCTAAACTTAATAACTCTGAATTTTTTTGGAAGATTCGTATTTTCTATTTTTTCGTTCAACCAAAAATCTCTCAACTCTCTTACACTTACAACCTGAGAAACAAGTTGACATTCTTACCTTCAGTCCCTTATCTCAGTGATCAGTCATAAAGACAATCTGTCTGCAATCATGTATTTGTATAGAATAATACTGAGGCAATGGAAAGAGAGAGTGTATATTTTACTAAATGATTTTATATTAACTTCTGACTATTTTTTACCTTAAAATGTTAAACTCCAAATGGACTGCAAGATGAGTTATAATAATGGGCTGTTGCTGTCAGAGCAGTCGTCTTCTCTGGTTGACCACTAGCACCTTCGACAGATAATTTTTAAAAACATAGATACATAAGAGTGCATTTCTGTTCTGAAAATACTGTGGTGCCTCCTCTGGCCATGGCGTGGAACTCTGGAGTTCATTTGCTTGGTTACAAAACTGCTAAATGTGAAAGTGGTTTGATACCCTAGTGAGTTTTTTAGGTTTCAGTTGTATTTCCCAGTAGAAGGATGTCCAGGTAAGGATAGGAAAGTGCTAAGATACATGTGAGCTCTATTCTCAAATAATCCTTCTCTTAAAAAGTCAAATGCATTGGGCTGGCCAGTTAGCTCATTTGGTCGGAGCACAGTGTTGGTAACACCAAGGTCAAGGGTTCAGATCCCCATACCAGACACACACACACACAAAAAAAAGTCAAAGTCAGGTGGGGTCTTTTACAGTTACAGATGTAACAATTGACACAGGCAAGAATGATCTAATCTGATTGATCATAAAACTGTTGGATGAAAGTTTTGGGGGAGAGAATAGTCACAGGGTCTCAAAATGCTATCCCTCAGATCATTAATTACTTACAGGAAAGAAAGGTACCTTCACAATGGAGAAATCTGTTGGATAAGTATGTTTGTTCCCACAAGGTGACAAACATGCTCTGATGTCTTTCACCTTAAAACAACCACCTTCCTTGTGCCTGTATTTCTCTTCGTCTGCCTTGCGTCCCTATTTCTAAATATTTGCTAGTGATGGGCTGTCTCACTGCCTCATTCTGTGCGCACTTTTCAATCCTCACTGCCACAGTGCAGGGAGCAGAGACACTGCACCAGTCACATCAGTGGGATGTCTCTGCTGCCAAATCTGGCCAATGGTTCCCTTAGCTCATTGCTGTCCCCAACAATGCCCTTGTGGCTTCCAGGAAATCTGTGCTCCTGGTCTTCTGTCTCATGGGGCCCTTCCTTTCCATCCCCTTTGCTGGTGCCTCCTTAGTGAATTCTAAATGCTGAAGCAATGAAGACTCAATCTCCCTTCCTCTCTCCCTAGGTGATCTCATCCATTTGCAGAAATTTAAATACCATTTTTATTCGAGATCATTTTCATACCTATGTAAGTCTAGGTATCCTGACTTCTGGGCCCCTACCTCATATCATATAAAACATATTAAAATGCATCCATGGTTCAAAGTAAATGTGCTTTCCATTGGGGGGGGTGCTTTTTTTATTGTGTGAAACATATTTAAAATATATTTTGCCATTTTAACCATTTTTAAGTGTTTAATTCAGTGGTATTAATTACATTCAGATGTTGTGCAACCAACACCACTATCTATTTCCAATTATTTTATCACCCCAAGCAAAAATTCTATATCCATTAAGAAATAATTCCCCATTTTCCCTTCCCCACCCCCTGGGAACTTCTAATCTACTTTCTGTCTTTAAGAATTTGCCTAGTCTAGATTAAATGTGCTTTTCTGCTATTGAAGAAGAGAGGATTTTATAATTTCACTTTTGAAACTGTTTGGGTAAAGCATTTTAATTTTAAATTGGATCCCATTCTCCAGCCACCAATAAACATATTTAGGTATTCTTGGAGAATGAGAAAAATCTAAGCCCCAAATTGCTTTTAAATAATGGCTCTTTTATATATACTAAAATTTGAAAAGATGATATAAAACTGCATTTGGTAGACCTTAATGAATTATTCATTTTGATTTTGTACTTTTGTGTTTTGAGTTTTTAAAAAATACTTCTAGACTCACACAAAGTTGCAAAGTAGTAGAGAGTTCCTATGTACCCTTCCCCCAGCTACCCCCAGTGATAATGTCTTATATAACCATTGTTCATTATTAAAACCCTATTTGGATTTCACCAGTTTTTACATGCACTAATTGTGCGTATGGGTAGTTACATTAAATTTTATCACATACATAATTAACACCACCACAATCAGGAATACAGAACCTTTCCATCATGACAAAAAAGTGCTCTCATGCTGTCCTCTATGGTCACGACCTCCCATCTGGTTGCCTAATCCCTGGTTACCACTGATCTGTCCTCTATCTCCATAATTCTGTCACTTTGAGAATATTACATAAGTAGATACATCCAGTATCATACTTTTGAGATAGGCTTAATTCACACAGATCCTATTTTTTGTCCTTCTCTCTGAAGAGGTGATTTGCATGAACACATAGGATTGGTGGATGGAAAATGCATCTCAAAAGGGCTAAAATAAGAAATTTCCCATGTGTCAGTGATTTGGTCTACTAAGATTGAAAAATTAGTAACAGTTTCAGTATTGTGTTGAAAATGAAGATCCGTCATAAAAATTAATTTTAATAGTTTGGTAGCTCTGATGTCCTTGCAGAGGTATCCTCAGGACATAAAAAATTCACCCTTTCTACCTTTGTCTCTGTCCACCATCTCCGCTCCTTCCCCTTCAGCAAAGCCACTGTCTTCTCTCACCTGACCCTCCAATAAGCCTCCTGACTGTTCGTCCTTCCTTCATTCTAATTCTTCTAAAATCCATTCCCAGCAACAGCCTCCCCCCACCACAGGTCACTACCAAGTCACACTGTTTGGTTTTGTTTCTAACACTTATGAAGGTAAATTAACAGACTATATCTTGCTGACGTATAGTCACTTATTTATTTATTTGTTTATTTGTGTCTTCTCCCTCTTCCATAAAGTAACCTCAATGACAACAAGATCCTCGTGTCCCTCACACCTGGAATACTTGGTATAGTCTATGATCTCAGCTAAAACTGACTGATTGAAGAAATGACCAAATGAATATTTACAGGCTTAAAAACTGCCCCTAAAATGGAGTAAGCAAGACAGTTGTGCTTACCAGACTACACAATTGCTCAGCAAATCCAGGAGAAAATTGAGAACTGCTACAGCAGTTGGGCATATGCAAACAGGCAGAATGTTGCTGATGATTTAAAATCTATCCAACATAATGAGTTCAAAACCTCAAAACTGTGGAAAATTGCTGTTGGACTTTGCATGGATGCAGTGGTTAAGATGTTGGCTTTCACCTGAACTTCCTGGAGAAGAAAGATCTCTCTTCCTGATCTCTCCCTTGCCTTATTTGATTTCCTTGTATGTACAGTAATCAGTCACTTGTAAACTCCTAAGCCACATGCCAGTGGGAAGCACATGGCAGAGAGAGACAAGTTTCATGCCAGGGCAGTGGAGGAACTACTTCAAATCATCTCAAGTTTGTAAGTTCACCCGAGGTGCAGCACTCTACATCCCAGCAGCAAGACCAGCCAGTTCAATTGGATTTAATATTTCCTGCTTCAGCAAGAAATTTATGTACCTATCTATTGATGGAGGTGGGGGAAGGCATGAGGTTGATATCTGGCATTTGGGGCCAAAAAATAAAGCTAAGTCATGTTTTGCAGGAAAAAGAGATTTTTCTCAAAAAAAATAAATAAAGAGAGATGGAAAGAAAAGAAAAAGAAAAGAGAAAAGTTTCTTCCTTCAGTGGAAAGAAGTAAAATGATATTTTCTGCTCCTAACTGAGAAAAAAAAATGGTCCCCCAAATAAAACATTTCCATACCATCCTCTTAAAACCAGGTCTGGTCTTCACTGTTGTTGAAATATTTGTCCACCCAGAGAATATCTGATTTCTGAAGGATAAAGCTACTTAAGGGAAAATGCTTTTCCCACTACTGAGCAGAATTTCCCTGGGGGCAGGGGTCAAGCTGGGGGAGGTCTCACAAAGGACAGGTGTCTCTGTTCTCAGAAGTCATAACACAAATATAAGCTAACACATTAGAGGAAGCCGGTTTATCTAACCAGGCATCAAGGTCATCTGGACTACAAAGTCATGGGGAAATGGCCTCCAAAGCAGAGAGAGTGCGATCCAGAGTACGAGTTGCTTCTCCTTCACTCTGCACATTCATTTCTCCACCCACCAAATACCGACTGTATCTATTATGAGAGTGAAGGGAAATGAACCAGGTACTACGAGGGACTCCATGTAACTGAGACACTGATCCTGTCTTCAGGAAACTTAGACCGTCCCTCTCGTGGCAGCACATTTGGCAGACAGAATCACGGGTGACCCCAGCCACGGAAGAGAAGGTGCATGTGTCACTGTAGCTGGTGTCGTGGCAGAAGTGGAGTTGGCTGGGGCTGTGCCATCACCTAGGTTTGTGGAATGGCTGCTGATCTTTTCTAATCCAGGGGGGCTGATTGCAAGGGAGACCAAGGAACACTGCCAAGTTACATGCCGATTACCCACTTCGAGTTCTTATTGTACAGTCTGTGCATTACCAACAGAGTACTTTGAATATATATGCCTGATGTGGCTAAATGCAGACAGTGACTATAGAAGAATTTTCCAAATGAGTTTGTAAAATTAATCGTAGAAAATTTACCCAAACAAGTAGCTGGAATTAGTGAGGGTCAAGGAATAATAGCAAGAGAAGAAGAGAAAACAGAGGTGAAGGAGTCAAATTAAACAGAAAAAGAAGATTGTACCATAAAAGGTTACTGTAGCCAAAATTCCCAGAGCCAGGGAGAATCAGACAACAAAAGCCTGGGGCCTCCCAACTTTGAAATGATCTTAAAGGAGCGCAAATATTCTGTGGTGCCTCAGTAATAGGGGAGGGTGGAATCATTATTTAGGGAGAATTTACAGATAACATAATTGAGGTTACTCAGGAAGAATGGCCAGAGGTGGATGACGACAGCATCTGAAATCTTAGAGAAATAAAGAAGTGATTTTGAAAATTTGTCTGTATTTAATGATCTGAACTGAGAATTGATATGGCCAAAGGGAAAGAGGCCTTTTCAATCTACATATTTATTCTACAGGAGAACTATAGACTACCCTCCCCCTTGGCATATTCATTGTTCTGTACGAGGCTGATTGTTTGCTTGTTTTGTATTGCCAAAGTCAGGGAAGCGTGTCAGGTTTATGCATGAAATAGCATTTAGTCAAATAAAAAATTTTGGTCATTTGGTACTGACTTTTCTCTTTCTCTCTTTTTAACTTTTTATTTTTGGAAAAACACTGTAGACTTTTTGTGGGAAGCATTTCTGTTGATTACTTTAGTGATCTAAAGCTGAGTGAATGTTCAAAAGAATTTGAATTTGGCTTCCTCACCAGTAATATGAGGGGTCTTCAAAAAGCTGATGGAAAGATTCATACCATCTTTCAATTCCATTTTTCTATGAACTTTTTGAAGTACTCTTGTATGCCTCCTTGCTTCTTTGGTGTGATTGTTTTGAGATGGATGAAAATCTAATAGATCTGTGGTTGAATTTGCTTCATTGTTACCAACAAAGTTCACTTTGTGGGCGCAATAACATACTGTTGGCAGGAGTTGTTCAAGCTCTTCTGGAGATTATTTGGTAAAGTATATTAAAAGCCTTAAAACCATGTGCACTGTTTGACCCAATAAGCCACTTGTTTGACATTATCTTAAAGAAATAATCAGTCTTGCATAAAACTTATGGATGAGAATGTTCATCACAATGTTATTATAAAAGGAATATACATCAATGCAATAAAGGTCATATATGACAAACCCACAGCTGACAACTGAACAGGGAAAAGCTAAAAGCTTTTCCTCTAAGAACTGGAACAAGGCAAAGATGCTCACTTTAACCACTCTATTCAACACAGTCAGGAGAAAGTAATAAAGGTCATGCAAATTGGAAAGGAGGAAGAAAAATGGTTCCTGTTTGCAGATGACATAATCGCATGTACAGAAAAATCTAAAGACTCCACCGAAAAACTTTTAGAACTAATAAAGGAATTCAGTAAAGTCACAGGATATGAAGTCAACATACAGCAATAACAAACTAGCTGAAAAAGAAATCAAGAAAGCAATCCCATTTATAATAGCTACCAAAATAAATAAATAAAAATACCTAGGAATAAATCTAACCAAGAAGGTGAAAGATCTCTACAGTGAACATATTGACGAAAGAAATTGAAGAGGACACAAAAAAATGAAAAGACATCTCATGTTCATGGGTTGGAAGAATTAACATTGTTAAATTTAATTAACAGGTTTAATACAGTCTTTATCAAAATACCAATGACATATTTTGCAGAAATAGAAAAAAAAAATCCTAAAATTTGTAGGGAACCACAATAGACCCCAAATAGCCAGAGCAATCCTGAGCAAAAAGAACAAAGCTGGAGGCATAATAGTACCTGACTTCAAAATATACTACAAAGCTATAGTAACCAAAACAGCATAGTACTGGCATAAAAACAGACACATAGACCAATGGAACAGAATAGAGAATCCAGAAATAAATCCACACATTTACAGCCAACTGATTTTCAAAAAAGATGCCAGCAACACATATTGGAGAAACAACAGTCTCTTCAGTAAATGGTGCTGGGAAAACTAGATACCCACCTGCAGAAGAATGAAGCTAGACCATTATCTCTAAATATATACAAAAAATCAACTCAAAATGGATTAAAGAGTTAAATGTAACATTTGAAACTGTAAAACTACTAGAAGAAAAAAGGAAAAAGAGGTTTTGGGGTAAAACCTTAAAAATATAGGCAACAAGAACAAAAATAGACAAATGGGACTATATCAAACTAAAAAGCTTCTGCACAGCAAAGGAAACAATAAACAGAGTGTAGAGACAACCTGAAGAAATGGAGGAAAATTTTTGCAAACTATTCATCTGACAAGGGATTATCGTCCAGAATATACAAGGAACTCAAATAACTCAACAGTAAAAAAACCAAATAATTTGATTAAAAAACAGACACTTAACCCAAATAGACACTTCTCAAAAGAAAACATGCAAATAGCCAACAGATATATGAAAAAACATTTAATGTCACTAATCATCAGGGAAATGCAAATTAAAAATGCAATGAGATATCATCTCACCCCAGTTAGAATGGCTGTTATCAAAAAAGACAGGAAAGTAACAAATTCTGGCAAGGAGAAGGAGAAAGAAGAACTCACACACTGTTGGTGGGAGTGTGAATTAGTACAGCCACTATGGAAAACAGTATGGAGGTTCCTCAAAAAACTAAAAATAGAACTACCATGTGATCCAGCAATCCCACTACTGGGTATGTAGTCAAAGGAAATGAAATCAGTATGTTGAAGAGATACCTACACTCTAATGTATATTGTAGCACTATTTACGGTAGTCAAGATATGGAATCAACCCAATTGTCTATCAGCAAATGAATGGATAAAGAAAAGGTGGTATATATGCACAGTGGAATACTATTCAGCCATAAAAAAAGAATAAAATCCTGTTATTTGCAGTAACACGGATGAGCCTGGAGGACATTATGTTAAGTGAAATAAGCCAAGCACAGAAAGACAAATAGTACATGTTCCTATTCATATGTGGAAGCTAAAAAAGTTGATCTCATAGAAGCATAGAGTAGAATAGAAGTTACTAGAGTTTTGGAAGTTACTAGGGGGAAGAAGGGGACAGGGTTAATGGGTACAAGATTGCTTACATGGAAGGAATAAGTTCTAGTGTTCTATAGCACAGTGGTGTGACTATATAATAATTAACAATAATTTGTTATGTATTTTCAAATAATTAGAAGAGAGGATTCTGGATGTATCCAGCACAAATATATGATAAATGTTTGAGGTGACAGATATGCTAATTACCCTAATTTGATCATTACACATTATATACATATACAAAATATTATACTCTACCCCATTGCCTTGGATTGAGCATCCCCCCAAAACTTGATCCCCACTGTGATAGTGTTAAGAGGGTGGGAAATCCTATTATGGTCATTGAAAGGTGGGGCCTTGAAGAGGTGATTAGATTGTAGGACGATGCCCATGCCATAGTGAATGGATTAATAATGGTGGTTAGGGGCGTTGTTCTGAGGGCTTTAAAAAGGGAGCATAAAGAGTCTGTCTCTCTGATCCACCATCCACCCTGTGACACCCTGCATAGCTGTAGAGTCACCTCACCAGATGTGTTCCCTGGACTTTGGACCTCTGAAACTGTAAGCAATAAATTTTATTTTCTTTGTAAAGTACCCAGTTCCAAGTATTTCGTTATAAGCAACAGAAACGGACTATTACAGCCATAAATATGTAAGTTATCAGGTGTCAGCTAAAAATACTACTACTACTACTACTACTACCAGTAACAGTAATAATAGAAAAAGGAGATAACTTCAAAACTGAGATCGAATTAAAAGGGAATACCTGGTAGATCAGTGCTTAAAAGCTATTTATGTGAAAATGTATTAATGTTCATATAAAATAAAGTTTTTTTGCCAGTAAAAAAAAAAAAGAAACATCATCTAAGTACAGAGAAAAATGTGTATAGATAACTCGAAGACCACCTGGAGAAGAACCACATGAAAGTTGTAGGTAAGATGTTATAAAAATCTGGAAAAGATAGAAGCTACTTTACCTGATTGAGGTAGGAATTGGCTAAAGGGGTGGGGAGGGGAATCAGGAGATTTTTTTTTGGAAGAAATGCCATCTGCAAGGGACCTTGCAAGGTGGTAGAGTTTGGCTTGGAGGATATGGGACTAGAGAGGAATTTCTTTCAGGTGGAGACATCCACAAACTCATTAGTAGAAGAGTGTCTCCCTGAGAAGGCAGCAGGGACATGAAGAAAATTGGTGTGATCTGCTCCAAAAAGAGCAAAGAAGCTGTAGGCAAAAACATACTTCTTCTATTCATAATCAGTTGTGATATCAGCTTCGATTCACAATACACAGACCAAAGCCATATACAAGTTGAGTCCTGCAAAATATAGCTTAAGGAGCTAAGCCAATAAATACCCTTAAGAGGTTTGCATTCCAGACCCCGTATCCCTCAAACCAGGAGCAAGTTCAAGGACACGCTACCGCTTCATGGCTCTGCTTTTTCTGACTTGCCTCACTGGCTTCTCCTGAATGAATGGGATCATTTGAAATTCAACTTTGGCAACATCCTGCAGACTTTAGAGGCAGTAATTCAAAGATACAAGGAGTGTGGGCTTTTAGAGTTATTTTGTCCATATTTTAATGATTTAGCCTTTCTAAGTCCATTTCTTCATCTCTAATAATGGGGGTAATAACAGTATATACTTCATGGGCTGAATGTCTAAAGATTAAATAAAAACATTTGAATAAAGACTTTAACCCAATTTTTGGTGCATAATAAGTTAGCTATATCATGAATAAATAAACAATGGCACCTAATCAGGAAATTGATGCTGCATTAAATATTGCTATGGATGAAAGCCTGTGATGAGAGTAATTAATTAACCCAAGAGATCTAAGATCTCAAGGGATCATTTGATGACTTAGAATACATAATAAATCAGCAAAAAACTGATCAAGATCTCTTAGCCTGAGTCTTTCAGTTGGAGTGAAGGGTTAGGAAAGATGATATTAGGGATGGGCTAGAAAATACCACTCAGCTAGAAAATTTTGTGGTGTAACCCATTCTCTCTCTCTCTCTTTTCATTAACATTCTGGAAAGTAGTCCCTTCCTATGTTGAAGTTTGGGGCATAAAAGAGCTCTCCAGTGAGTAATCATTTCTCTTGTCATTGGAAACAGCCGCTTCCAACATTGCCAATGGAGTCCCATTATTTATGTCTTTCCAAGAAAATATAAAGTTCCCAGGACTCATTTGCCTGAAAGTTCTTTTCTATGATTTTTTTTTTCATCCAAGTTGCCCACTGAATGATCAGGTAGATTATTCATGCATTGGGCTCCTAGAAAGTGAACTTCCAAGTTTTTTGTACCTCCCTACACCCGGGTCACTTCTCATAATATTTCATTCTGCTGGAATTTTAATACCTTCATTTAAAACATGAAGCTAAGCAACTTCATACAAGATATTTTAGAGCCTATAAATGTCTCACCCAACACTCTGCTCATAGTTCACTTTCTCTTGCTTATGGGAATGGGATAAAATATATAATTTATCCAGGAAGGGTCATATGAAACGGAGACATAGCACTTTGTTTAAAAAGCAGATATCTTATTACAATCCTCACCTTCTGGCCCAGCCTAATATCATAACTACTCTCTTAAGTTTCCCTTTATTTAACAACATCCATTCTGTCTTCTTTTGTTACCATTATTTAACTAACCAAACAGACCAAGTATAATACCAAAAGCTAAAGGAGGCATGAATCCAACTTGTGGAAACCTGCTTTTAATTTAGGATTATGGAGCCAGTTTCCTAGAAATTGCCACATTTAAAGAAAATAGATTTTTCTTCTTTATGTCAAGAGATGGCTGATATTAGAATCAGTTTAATCTAATAATGAGCCATTTCAGTACTGTCTTCAAAATGATCGGTTTAGTTTCAAATCCAAACTTAATCATCAGATGTCTATTCATGTTGGTCCAAATCAAAAATGAAATCGTCAAATGCCCATAAAACTTACTCCACTCTCATAGAGATGTGTCAGAAGGTACAAAGATAAAAAGATACAACAAAATTACACTGGCCACCACTATGATGGATTATTTTCCCTTCTATAGAGATACTGAAATGAGAAAACTACTGGAGAATTAGGAAGCTTTTTATAAATGTAAGTTGCTTGAGGGTAAGGGACATCCACACACAGAGTTGGTGTTCAGTAAATGAAGGTGAACTTCAACCCTGAAGCTACAGAACTAAAAGGTGAGATTAGCCCAGGGGGAAGACTCTTTTCTGTTTTGTTCTCCATTATACACAGTTGGTGCTCAAGACATAGGTATTGAATGAATGGCTGGCTCTGAAACTGACCAGGTACTCCTGATTGGGTTGCTGGCCTTTGTTCGTGTGGAATCTTCAAACCATGTGGAGGAGCTATGCTCACTAAATGCTGAAGAAGTAATTGAGCAGAACACTGGACCTGCCTCCAGGTGGAATGCCATGCAGAACCAAGCCAATAACATTTTTATATTAGATCATTTTGACCATTAGGAGGCCCAAGATGACTGCTTACAGATGCAATTAGAAAGCTCGATCCTACTTTGTTCTTTTAATAATAAAGGATGGAAGGCAGCATATAGATTACTAAAGAAATCACAGTGAACTGTAGGAAATTTCCACTTTAAACATGTCAGATGACTTTAGAACTTCCTGTAAATAATTGGTATATGCCCTGACCCTGGACAAATTGGTAAGGGACATGACTTTCTCTGAGGAGTTTTTGCAGCTCTGGTATACAGAGACAACTGTTCCCTCGTTCTGTGTTTATTAGAGTGAAGCACATTCTTCTCAGTTTTAATATCACAAAGAAGAAAGAAGGGAAGGTTCAGCTACAAGAACTGATAACACAGCTTCCAAAAGATGCATGATTTTCACATACACGTTGATCAGACCAACCAGAAGAAATACACATCTCTCACTGAAGACATCAAGATGAAAAGCCCACTTCAAATCTCCCTCAAATCTTCGCATTTTTCCCCCGAGTCTGAAACACATCACCTTGACTTGGGTGGAATGATTTTGTGGAGAGGGGCTGACATGCTGTGAAGATAAATGAATTTCAGGATCTTCCTAAATTTAAGCAGAGAATGACAACCACCACCAGGGAATCACAAAATTCAACCATTATTACAAAAATGTGGTCACTAGAATTGACTACTATATTTCAACTCATTGGCAATTTTGCTTATGGAAACTCGATTTTAATAATACATGTCCTTCTTAGAGTTTTCAAATAATTTTATAAAGATAAAAGTTAACTAGCATGTGGAGTATATGCATACTCTACCACAAATTTACACGGATTTGTTGCAAAGACATGCACAGCCTCTAAACGTAGCTGTATCGGGGGAGAAATACAACAGACATATAATTGAGCACATCAGACTGCTTCATGGTTTTCCCTGTGCCTTCGGGCAGTGGGGACTAGCATATCCAATTGCCAGTGCAGGGAGGATTGCGAAGCAGTGAAAAAAAAGAAATGAATCCTTCTCTTTCTCTTTTTCTTTTTGAACTCCATCACATAATTTTTCAACATTGTTCTTATGAGGTCTGACATTAAGATGAAAAATTCCTTGGGGATTGCACGACACTGGAATGAGTTATAAAGGAGGACACAGAATGTCCTTGAATGCAGATCTTTAAGAGGGTAGATGGCAGAATTTTTAGGTTCCTTCCCACCCTCTAATTCCAGCAGCCTGTGAAAATGAAGTTTCATACTGCCTGACTAGCGTGAACCAAACCAAGCCAAACCAAACATTTACTTCCTGATTGTTCAAGCACTCTTTCACCCCACGATGTGACAAGCAAGTTCCTCAGTGGCAGGGACTCCCCTCACCATGTTTAATTCCCTTCCTCTTCTTTGCACAGAGGTATTTGGGAGGATTCTGAATTTGCCTTGCTCCCCCCTCCTTCAGATGTGCTCACCCTACACAGCCCAGCCTCGACGCGGGTGGCGTCCACTTTCCCTCTGCTGCCCTCAGGGAGGGGTCTCGGGGCTGGGCTGGACCACAGACACCTGCTCGTGCATCATCGCCTCGTCCAGCTCTGCTCCCGGTTCCCTTTGGGACTACTCCGAAACTTCTCTCTCCTCCTCCCGTTTCCTGGAGTTGAAATTCACGTCCACCAGAGAGTGGAATCGAGCTCTAAATCACAATCTTGTGTGTCCCCATCTCTTCCTAGTGACAACACACCCTCGGTCCCCTTCACTCTTATCCAGGCCATGGCCTCCCACTTTGGGGGAAAATTGAGGTGTCTGGGTGTGAGCTCCCTTGGCTTCTGGCCCTCTCTCTACAGTCTCGCCCCCATCCACAGCTGGCCTACTCCCAATATCAGAAAATGAGGCACGTCTCCTACTGTTCAAGGTTAAGCCACCTCCTGGGCCCTGGGCCCTGGGCCCTGGACCCGGCCCTCCTCCTGGACAGCCTCAACCCTCCCCTCTCCAGATTTTCCATTTCTCCTTCCCTTTCCCTCTTTCCAATCTCCCCTAGTTTCCCCATGGCCTATAAAATTATTCCAATAGTTCCCATCTGATTCTCTAAAAAACAGTAAGTTCCACGACTTCACTACCCTTTCTTGGTGGCAGCCCCCTTTCCATCCAAACTTCACAAAGGAGAGTTCTGCGCTCTGTCTCCCTATAGGCATTTCTCACTCACTCCTCAAGCCACTCCTTCCTGCTCATGGCCCCCTGTCCCCACAGGCCATCCCTTTTCCTAAGGAATCAGAGACCTTCATCATAATGAATCTCCATATTACTGAGTATCTGCCTCGGTGGACAGTGCGGGTCACTCCCTGCTGGAACTGCTCTCTGCGGCTCTGCCTGGGCCCTGCACTCTTTCCGAACTGTTCTTGTTCATCTCCTCTGTGGGTTTCTCTTTCTCCTGCATTCTTTTAAATGATAGGACTTGGTTCTTAGCCCTATCTTTGCTCTATTCTTTCCAGGGCTGAGCTAATCTCATAGATCTGGGAGTCATCAACATATAAAGGAGGGGTATTTCCATGTTTCTTTGCCACATCTCACCCTCTCCGAGCTTTAGACTCACATATACTACTGTCTTGTGATATTTTCATTTCAGTATTGATTAGTATGTTAGACTCAGCACTTCCAGAACTTCCCCTCAATTTGTGCTCCCTCTATATTCTCTGTCTCAAGTGGTGACAGCAGCATCCCTGGTTGAAGGTAAACTTCACTCTTTATTCCACCTGATTTGTGCCACCACACTGCTCAGCAGCCACCGAGTGCTTTGCTTCACCTCCTGATGACATCTGGAATCTGCTCCCCCTCTCAACAACCAATACCCCAGCATAGGTGCATATCATCTCCCGCAAAGATTAGTGCAATGGGCTTCAAATGCATCTTCCTGCACCCAGTTTTATCCTCTTCACATTCATCCATTACACATCACCAGAGAGATTAGTGACTAAGATCAAACTTGTCATTCACCTCCCCATTAGTACAAGATCAAGTCTAAGGTCTTCAGCCTGAACAACAACCCAGTCAAGGGTACCGGGTCAGCTTCAGAGCCAGCCATTTATTCATTCAGTATGTATGTCCTGAGCACCCATTATGCATGGGAAAATGCAGCACAGTATTTCCAATCAGAAAAGCTGAAACAAACCACCACTGGAAATGCTAGCACCCGTACAGTATAAACCTGACATGTCAGCACAAGTCTATTTGCAATTATGACAAAATTATTTGCATATGTGCTTGTCTCCCCAAATGGATTGTCTTGAGAAAAGAGACTGTCCCCAGAGCCCGTGCAGTGCCTGGCGAATCATGAGAATTTAGTAAACATTTGTTGAAGTGGTCATGGAGAGGTCTTACCAAACTAGCTTCAGATCTCTGGGATTTTCTAGAAATCTGAAGAAAGGGACAGAGAAATGGCCAGTGAGGTGAAGGGACCAAGGGTCATCTGTGATGGAAGGAAGTAACAAGAGGTGGCAGGTGTCTGGCACAAGGTGACCTGACTTTAAGAGCAGAATGCCTCTCATGACTGACGTGGTTTCACCTACATCAAAGAAAAGTGGAGGCAGAGATGCAGAAGGAAAGTCGTAAACATTGGAACGCACTTACCCCATGCTGAGGAGGACAGAAGGCACATTGGAATTTCTTTATATTTCTGTCATTGAGAGACTGTCATCTTCATGGGCTTGCCCTGATATATCAGGTGTTTAGCATACAAGTGTTGGTATTCAGGGGATGTGATTAAGCCCTAGAAGTGTCTGCATTCGAGAAATAATGAGCTGCCTTGAAATGCGGTCCTTCCACGCAATCTGTAGAAGCTTTCATCATTGAAGACACACCTGTCACCTCTCCTCATGACACTTCCAGAGGACCAAAAGGCCTTGCCTCTATCTCTGGGTGCACTTAGGCTCTGAAAGATCCCACAAAAATCCTGCAGCTTTCTCCCTAAAAGGAGGCCCTGAGTTCTTTATCACGTAACTGGAATGTTTCTTCTTATCTAAATGTGAAGAGCCACGCAGGGGTACTGTCCTTTCATGATCTTCTTGCGTCCATGAGAGTATAGTTTGGGAAATTAAAACTGTAGACAAGTCTCAGGTACCATTTTATTACTATGATCAAAACCTTCCTGTGCTTGTAGGCAGACAATAAAAAACGGACCTCTTTTAAACCTAACTACTTTTAAGAAAAGAAGTTTCTTTCTGTTATTACTACTCTCCTTGTCTATTGATTGAATCCTTCTATTTCTGGAATCCTAATTTTTCTGATTGTTGTTAAAATTTTCAAAGGAAGTCTCTGGTATTGCCCACAAAGCCAAATGTTTGTGGTACATTAGAAAATTAAATTTGCAAAGCTGGCTGGATTATTACGATATTGTCTAGAACCCCCAAGATATGAAATTTGGAATGACGATTAAACATGCTTATGTTACTGCCGTGGTAAAGTTCCTACCTCCAGCGAACCTAATTTCAGAACAAAACAAAGAGAGCTATCATGAGTATGAAATCTCTGTCATCCCTTTCTATTTGATTTTTTTTTTTACACTCTGATATTTTCCGATTTCTTCCCATCTGTGCTGATATGCTCGTGTTATGATAATTATTTTTATCTTGATCCCACCAAGTCATGCCAGATTTCTAAGTTGCAGGTGGTGTTCAAGAAAGACTCAGATGAAGAATTAGGGTACTAGAGAAGTCCATTTCCCTGCTGGTGTCTATCCCCTGCTCCTTTACCTTATTATAATGTAATTAGAAAAAAAATCCTATGATTGTTGTTCCATATATTGTGGGTAAAAATAGAAATTTCTGGAGCCATTCCAAAGAGTAATTTGGCAATGTATAAAAAGTTTAAATGTGTTGCCCTTTGACCCAAGAAAAATTATAGGAATGTATCTAGAAGGATATTCATCAATCACAGCATTATTTATTAAAACAAAAAATCTAAAAACAACCTAAGGAGGGTTTCAGTCAAAAGAAGAACAAAGGAATTCCAGGCAGTCATTAAAATAAATGATGTTTTGTAAAGGTCTCCATACTATTAAAGGGGGACAAAAAGAGTTACAAAACAAGATATATGGTAAAATTTCACTCTCGTTAAATTGCATGCATGCATTTTAAAAGTCCGTAAGAATATTCAAAATGTTAACAGTATTCACCAGGAAGTAAAATGTTAGATATTTTAGAAAAATATCTCTCCTTACTGTCTGAATATTTTATTATGAGCATATATGATATCTCATTTGGGGAAAAAAAGCACTAAACTTTGATACAAGAACTTTGCAAGATCCCAAGACAGGGCACTCCCTGAGACCCCAGGGGGAGAGCAGGAAACAGGAGCACTATGTCCTGAACCTGCTACGAGCAAGTCAGGCTCTAGAATGATGGCGCCAGCCTTGGAGGGCACATGACATCCCTGTGAGATCAAGGTCATGGGCTCGCCCAGAACAGTACCTGAAAAGCTGAGTTCTATTCAAGGTGAGAGAAGTCTTTGAAAACCATTAGTGAACAGGTCGACCAGTTGTCTGTTCATTTGGGTCTCACCCATTAGTGCAGATCTTGGTTCCCAAGGATGTGCAACACAAAACTCTGTTGTGGATAAAACACAGGGTTTACTGGTATAAATATTTTGGGCATGCTAGACAGTCCTTTCAAAACAAAACAAAACTTGATTTAAAATAATAAACCTTCCATTGATGTTGATAATGAAGGAGATATATTACTAAATCTTGCCTAATTTAAGAATTTTAAAAGTAATTCTTAGCATGTGGGGCTAGTTATTTTATAATAAATAAATGATTCCAGCTATTTCTCCTTAAACTCCAAAACAAGCTTTTTTTTGGTTTGGGGTTTGTTTTAACAACAGTAGCAAGACACAATTCCTTCAGATTTCCCAGCCAGCAGAAAGAAGTCGCTGACGAAACCGGGATCTAGCCCCAGGTGTGGCAGCAACTTGCTGGTTGCATCAACTCCAGACATGACTTTCATTCCCAGACCTTTGGTTTCCTCATCTTTGCAGGTCACCACTGATGTCCATTCCTCCCTGGTGTTTAATTCTTGGGCCAGTTCTTAGTCGATGGGTGAGAAAGTCGGAAGAGCACCCAGTGATAGAATGAGGAGTGGGACAGACACCCTTCAGCTTGATCTGGAACCAGAGATGCTGGTCATACTGGGGTAGAGTGTGGACAGGAGGAAGAAGAAGAGGCTAAATTTCAAGAGCACTTCTTATGTATAAGATGTTTCATTAATGCATAATAAGAGCTAACATCTACTGGGCACTACCATATGCCTGGGGCAGCCTGGTGCCTTACTCATACAATCCCACTGAGTCCGGCAACAATCCTATGCAATTAAGGCAATTATGCTGTAGTGATGGAATCAGAACTGCAGCACAAGTCTAACCCCAGAACCTACACTCTTGACCACTAACTAAACTGCAATGCCCCTTGCTTACTCTACTGAGCAGGGAACTGAGTCTGGCGCTGAGTCTGGGAGGCATAAGTAATTTGCCAAAGTCACATGGCTAATAAGCAGCAGAGTGAGGATCTGGGAGCAGATTCATCTGGCACCAAAACGCATGATTCTTCAACTACACATGATGTTTCCTTGATTCTGGCAGTGAAGGCAGATTCTCAGCCAACTTACCAGTGTTGCCAATTTGTCTCCACCTAGAGCTTCAGTTACTGGGTCCAGCTTTAAACCCAAAATATGGTTGAGAAAATAAAAAGGGACCTTTGGGTCTATGTGACCAATGAGCTACTCTAACCAAGACAACTTTAGATGAAGTTTTAGAGGTCTTAGGATGCATGTTGTAACTTTTACAGTATTTCTTCCTTAATCTTGTTTTGCTTGTTTTTATGCACCTTTACATTGATGACTTCACCAGCATTGGTGCCAACAAGGAGGGGAACAAATGACCAGAGCAAGAATAAGCAAAGGTCCAGGCCTGACTGCAGACCCAAAGTAAGGAGTTTTTTAGCTTGTCTTCTTTTGCTGAAAGGACCTTCCTTTCTTCCCCCACACTGTGGAAGCTAGTTAGCTCCAAGCACCGTGACCAGCCTGGGAGTGTAATGGATACCACGTTTACATCGATACCCCAGACTGCTATGGCAACAGGTGAGTTTGCTAGACCCCATCTCTACAGTCTCTGCCATTGCCTGTTGGGTGCTTATGTGTCTGATTCCTAGCTCGTCACTGGTGTTTTTAGCTATATTTATTCTCTTCTTGCTTGGCTCCTGACAACTGAAGTTCACTGTTCTCCTTTTCACTTGAGGAAGCACCACTACTAGCACTGGGCAGATGCCTCTCATGACAGTGGAAAGGTCTGCTCCTAGCCTGTACTTTCCAACACTTTCTGGCTCCTGGTCCTCAGGAGACTTGGTGGAGAGGTCCAGAGAGTCTCTTCCTCTTTAACGTCTTGCTACATTTGGTCACCAGGGCTCCCATGGTGCTTGTGCCAGTATCTACAAAGGTCCTCAAGAAAACAGTTTATTAGACAAGTTCCTTTTGAAAAGTCCCAACTTGGTTTTGGCTGAGCTAGAAGGAGAGGGGATTTTCCATACATAGGCAAATGTAACTGAGTTAATGAGGGAGCTCTTAGAGTCATATATGATGGTGGCCCTGAGCATTCCCAGCTAATGATCTGGAATGGAGGTTTGAAGTTAGGACTGAGAGGGAGCAGACCGATTATGCAAGAGTCTGCAAGGAGAATGTCTGTTGATTCATCCCTCCAAGATTTGACCTTCCAGGAAAGTGCTTGGCAGGGACGTGGCTTTAAGTCCACAGAGAAAGCTTGAAGTTCAAGGCGAAACTAGAGCTCTCTTGATCCTTAGTCATATGTCAAGTCCTAGCATAGTCATATAGATAAAGTATGTTTTGAGAACTTATTATATGCCAGGAATTTTTGCAGTATCTGGCACAGAGCAGGCCCACAATAATAGTTACGGACTACCATAATAGATGTAGCAGTAGCAGCAGCAGCACCACCAACAATAATAAGAAGAACTGACATTTATTCTGTGCCTCCTCTTTTGCCTGGTACTACACCAAGGAATTTAGATTCTCTTTCTTACTAATTTTCACAACCACGCTATAAGATACATATTGCTGTCCCATTTTTGTAAGTGGAAAAAAACTGAAGCACAGAGTGTTAGAATAACTTTTTCAAGGTCACACCTCGTCTATAAGAGTAAAAATAAGACACAAGGTTCTGGCTCCACTACTGTGTTTCCAGCATGCAATAACCAGCATTTGGGGCCATGCATTCTGGTCAGTGGTTGGGACAATTGTGCAAAGGACAGTGCAGCTCTGAGGACTGTTCCTTTGGAGATCCATCTGTCAGAGCCATCATGTACCCAGAACTGCATAAAAGCTAAACCTTGTAAGTTTTAGCCATTTAAGTCCAGGTAGTCTGGCTCCAACTCCTTGACCTTTACAACATCTTACAAAGCTTGCTAATGATCTCCAGTGCCTGCCTAACCTCCCCAGTGAACATGCTGCTGTGTTTCTGCAGCTCTTTTATCTTTTAAACAAACCCTGTATGCTGGGCTTCCAAAGAGAATTCCTTAGGCTCCTCTCCACCCATGGGGCATTTGGCCCTTGAGATAAGAGGTCCACACATACCAGCAACCAGCGCCAGTATAACTAGCTGAGAAATCTCGCTTACTTCATGACCTATCTATATCACTTTCCCATGTCCAAAATATCAAGAAACACATTTAGGAAACTTAAAAAACAAGAACACCTTCTAAAGATAAGAAATATTTCAGAAAGAGCCTAAAAATAAAATACAATCATGATCTGCATATGTCTAGGTGTCAGACGGACACATTTGAATTTTGTTTGAAAAGCACAGGCAGCAATGATCTCAGGCAAGAAGTAGTTTTAATCTCTGAAGCTCCATTTATTCATCTGTAACTGTACTGGCCACTTTAACTGTGCGGCAGGTGTAAAATACCCATTGGACTTCAAAGATTTAGTACAAAGAAAACAATGTAAAATATAGTGTTAATATATGATCATAACATATATATAATTAATATATTATAATTAATAATTTTAATAGTCATCACATGAAGTAATTGTCTTAGATATGCTGGCTTAAATAAAATGTTATTAAAATTTTTAAAATAAGGGCCGACCCCGTGGCGCACTTGGGAGAGTGCGGTGCTGGGAGTGCAGCAGTGCTCCCGCCGCGGGTTCGGATCCTATATAAGGATGGCCGGTGCACTCGCGGTGTGGCTGGTCACAAAAAGACAAAAAAAAAAAAAAAATTTTTTTAAATAATACAATCATGATCTGGATTTAGCCAGCCTGCCCTTGTGTGCTTAGGGCAACACAATCCTGGTTTGAGAGGAGACTGACTGGGACCCAGTGAAATGTTGTGTTCCCGTGCTAGCTATGTTCCAGGTTCCCTCTATGGACTTACCTGTCCATAGAGAAAAACTGGGACAAGGACGGAGGGATTCTGAGTCATGTGGGCAAATTTAATCTTTTGAATTCTTTCGGAATTCACTACTAAGTTCATTACTTGTTTGTTACCCTCTAGGCAGAAGGAATTAAAACTTAAAAAAAAAGGAAAAATTCTGCAGTGGAGAAATAGATCAAAGACAGCTGAACTTGGTCAGTGGCATGCAGGATAAATATTATTTCAGGACTCAAACAAATCTTCTGGCTGCCTGGGCAAGACATGTCGATAAGGCACTTTTAGGTCTCTTCTCTCCATTCCCTGTCCCCCCAACCCTGGTGACCTCCTCTTTTTATTTCTCTGAGCGGCCCCTTGTGAAAGTTTAAAGACAATCATGTGAGTAGTAGAAGAAGCCTTCAGATTTTCAGGCAGAACCGAGATGCTAACTGCCAGGAAAGTTGGCTGTTCAGTGTGTTATCACCATGGAAAGCCATTTCTATTCCATATTTGAATCTGCATTGCCAATGAGCTATATAATTTTTTGGCCCTATCGTCTCCAAGCAGATGATTTTAATGAGTGCACTTTTGCAAGTATCTCGTGAAAAATGGAATATTAGGGGGATTCATCAGCAGCCCGATGATGCAGCCAATGCTGATAGGGTCCTGGGCACTCAGAGCTGAGGAACCCTACTCCAGTGGGTCAGTAGATTCTCCAGGCTGTGAAAATCACAACAGGTTACACTTATCAAACAGTTGTGATGTGCAAGGCACAGTTCAAGTGTTTTGCTGATCTTCACAGAAACCCTGTTGTATATTCCCTACTGTTTTTCAATTTTTATTGATGAGAGCATATATCATGTGCCCAAAGTCACATAGCTACTAAGTGGCAGAGTCAGAACTTAAAACCAAGTCGTGTGATCCCCGACCTGAGGCTCTGAACCACTAAGCTATGGGGATCACACAGCCAGGTCCTTTGTGCTGTGCTCCAACACTGTCAGTTAAACTATCAATTCAGAATTTTTCTGACTTTCCTGCCATAGGAAGTGTTCCACCCAGCACCTGCTACTTTTAGAGTTTCTGTTGCCATCACACATCTCTACCAATTTGAGTTTATTTGGAGGTGGTTGTCCAGACAATCCAGGGCTGCTGCTACAGTCATTCTCCATACAGCTCTAGGAGGTGCTACCCACCATAATGTTGTGCAGTGCACGACACCCACAACTGTGCACTGGGCCTAGAGTAAAGAAGGTCAAATAGTTTTTAATTTACTAGTCACCAGCTCATATCCCGTCATCTCATTCTTGATGAATACATAGCAAAGTACTAAGCATCAAAAGTGTCCCATTGCATTGACTTAAATATTATTATGAGCTTCTCAACTTCTTTAAGAGAATTAACCATTCTTCTAGGTGATCTCCTCTGTGGTTTGCCTCTCTAATAATATTTCTTTGGATAAAGTAGTCAGAACCAGAAACTCATCACAAATGGATAGCTTCTGGCACTATGACTGTAAGAGAGTCTGTGAAGTTTATGAAGTTCATTTACAAGATCATGGGACTTGTATTTAAACATAAAAAAATCCCTAAACCTACATATACAATTGTGGTTTCCTAAGAATATATATGTGAATCCTTGATAATTACTTTCAGAGACTGCCTCATCTTTTTATTAAAATAGCCTCCAGTGTGATTTCAAAATAACCTTTTAAAAAAAAAATTTTTTTTTTTTAGTTTGTATTTGATTTTCAAAAAGGGTGATCAAAGAAGATGTTAAAATTTTGTCTTTTAAAAAAATAGTGAGATAATACAATAATCACACTTTTTCCTGGGTTTGCTTATAAACAGGCTCATGAAAATTCCAAGAGATGTTTTAAAATATATTGAGAGGGGTGGCATCATCTTGAAATAAGCATGACTATTTGTAAAGAAAAACAGTTGTTGACTCTATAAAAGTAAGATTTAAAAGAAATAATTTATTTCTTTTTATTCACATCTGTCATGAAAGGATAATGCTCAATTCTTGGTGTTTGCTCCTGATTGCATGCTAAAGAATACAAGGTAAAAATAAATTAAAATAACTACCCCAAAATGCTAAATTGAACTCTGTGGCTTGGCATAACATTTAGGGCTTATGTTTAAAAACTTATTTTTAAAAGAAAAGTAATTCAGAGGAGGGAGAAACCACTGAAAACAGTAGTTCCTCTGCCAACTTTAGCTCCTGACCCTCTGACTGCCTGGCAACCAAACGTTCCATACACAGCAAGTGCCAAGCAGCGGCCTCGGGCTGCCTCTGAACAGCGCACACGCAAACACGCTTGCCCGTAGTATTACTCATTAGGGATAGAGGCCAGGTTGTTTATATATTTGTTATAAATTAAGCTTTTCTGAACCTCAGATGTAGGCAGAGGGATCTCGCAGCCCTGCAGTACTGGAAGGGGCAGGTGCTGTCCTCTGCCTCTAGCAGAGTCCCTTGGAGGAGCTGGGGGACTTGCATCCTGTTCCCAGGAGCAAGGGCAGGTCTGGGCATGCCTGGTGTCCCTTCCCGAATGTACCCATCAGATTAGCCACCCCACTTCCCCAGGGCCAGTTAGTATGGTGAGGAGGCAGGGGGAGTGCCAGAGCTGTGGCGTTTCCTCCACTGGAGTGGAAATGGGGGAATGCTTCTCCCTGTGACATAGGAAAGAGCATGTGAGCCCTGAACTCTAAACTCTGTCCCCACTCATTGGCTTTTCAGGCCAGTCCCTTAACCACATGCCAAGCATGACATAGGTGTCAATAAATGTTAGTTATTGCAGTATTAACTTGAGGTCACTACTTCTTCCTTTGCTAAATGAGCTTCCTGGATGTGATTTTCTCCAAGGTTCCTCTAAGTCATGGAATTTGAAAAAAACCCCAAAACGAACAAACAAACAAACAAAACTTGCTGTTCGATTAAAATCTTTTATACAATAGGCTGGAGTTTGACTAAATTAACCTTTTCCCCTCAAGCCAGCTGACATGTGTAAACAGAGCCTGGTGACCCCCCGATGACAGCAAAGAGGGGCCTGAGACACCAAGAAAAAAAACACACGGTCTCTCTCGAAAAAGTGCTTGGTAGGTATACGGATCAGACTGATTTGGAAGACAATCTCCAGTATATTTAGAAATGGAATTAATTATTTAGAGAGAGAATAGGGAGAGAAACAGTGATATAAGAGGAAAGAAGAGAAAGGAAAAAAAGAATGCAGAACCAAAAAGTAAGCAATGAAAACAACACAAGAAACAGCAACTTACCTAATAGAAAGGTAGACCAACGTGGTAGATTTCCATTCACGAAATGTAACCATTAATAAATTGTGCCAATCATCTTGTTCAGTTTGGGCAATATCAAAACTTGATAATTTCCCAGCACCAACTTAAGGTCACCTCCTTAATCAGAATCTTGGAAAAGAAACGTGCTTGAGTGCTGAAAGCAAATGAGCATGACTTTACAGTCTTGACTAAAAGTATGAAATGAACCAATGGGCTCCTTACTGTAGAAATTGATCTAGACCTGTGGTTCTCGATCAGGGGTGATTTTGCCCACAGTGGACATTTGGCAATATCTGGAGACATTTTTGGTTGTCACAGCCAGGGTTGGGGTACTACTGGCATCTAGTGGGTAGAGGACAGGGATGCTGTCAAACATCCTACCATGCACAGGACAGCTCTTCCTCATCTCCCACCCCTCAACAAAGAATCACTCAGCTCCAAATGGCAATAGCACTGAGGGTGAGAAATCTTGGTCTACACTAGGGCAGAACAAATGAAAGATGTAGCACTACAATCCGGGTGGGTTTGATTTTAGGCTTTTCACTGCCATCAGAAGGAAAGTTGTATATGCTGCCAGAGGACCTTGAAGCTGATAACTCCCCCATAAATCTGTTTGCGAGTCTGACTCCCACATACACAGAGTCGGCTCTCTTAAATGTTGTCTCTCTCTCTCCCTTGAAGGAGCCAACCAGGTAAATGGCATCCCATGAGTTTACAAGGAGAAACATCCTTCCATTCTTGAAGATACAGATACATGACAACTATTCTCTGAAGTTATTTTAAAACCATTTCCCTAGAGAAGGAAGAGACTAGAGATGGTTGAAATAAGGTAATCAGCAGGTATCTTGCTATGCCAAGACAGACCATGCAAGCCTGTCCGGCAAGTATGTGAGTCTAAGGCAATATGCCCCTGCTTTCTTGGAAAGTTGGAGAAGGCCCCACATGCATACTTAATTGACCCTCACAGAAAGGCTAGACAAAATGGTGACCCAGGGAGGCAAGGCTTAGATACGAAAGATTAGTTAGCAATGGGAGCATAGAAAGTTCTAGATAAACCTGATGTTATTTTTCAGGTCTATAAATATTGCCCTCAGGAGCTCGAAGCATTTAGTTAGACTTCGGATAACCAAGAGTCCACATTCTAGAGAGACATTTCACCACCACCCCAGGTTCTTTCTCAGAATAACCAGTTTCACCAGGTGTCCCTGTGTTTCCTTTCGTCTGGCTGCTTTCACCTCCCTCAGATGGCAGGGTCATGCAGCGTCCCCTTGCCATGAATCCGTCACAGATTCCCCGTGTTCACTGCTGCAGACAGGAGACGGGTTTGGACTGACTCCATAACCTTAGCAAGAAGCCTCGCTCAGGAGTGCCACCTACTGGATGAAGGGAAAAGTGCAGAACAACAGTCTCAAAGAACTCCAAGGTGAGCAGAGTGACTAAGTTTCACGGTTCAAATTCTGGTCAGACCGTGTTCTAAGATGCTTCACGTGGGCCCAGATTTAACATATCTGGTTCTGCTTTGATTTTTTAAAAAATTATTCTATATCAGCTGTAAAAAATAATTGGTACAGAATCTGACCAGTGACAGAAAATTAGTGCTCCTCTCAGGCCAGACTGGTGGACTGACTGGGACTGCTGGGAGCTAGAGGGAGAGAGACTCTGAAAATTTCCCAGTGTTACTAAGAAGGCTGGTGGTGGAAATGGCTGCCCACCTGGACTAGAAGGAAGGGAAGAGTTTTAATATATGGCCTGCCTTGGGTAATGGAAACCCGACTAGACTTTACTATATATTTTGTATCACAGAATTTCTATCCAAGAAGATTTAAATCTATGAGCAATGTGAACCAATTCAGAGGTTGCAAAATTTGAATTTAGTTCACCTTTATTAAGGTTTCCCTATTTCCAATTAGGATTCTAACTTAAAAACCTTACAGTTAGCAAATTTTGAAATATGGCAGAGCTTGAAGCCTAGCCCTTTGCAGGCCTATTTTATACCCAGTAAAGAAAGTAATGTAGGTGATTGGCCTCGAAGCCCTTATTCACATTTTTTTCTTGGGGAAAAGAGTCAGGCTTTCAGCTACTTCTATTAAATTAGCCATCATTACAATCATTGTCTATGAGTTCCCTCCATGTACAAGGCACTCCACGGGGCAAATTAGCTCTCTGCTAAAATCATCACAATGTCCTCTGAGGTACCCATTTCGTAGTCCAAAAACCTGAGGAAACTCATAGAAGCTGAATGTTTTGCCCAAGGTAACACACTTAGTAAATGGTTGAGCTCTTTATTGCTAAACCGTCTTGTCTCCTACCTCCGGAGTCAGATTTCAGCACTTGAGAAAGGCCAATTAGTCCCTTCCTTTAACAATCGGGCTGCTGTCCCTGAGATTTGGCAAGGGCTTTTGACATAACCAAGGCAGGATCTGCTTAACTAAATGGAGTCATCACTGAGTCGTCATGGGTGCTCTTTTGTGGTGGACCAGGTTGGAATGTCCTTCTCAGATTTTCCTTAGAGAGAGCAGCGTGATAGAAATTCTCCACCACACAAGATGGCAGAACCTGGAGACAAGGAGCATGTCGATGCCCATGGATGGGAGCAGGAGGCAGAGACGAAGGGATGAGGAATATGTAGACCATGATCCAGGCATGGGTTTCTCTCTTCTCTCATTTTATGGGACTGTATGAGTGTTGTGGTTTATATATTTGACCCCTCATTAATAAATATTAAGATAGTAAATGTCCATTTAGTAAATGTTAATGACTCATGAAGTTTGTAAACTAAACCTCATGCCTCTAACAAATTAAACTAAAATAATTAAGTTTAGTGAAGAGAATAGATAGAGGGGAAATGTGTTCTGAAACCCCATGTTTGGTTTTCTTTCCCCCAAAAGAGCATCTGGCCAGAATGAACTTCAAATATGAAGAAATACCACAAATAATGCATTTTCTGTTCTTATCCCCATGCCTTATTGAAAACACCATTCACTGTTCCTCCAGTAAGTTCCTTCCTTCAACAATCAGGCCACTGTCCCTGAGACTTGGCAAAAGCCTTGGACATAACCAATAGCAAGGGAAATGTTTTAACAGCTCCGTTAATACGGCAACAGAGGTTTATTGTTATCAAATAGACACTTAAAGCAAAGCTGTGGCTCCTTCTGCAGGGCCACCTGCTTTGCTTGGAGGACCCGCCAACTGAAAGGGCCAAGTCCCTGCGAGGCCGAGGATTAGCCCTTAGCTTAAGAGCAGGGGCCACGGAACACAGAGATCTAGGGGTTGAAATTTAGAGATGGCAAGAACTGGACTTGAGTCCAGAATCTGGGACCCGTGACACACCGCTTAATATTTTTAAAGCCTCATGCTGTTAGCATTTTGCCTGGCACATAAAAAGCACTCAATAAATATCAGGGAGGTCTTAATTTTTTTTAATAATTTGAGTGAGTATATATGTGTGTGTGTATATATGTATATATATATATACACACACACGCACACACACCCATATATATAGCATAAACTTAAATGTACCGTTAGATGAATTTCTACACATGCAAACATCACCCAGATCAAAAACATTTCTAGCATTCTACAGGGCTCCATCATGCCCCTTATTCATTATACCTGCCTTTCAGAGAAAACAGCTTTCCTGATGTCTACCACCATGCATATATTTTGACTGTTCTTGAACTTTCTGGAAATGTCATTGTACAGTATATAATCTATTGCATCTGATTTCTTTCACTCAGCATTGTGTCTCAGTCCATGTTGTTTTGCATAACAGCAAGTTGTTCTATTTTATTGCACAGTATTTTTTGTGTGGCTACATCACAATTTACTTATCCATTTCACTGCTGATGGACATTTGAGTTATTTCTACTTTGGGGCTCTTATGAACAAAGCTGCTAGGAGCCTTCCTGTATATGTCTTCTTATTTTTTATAGGGATAGAGTATGAAGTCTGTTTCCCTCATTATTGGTAGACAAACTGTTCCAAAACCATTTTTCTCTTCTGTGTTTCTCATCTATCACATCAGTAAATATACTCAAATACTGACTGCAGTAATTTCTAATTTGTTCCACTATTTCTGTATCCCTCCTTCTATTGTATTATTTAGCTTCTGAAGAAAAATCATAAGCAGCTGGAGAACTCCATAAAGGTATATGCAATGAATTTATGTTAAGTATAGATATAAAACTATTTGACTTAAAAAATCCACAACAATTTTTTACTCTTTCTTTCAAAAGATTACTTCTTTAGATTAAACTCTAAGACAAGAAATGTGTTCTGGGAGAAAACAAAGATTAGTCTCATGTGAATCTTGCTCTCAAAGGCTCATAGCCTGCAAGGAGGGGCATTGTTCACATTCAATAATAATATCACAGGATAGAATGCACTAACTTCAGTAAGAAGAGTTCAGATAAAATTCCCTGGAGTTCACAGCACAAGGTCTCAGGAGTCCTCTTTCCCAAACAAATCTTACTGAAGCACAAAAACATCTCCCAGATGCCACATCACTAGTAAATGTAATAATGTGGAATTTAAATCTGTTGACATTTATTAAGAGCCTATGAAGACACTATGCAAAGCAATACATTGCATATTTTAAAAAATTCTATGATGACAAGTGCTCCCAAAATACAGGGTTAATTTGATGGAGTCTCTTCCAAATTATTTGCACAGAAATATATATTTTCTATTTGCTTTGTCCTTAATGTTGGGTAAAAATCCCATTTACCTGAAGTTCTTTTTGAGGCTACAGAGGAAGGACACAGCTTTCTCCAAGTCACATGGGAAACTGAGGCACAAAGGAATCGAATGCATTTAATCTAAAAGCTTTAAATAAAGGATACATTGGTTAAAAAGAACAAATAAGGAAGCTCTCTTGGAAGCTAAGAAAAGTTTAGCTGAAGCTCTCTCCTCTTATCTCAGACGTAAGGATGCCCTCGAAAGAATTGAAAATATTCCAGCACATGGTAGAGAGGCAAATCTGTAGTGGAAAAGACGCAAACAAAGTAACAGCAAAAAAGTTGGTCACTGGTTACATGATGTTTCATTAAATGTGTATCTTTCTACATTTACATGCATACACAAGTCTCTGAGACTTTCCAAATATAGGTGACTCGGGTACCATGCAGAACCCCCTCCTTCCCTTTCTGCTATGGGTTAAATGTGTCCCCCAAAAGTTCATGTGTTGGAAACTTGATCTCCATTGTAACAGTGTTAGGGTGGAAAATCTGATTATGGTATTTAAAAGGTGGGGCCTTTAAGAGGTGATTAGATCCTGAGGACTGTGCCCTTGTGAATGGATTGATCCATTCATTGAATAATGGACAGATTCGGTGGCTTTATAAGGAGAGTGAATAAGAAAGTTAGCTCTCTTGCTTATGCCATTCTCTCACCATGTGACACCCCGAGTCACTGTAGAGTCACCACCAAGAACAAGGTCCTTACCAGATGCACCCCCCTGGACTGTGGACTTCCCAGCCTCCAAAACTAAAATAAATTTTATTTCTTTATAAATTACCAGGTTACAGGTATTCTGTAATAAGCAACAGAAAAGGACAAATACATTCTCTCACACCCTTTAAAAATCAAAGCTACAGGCCCACGTGATACATCAGGCAGGCAAATCGATCTTAGCTATCGATTTGTCTGACATTCCAGAGGTCTAGAAATTGTGAAATAAATGTCTTTTTAAATATAAATATTTATGGTTCAAGCTTTGTTTTTTGTTTTTTGTTTTTTGTTTTTTTAACAAATTCACTGTAAGTGTGAAAGCAAATAGTAAAAAAAGATATAGCCGTTCTTACTAGTGAAATGGAAGAGTGTATTTGCAAAGACTCAGACAGAAAAGTCCCTCTCTCCTAGCACAGGTCTTTGCTCTGCCCTGTGTGTGGAAGGCTTGTGCCTGGTGTGGGTGTGTGGGGAACGCCTGCCCCCATCTGCCCACAGAGTTGCCATTGACGCAGGTGGGAAATCAGGATTCCAAACATATGATCCCAAATAGGTCAGTAAAGGATGCCTGTCACAAAAAGAATCTGTCTTTAACATTCCAATGTGTGACAGCTTCCACGAGAAAAAGTCACGAAAACTCAAATATTTCATCCTCTTCTCCAATTATTTCAATGAAAAGGACTTAATTCGAAACGTCAATTAGCAGCAACCTCTGTGAATTTCTAACTGCAGCCATAGCGATGTTTCACCAATAAAAATCCCTTTTATCTTGAGCTCTTAATTATGAAGAGATGAGCATAGTATGGGCATCACTTCAAAGCTGTTCGAGGATCCAGAAAGGCAAAAAGCGTGCAAAACGCATGGAGGGTCCACGGCAGCGTTCACGTCCTGACCCAAGCTCCGTTACGTGCATTGGGCTGGATGCCAGTTCTCCTTCCCGCCAATGTGTCCCATGGGTCTTCAATATCATTTCACTCTGGGGGGTTATGTTGTTGTCTCAGTAAAATGAAAGTGTCCCTTGGAAAAGGGAAAATGAAGCCAGGAGACCTGTTTCAGTTGGACAGCTCGTTAAAAGCCAGGTTGAAGGGGAGGGAGGAAAGAGGGGGAGAGGCTGAAATAGAGTGGAAAGGACACAGTCACATTGAAGTCCTTGTGGATTTGAAGTTGAGAGCAGGGTTCTCTACGGTGAGCAAATGGGCTGTGTCCCTTCCTCCCAGCCTGAAGAGTGTCAACCCTTCACGGGCTTGTAAAGAGCTTTATGAGGCTGGGACTTTTCCATCTGCTGTGACACCTACTACATCGTAAGCAACGTGATGCTTTGCTGTGATCTCACTGGATTCACCCAACCATCCCCCGAGATAGGTGTTCATAGGCCGTTTTCTGGATTAGGACATTTGGCCTGAGTGGGGATGCCAGCGTGCCCGGTGTGGCACAGGTGGGCATTAGATGGCACGTCATCCCTCACTACACAGCACGTAAGGCTGGACACGTCGAGGCCCAGGGATGGTCTAGTTCATAGCGGCGAAAGTGGTTCCACGGAGGTATCCTCCAGAGTTGGTCTCTGTCAGCCCCTGAGAGGAGATGACAAGAGAGGCTTGGTCCTCATTCCCTCTGTCATCAAGCTTTTCTTGTCCATGCTGAAAATGAAAGAGCTAGTTGCTAGCATCCAATGCCCAGAAATCAATACTGAAATGAAAGAGCACCTCTGTCAGTCTGCCAGCCAGCTGCAGCCAAGCCTCCCCCAGCGCTTTCTTCCACACCAGTTACGCCGTGGAATGGAACCCAGGAGTACACTCCCAGCCAGCGCACCCCACGGGAAGGTCCGAGCCTGACTGTGGAGGTGGGGTTCCTCGCCTTTGTGGGGAGCAGTGCTAGACCCAATTCACCCCCTTCTTGGTTGTTACATCAGGCATTTGATTGATAGATCTCCTACTTTAACAAACAACATACATGTGTATACTACTTTAGAGTTTAAGAAGGATTTTCATTCCTTATCCCATTACATCCTCAAAACGGTTATGAGAATTAATGTCCTGATTTTATAACTAAGGAAGCCAAGAAATTGAATGACTATCCTTGCATCACCTACCCAACAAGTATCAAGGTGAAAATGAGAATCCAAGTATGTTGAGTTTTTAAATTTACGGTTAGTAAGTTTCTCAAACACAGGTGTAGAGAAAATAGATCACACTCTCTTGTGCTTATCATCTGGCTTTAATAATTGCTCATCTCTTTGCAGATTCGCTTCATCTGTTTTTGTTTTGCAGAAGTAGTTTGACAGACATCCTATCATTTCACTGTAAAATGCTTGGTGTGTATCTCTAAAAAATAAGAACACTCATGTCTTCTGACTTCAAACCCAGTGCTCTGCTCATGACTTCATAACGTCCCTGTATTGGTCCATTTCTGTTGCTTATAACACATTAGATTACCGGAAACTGGATAATTTATGAAGAAATGAAATATATGTCTTACAGTCGTGCAGGCTGGGAGGTCCACGGTTCAGGGTTTCAGGTGCCTCTGGTGAAAGCCTTTACCTGGGTGGGATCTCTCTCCAGAGTCCCATGATGACCAGGGCATCACATGGCGAGAAACGGGCTGAGCAAGAGAGAGCTAAGCTTCTCACTTGCTCTCCTTACAAAGCCATCAGAAACACACCCATTACTCCATGAATGGATCAGTCCATTTACAAAGGCACAGTCCTCACAATCTAATCACCTCTCAAAGGCCCCACCTTTCAAATACCATAACTGGATTTCCCACCCTCCTAAAACTGTTACAATGAGGATCAAGTTTCCAACACAGAATTTTGGGAGGACACATTTAACCCATAGAAGTCCGCATACTTTTTTCACTTGCACATGCCAGGCAGGGAGAAAGTCCTGGACTAGATGAACTCTAAGGCCCTTCCCATTTTGAGATTTTTGGATTCTGGTTTTTGTAACCAAAACAATGTTCACCGTAATGGTTTTTGTGCACTGTTCTCTTCTCACCTTTTGAAGTTGTCCCCTCTCCTGTTCTTGACTATAAGACTTCATAGTTCCTTAGCAGGTGAGCTGAGAAAACAAAGTTGGGTAAATGATACAATCAGAGCTGGATTTCCCAGTGTAAAGAGACCGAACACATCCTGCAGTTATCAGCAAACAGTAAAAAGGACGGATGGGAAAGTGCAAACACACTTCCAAAGCAGTAGTTATCTTGAGAAAATAAGAGCTTGTTTGGTTTTTAGTACCATTTGGTACCGTTTAGAAGTGTTTTATTTTGAATTTGGGGAAGCACTGTAACTTTTGCAGTATTTAGAGCCTCTAAAGGGCCATCTTGCTTTGGTATAAAGAACTGAGAATTAATGGTCACTGATTTAAAAAATTAAATTCTAGCAGTGTGGTCAGGTCAGATTAAAAATCCTATGTATTTAGAAATTGGTAGAAGCATGCTCTAACGTGAGCAGATGGGATAAGTTTCCCCTCCTTACAACCTGTCTGAGCATCCACCCTTCAAGTGGCTTTCAAAAGGACTTACGTGTCTGAGACTTTCCCATATGCTGTGACACCTACCTCATCCTAAACAATGTGATGCCTTGTCATGATCTCACTGGCTTCACCCCACCATCCCATGGGACAGGAGTTCATAGCCCCATTGGGGAGATTAGAACATCCAGCCTGAGAGGGTTGGTTGAATAGCATGTCGGGTACCCTAGGTATTTCTCGAGTGAAACTCAAATGTAACTGGCGGGGGGCTGTCAAAGCGTGCAAGAAGGTAGCCAAGCCTGACTTCATCTCACAGCTCCTGAGCACCTCGGTGCCCCTGGCCATCCTTACTTACTACTTCGGCAGCATCTAAGACAACCCATGAGTCATGTGGAGGTGCACCTGGGGTGGTGTCCTTGGGGGCTTTCACCAGAGTCCTCACCTCTGGGGCAAGGGCAAGTCCAAAGCCTGGCCCAGTGCCTTGGCCAACCAGGCTGGAAAGCCTACTGAAAGTCTGGGTCTGTTTCAGCCAACATACTTCATACCACGCAGAGAATCTATACCAGACGCTGTCTTGAAGGATCCGGTCACCAGGAGCAGTTTATTGATCTGGCAGATGATTAAAAGACAACTAAGATGAGCTCAAGTGTTGCTTTGGTTTTTCCATCCTGAAAATGAATCTGACATTTCCTTGGGGGGTCACTAGTCCCATCTGCTTCTGGAGAAAAGGCTGATGACTCCTTAGTGCAGTCAAAGGTCACAGGTATGTCCCGATAGACATCTCCTGGCTCTCTTCTATTCAGACTCTCTGGTGAGTGACACACTGGCCCTGGATCTGGGGCATGCCAATGTTTTGTTCCAGATCACATCTATGCCAAGAGGAGCCCACATGCAGTCCATTATATAGGCTCTGCCCTCTCCTCTCTCTCTTTATGGGCCAAAGGGAATGATCACTGTGAAGGCTGTGAAGTTTTGACTCTGCTCCAAGAGGAAAGGGAAAAGAAAACCTGGCATGCACACACTGTACAGAGAGCTGAACTTTTTCAGCAGTAGGAAGAAGGGATGGAATTTGGGCTGGTGCATATGAAGTCACCTGGAGTTGTCATTTGAAATAGACATCACTGCTGCCAAACCTTGGATGACCTAAACTGTGCACCATAGTACTTGGATTTGTCACTAAGTAGATATGCTACAGTTTTAAGAGAAATTACAGCAGGTTAAATGCTTGGGCAGCAGATTATTTACAACCTGTTCTTAATGCAAGGGCTTTTACAGCAGTGGTTTCGTCGACAAAAGTACATATTAAAAGACTAACGTAATTGCTCATGTTGGCAGTGAAATATAACCAGATTGGATTTCAGCAGAACACCTATGCAATGAAGCATGTGTCAATCTGATCAGAGAATAAACAACTTTCTACTGGAATAAATTATAAACCACCCAGGCCAGCAATAGGAGAACCTGCATAGCAAATGAATCCTGACAATTAACTTCTTCAAAGCAAGCCTCCCATTCCTCCTCTTACACAGTTTCTGACACCATTGTTGGAATTGCACATGTACAAGTTGTACACCAGATCTGAGTTACCAAGGAAAGCTAATTCTGCTTTGGAAACCTTAAACAAAAAAAAGAGAGAGAAGAAAAATAAGACCTAAATCCCTCTTCCTCCTTCAAAATTCCCTGCAAAACTTGCCTATGGTAGAAATGCTTTGTCCCAGAAAAGCTCTGATACATACAGTTAGATTGACCGCATTGGAAGGAACTTCCTTAGACATTTTTATGGGAACCAGAGTATAGATAAAATGAGCTCCCTTTACCCTCCCTACCTCCATCCTCCCCAACACTTGCAGCCGCTGGTTTTTGTCAAAGATAGTTGTTGTTTCAGCTCATTAATCATCCCTCACCCAGACAGACTCTGACAAAAATGCTGATGGTATCAGCGGCTCCTGGGAGCAGACCGCAGAGGCAGGACGTGCAGTGCTGGTGACACTCACTCCAGCCTGGTCTGTTGGGCCACCAACCCAAGAGCCTGCCATATCTCAGCCCTTTTCCATAGACTGAAAGCTCATGCCTAACTCAGGCTCAGATCAGCTGGGTAAGCTCTCAGACAATGTGGTCTTTAATACCAAAATAGTAACAGCACTGCCAGGCCATCTAAAAATGCTAGCATAATTAAAAACAACCAGAAGCAGTCAGCATTCTTTATTAAAGTCATTCTCTATGCTGACTTATGTTCTGGATATGCAGATGACTCTTCTATCATTACAGCAGCATGTGATTCTATTTCTGGATGCCAGCCGGAACCAGTTGTGATTTATATAGTACATACACGCATGTGCACACACACACACACACACACACACACACACACACACATGCTCATGTACTCAGAGGAGGACATGCCATGTTTATATATTTGCTGTCATTTCTGAACCCAACATAGGGACATCTTGGGTGGTAAGCAAGAGTAACATTGTTTTGTCTGGGGAAAATACTCGTATGTATATCAAAGAAAAAATACGTGGATAATAAACAGAAATCCAAAGCTCTCCAGATCACAAAAATTTCAAAAAACAAATGTTTGCTGCTTTCCTAAAGAGATAGGCTAATATTAAAATTAATTAAGACCCAACAATAGTTTTTAAAGAGAAGAGCAAAATTTATTTCATTTTAGAGGTGAAAATTTGGAGGCCATAAAGATAAGATGTCTACCCCATGTCACTTGGGGAAGTCTCATTCTGTGACACCCCATTTAATACAAATTCTGTTAGCCATCCTGTCAAAGACCTTCATTTCCTTCTCAGGCACTGATTTTAATGGACATAATGTCAAATTCTGGCATATGGCAGACCTTATTTCCTTCACCAGTTCTCTTTTTCAGGGAGATGGAGGGGAGAGAGCGGGAGAGGTCAGACATGGGGGTGGGGAGTCAGGTGGAGAGCTGTGTTTAATGTGTTAGATTTCCCTGATTGGGGGGTCAGGGCGTGCTACTTGAAGTTAGCTGATATCTTGCAGATTTTCTGAATCAGACTAGGAGGGATTTGTGTGAGTCATGGGAGTTTTCAGCTTTTAATTAAAGAAAAGATTTCAAGGATAAATATAGCTCAGCTCCTCTTTTTTAACCCCACCTTCTCCATCAGCTAATGTAATTACCTAGTTAGGAAACCATGTGCCCCATGGATGGACTGCAAGCTTAGGGAGGTGACCACTGTATCAGCCTTGCTAAATGTTACAAAAGGTTTGTTTTAAAGAAAGTCACAGTCATTCATGTAACTCAAGCACACAGAGGCTTGTCTGTAAACAGAAACATTTATAGAAGATCACAGGCAAAATATTAGGACAGCCAAATCTTCTTACTGAGATGCACTAGTGACTCATGGGGACAGACCTGCCACATTAGGCACCGGGAAGCATGATTCCATGAACACCACTCTTACCCACTCTTCTGCATTCCCATGGCTGAGCTTCAAAGAAGTTCGAATAAGAGGGGAGTTTAAATAAAAGTTTTCAAATGAAGAAGCTTACAGAAAGCCTCAAGTTGATGAGTGGGATTTTTGCTGAGAGTTGCACACAAACTTTCATTAGTGTTAATGGGAGCTGTCCTGCCTAAAGCCAACTGTTGAGCAAGTTGAACAAATACCCTTAAAGGTATGACACAAAGTCCTGTCTCTTTACATTAAAAAAAAAAAAAAAGAAAAAGAAAAAGAAAAATTCAACAGCAGCGTCCAGACATGCCCCAAGGCTCTCTCTATAAATAAAAGGTTTCATTTAAGAGATAAGGTGAATTCTGGGGATCTGTAATAGTCCTTCTCTGTGAGATAAACGCAAAGGCATTTGTAGAAAGTAAAACTCACAGAGAAGCCAAGACTTTTCTTGTCAAAACAAAGAGGTTATTTTCTAGCAACTAAGTTCAGGCTCTTTGACCTTGCATGCCATTAGGGTAAAAGAGATAATAAAAGAGGGAGCAAGAGATTGAATGAGATAGCTAATGTGTGAGAAGAATGAGGAAGATAATTAAATATTTCTGGAGAACTCTGCTCCAACCAGATGCTTTTAGGAAAAAAAAAAAAAAAAAGATGTACTCCCCATGGCTTCCAACTATATTGCAAGGAGCAAGATTATTTGGAATCATGTTTTATTTTTATCTATGATCTGGAAGTGGTGGCTGTTGCCTTGTGGGTGACCCCTAACTCCATCAGCTGCACTACTTGAGTTCTGGAACTGCAGACAGGGTCTGTACTGGGGTAGAAACAGTAGTGCTTGTTCAGGTGTGCTGGCAAGCGGGGTCCTGGCCTGCCTTGTAAAAGTAGCTCTGGAGCGAATCATTAACATATCTGACCTCAATATTTTGAAATCCAGAAACAACATTGAGTCATGCTGATGGTACCATAAAGTTTTATTGCATTCTTAAACAGAGTCACAAACAAGCTGGGGATCATGTGAATTATCTCTGTACATGTGACAAGCCCAGGAATTTGGTACATGGATCAAAATGATGGAATGGAGCATGGAAGCTACTGGGAATGTGTCATCAGAGGACACATTTTCCCTGGCCCCCAGGAACATATGGCACTTTATCAGGCAGGGTCCCCATTGTCTGAACCACACACCCGGCACAGTGTCTGATATTTGAAAAATGGGGGCTATAAATACCCTTCATCCTGTACTAAAAATAGAGACTCATTTGAAGTGAAAGAAGCCAGAGGGGAAAAGTATCGACCACTGCTGTCATCATTGTGTGTCTCCCAGAGTCTGTGTTGTCCTGGCCATGTCTCTGTGAGCCTGGTAAGTCAGGGATAGTAGACAGGGTTTTTGAGAGCAAAATGAATGAATGAATGAATCTTCTCCTGGGGAAAGCTCAACATTCGTCGATGATTGAAACTACCTGTTAACTTTTCCCGGAGCTTTCATGAGTCTCCAGGTCAACCTTCTCTGGAAACAGTCCACCCATTTCACCTCAAGTGTAAACTTTGTAAAAATGCTCAGCAGCTGAGAGTCAAGGAATAGTTCCTTAGCCTATGGCATTCAGGGTCATGAGAGCAGATGGTTTTTCAAGATTCCTAGGCTGCTAGGGTGGTTTTGCTAAACTGACCACAATTCAAACTAACGCCTTGAATAATGAAGAACACTAAATAGATGAGAAAATCCAATGAAGTATTTTAAATGACAAACAAGTAGACTTGCAGTGCCAGGTGCTAAAATAGATGATAGAGCTACAGTAATGAGACTATATGGCATTAGTACCAGAAAGGACAAAGTAGTCAATGGACCAGAGTACAATGTTTAAAAACAAACCCCCAAAATTCATTATTATTATTATTATTATTATAAGTCCATTTGGTGGCAAAAAGATGGATTATTACTAAGTTGTGCAAGTTAACTCTTTAGAAAACACAAAGCTAAAGATTTACCTAATGGCTTATACCAAAAGAAATTCCAGGTGAATTAAAAAAATAAGTATTTAATATAAAGCCATAAAAGAAGAAAATGTAATTATTTATATAATGTTTTATGAGTAGGGAAGGCCTTTTTAAACATGACAGAAGAGGTAGAAACCATAAGGAAAAAACACCAACGGATGAAAAACAAAACTTCTATACATCACACACACACACACACAGACATGTAAACAGTTGGTAAAAGAGATGAATAAGCCCTTCATAAAAAAAGGCACACACCCAGCCAATAAAGCCATGAAAAACGTCCCTAACAATGAAAGAAACAAAAATTAAGGCAATGAGCTGCTATTTGGTTCTTATCAAATTGGCAAATACTTAAAATAATGTTAATGCCTGGGTTGGACCAGGTAGGAAAAAAACCCTCCCACACACCACTTGTGAGAATGTAAAATTTGTTCAAGATTTTATATTTCTTCTACTGTACTTGTTCTGCTGTATTCTTTTCTAAGACAGTTTTTTAATGACCCCCCTTCTATAGTACAAAGCTCATGGTACTAATATCAGTGATCCAAAAATCCAGACTAAAAGGAAACTTCAGTGGCCATTGTAGCAGTCCTGACTCAGCTATGTTCTGCTGCATATGGCAGACCCCATGGGCTGGCTGCTCCAACCCCTCTCTGTGAACATCTTCCCCCTCCTTCCTTTTCGTAAAAGCTGAAAAAGCTCAATACTCACTTTCCCCACCTACAGACACAATTGCCCATGTGATGTGAATCTGTACAAAGATCCATGAAAGAAGTCTGCTAAAGCTCCTGGGACAGTCTCTGCTCTTGTCACTGGAAGCCACTTGTTCACTTCTTACCGTCTTGAATGAGGAGGTAGAGCCTGGAGCAGGGTAGCAATTTTGTGAGTGTGAGACAAAGTTAAGAGCATCACAGGGACCTTAGCCCCAACACAGAGAACCCTTGGAAGCCTCCAATCTCCTTATTATAAAGGGAAAACTAGCCCCCACTTATCTAAGGTAACCTAAGCCTGATTCTCTACCACTTGATAGTAAACGCGTTCTTAACTGATTGAAAAAGTTACAACTGTTAGAGAACGTTACACAAACATATAAATATCAAATCCCTTAATACATAAAATGAAAGGGGGTGGGGAGAATACAGATTCAGAAGATGTTGGGCAGGATAGCATTTTAATTTTATTTTTTTAATAAGTGTGCTATTTGGAGTAAGATGCTTAAATTCTATCAGTACCATTAACTCATAAACAGCCATGCCTGAACATTCTGAATAAATAATAATCTTTAAATAATCTTTTACTAAACATTGAAAAAGCTTTTAAAATGACCGATTCTGGTGTTAAACTAACAAAAAAATAATAAATAACATATTATGAAATGTACATTTAAGAAGGTTTATTTTAACATTATATTGTCAAAATTGAAAGGGAGGGATTAAAAAAACCTGGATGTCTAATGTTAGGAAATTGGTTAAATAAATAATAGTAAATCTATAAAATGAAATAATATGCAGCATGTTGTAAAGCATGTTGTAAAAGAATATTTATTGGTATAAGAAAATTGTCACTATCTAATTGAGAAAGCAACCTACAAGATGAAATACACGGTACATGATTATTTTTGTTCCCGAAGACTGCGACCACGTCAGTCTTGTTTATCATTGCATTCCCAGTGCCCAATCCAGAGCTTGCATATACCAGTGTTTTTTAAAAATTTTGCTGAATGGATTAATACTGTATGTGAAAGAAACGTACTAGCATTACTAGTGATTTTTTCTTTTCTCTTTTTGTTTTGAACATATACAAAGAAGAGGAATATACATATTCTTCTTCTTTTTTCATATTTTTTATTGATGTTGCACAAACACGTATGACTTTTGTAATGAGGAAAAACTTAAAAGACAACTAATGAAATAAGCCCTTATTTTCTCCAATGCCACCTGTCATCATAGTACCTATAAAGTGCATGTATACTTTACTTCCTGCGGTCTCCAAGGGTGTGGCACTGAGCTGGTCTTGGCATGTGCCAGGTCAAGTCAGGCAGACTGATGACTCAAGGCCATGCTGTAGGGATGAGCAAAGATCATGGCCTCCCCCCCACCCCCACTCACCCTTGCCCTCCCAGGGGCCTGCCTGTTGCTCCCCCAAGGTGTCTGGCTGCCCATTGAGGGATCCCCAGAATCCCAACCTTCTCTCTCCTCACCCCCTCCACCAGTAACCCAAATGTTCTGCATCCTGTAATCCACGCTCCCATCTCTTTTGCGCTCAACAAAGTGACAACAATCTATTATGAGAAGATGAGTTTTTTTCTTCCTTCCCAAAATAGCATTTTCAGGAGAAAACATATCTGGTCTATCCCAAATTTACTTAACACGGCAGAGATTGAGGGTGACACTACCCGGTGGAGGCTCTAGGTAGATTTCATATTCTGAGACATTTGGTTGATCTCAAGTTTAAAGAGTGGGCCAGGCCAGGCCCTGAAGGGCAAGGGCAATTTTAATGGGATTCAAGTAGGAACATGGCAAATCATGACAACCTTTCTCCTCTTGTCCCTAATTCTACCGTCACTCTCTTGGATTTAGCTCTTTTACATGTACTGGTGGAGAGAAATCACCTTTCCCTCACTGAGGGAGCCCTGAGACCAGGAGAATGACACTGATTCTTCTTCTAGAGAACAAGTTCAGACACTGCTGGGAACCCCACTGCTACAGGCCTGTGCTTCCTCTCTTGCTGACCAGCTGGCTTCTTTCTCCACCTGCCTGCACACCTCAAACTGCTTCCCACTCGGCACCTCCCAGTCCCTCTCAGTTGATGGTGGGTGCCTTAGGAAAAGCCCATGCTTGCCATCGACGCCACTTTAAAACACACACTGCTCACCTTCCTTGCTCCTCCTCCCACCCTGCAGTACCTGCGGTTAGACCCCCCACCATTGCCATCTGCTGTTTTGGAAATCTTGCACCTCAGAGAGGAAGGAAATAAAGGAAATTTCCAGAAATGAAAGCAAAGATCAAGGTGGAAAGAACAATACAGGGGAGTTGGAGAAAGGGTATGGGTGGCATCTGGAATTCTGCCAGGTACTCAGCTGAGAGGTGGTAGGAGATTTTTCAAGGATTTTATAAAACTGGCTCCAACTCACTGAAAGACCTTCCTGGAGCCTCTTGGCTTTGCAGTGTCCAACTCTACTGAGGAGTCGTCCAAGGCTTGGAAGGGACAGAGATCTGAAACTGTGGTAGTAGCTGACAGCCCAGAGGAGAAGGTGGGTGGGAGAAGCCAATTGCTTCTCCTATCCCAGTTTCTCAACTGCTGGCCACAGCCCGACAGCCTTGTGAAGAACCCTATGGATTCCCATCTCACCCAGGAGAACCCAGAGAAAATGCCCCACACCTCCCATGCCCCGCCTCTGTTCTCCAACTCATGGTCCAGCTGTCTGCCCATGTGTCACTTGTCCAAGGTGTTCCCATGTGGCCCAGCTCCCTCCAGCAATCCCTGGGATTCTCTGCATCCTGTAATCCCCCGGGAAGGGCTCCTGTGAGCTGTACCCTGAAAACAGGCTCAGAAAGGTGGGGGCCCTTAAAAAGTAGAGGCACACACCATTCCTCCAATAGCCATCTAGTTCTAGGGACATTATGCTGTGTGCTGGGGTACAAAGATGAATAAGGCACGACACTTGCCCTCAAGAAGCTGACAGGCGCATTGTCACATCATACCTCTTGGTGACATTAGCCTTCTCAAGGAGGAAGACACAGAGGCACAGAGCAATCAAGCAGACTGCTCGTGGGGGTGGACAGTCAAGGAGTTCTTCTGGCTCCTTCTTCAAGCCAGTTTTCCATTAAGTGATATGAATGGAGCAGGTGGGGAATGGCACAAGGTACTAACCCTGTTTGGAATCTCCTCATACATATTCTTTAAAAACACCTGTTAGAAACTCACATTTTAAAAAGCCACCTATGTCCTACACCTGTACCCACATATTTTGTTGCTTCTGAGTCACCCTCTTCCCTCACATGTTGTCATGCACCCTGTTCATTTCAGCAGCTCTGAAAAACAGGTTCTTGTATCATTTCCTATTTTTGCTAGGCCTGATCAAGTTGAGTCAAAAACAGAAAGTATAATTTTTTTTTTTTTTTTTTGCTGATCTGGAAAGGAAAGGAATTAAGGATTAGAGAAATGTTCTCAAAAAATAAGAATTCTATGACATAGCTCTGTGCTGTGATTTTGCAGGGTTATCGCAGGCCAGCTCTGTGGTTCAGTGGAAAGAATCGAGGACTATCCTAAATGTGCATTTGTACCGACACGTGAGCACCATTGTGGCAACTGGCCAGCATATTTACATGATTGCATGAGAATGAGAAGGATTAAATCCCATTCACATGTACGTTTTGTATTTAAATGTATGTATGGGAATGTAAAAGATCTAATGTGTGTGTTTACCTAAATCTCTTACACAGATAAAGAAAAAGAGGTCAACGGTTTACACCAAGTAATTCTGGGATCCCAGGTCTATGCAGTAGCCAAAGCAAGCTGACAAGGTCGGAGTCATCTTGATTTCTTTCCATGGCCTCAGAGAAAAAGCAAGCTGCTATGCTCCTATCATGTGCTGAAATTTAATGACATGTGTTTTGCACCCTGTTGTGAAAGGCATACGTAACTTTTCTACCCCGAGACAGGCATGGTTATGCTCAGAGGTACTCCACTGAATCTTCTTTCCAGATCTTTGAAACTCTAAACATGAAATTTATATTCATTTGGAAAATATTCTAGTAGTGATGGGGAGAACACAGAGAAACGCTAGAGAACAGGGGGGTAAATTTCGACAAATTAGAGAAAACAAGGAAAGCGCTTAGAGAGCACAAGTAGTCTAATTAGAATGAACCCCTTACTTCACTTGGCCTCTAAGGCAATCTGGAGTTTTGGACACTTGGTTTGCCAAGCGAAATGTTTTTTTCTGCTCCACTATTGACCCAGCAAGTTACACAGTGTAGTTTTATTAAAAAAACATATGCAAAATGTCTCCAAAGCAGCAACGAGGATGAGACTGCTTGCTCTACTTTCTTAAAATAACCAACAGATTGGGCATGTGGTAGTTAACTAATGAAAGTGCAGCCTGGCCTTCCAGGCTCCCTAATCATCAGTTTTCAAAGCACCAATTTTCAGACAATCGTCATAAATTGTTGCAATCAGCCCAGCATAGTGATTAGCCTGACTTACCCTTATTTGTGTGTGGCTACGTGTGCGTGTGTGTCTTTTTGCTCCTGAGTCCTGGGACCCATCTTCATTTCTGTTCTTGCTTTGTTTATATTTCCAAAATGCAAATTGTGACTCTCCGCCTGGGAACACTACAAAGTCCTTCCTGACAAACATTGAGGCAACAGGAAACTCACAGATTTCCCACAAAAGAGGCTTTCAACTCCTATTAGATACAATGATATTCATAACAGGCTCCCAGAAAGTAAAATACTCTTTTTCTTTTTTTTTTCGCAAAGTGAAGTAAGAGACTCTGAGATCCATCTAAGGAATGGGGAAGCTGAGCTTAGGGGTATCTTTTCTGACTTTAAAAAAATGGCTTGCGAAGACTCTTGAATTTTAATGGACCTTTCTAGGATTTTCTAGAACTTTCTGTAAGACCTATACAGTCCTGTTATCTTTGATTACATAAAAAGTGATGATGCCATGAATATATTCCTCCCCCTTCCCCATCCCTAAAAGAAGAGGTTAAAGATCATTTCAGTCTTCCTGAAAAGCTGGTACAAGAGTTACTTCAAGAGAAGATATGTATTAGAAATAGATGAAGCTTCCCACACTGGCCATCTTTCTCCACACTTCCCACAAGTCTCTGGCTAGCACATTTGTCATCTTAGACATGTTTGAACATAAAAATTCTACTTTTATTCTGGAAACACCAGATGTTACACTGTGGCACTGATGGTTGACACCATTTGTCCATCAATCTAGGAAAGGTCCTCTGTGTCCAAGAGTATCTTTGTCCTTACATTCTGGCCTCACTGCAGCTGCTATAATCGCTGCCACCGGAGGATATCTATACCCAGCTCGCTTTTCAGATGAGCTGGGAGAAAATAGTTTGGCTGACTTGCAATCCAGACTAAGAAAAATTTGGTCTGGAAGGTGGGTCTTTAAGAAGTGTCACCAACAGCACTACCGGTAGCATTCCTTCCTCTCTAGATGTGAAGCTATTTGAGACCTTTTGTAATCAAAAGCTCTTTCACGCTATTCCAGCACAGCATCCATAATTCACAATCTTATTCTTCCCTGTATGGTTAAATCACAGAAGACTCATTTTAAAATGCAGATACTTCATTTGAGAGGGAAAAAGTCCAGTGAGCTATTGTTAATCTTGGGCACGAAGAATAGAGAACAGGCCTCGGAGGAAAGAGAAGAGGGCAGGCAAATGTTAATACTATTGAAGCAGAGGCAAAGATTGAAAGAATGTATCACTGCCAAGGCTTATGTGCCAGGACAGGGTGCTGCTACAGCAAAGGCAGCCTGGGGAGCAAGGACATTATCAGGATGCTGGGTACTTCCAGGCAGGGGGGATGGGGGTTGGAGTCAGGATGCCACTAGAGGAAGAGGTGGGTGGCAAGACAGCCAGAAAGCGATCTACTAGATAATTCTACCTGGGGCCAGCTCTGTGTTGCCCAGTTAAGAACATTGCCTTTGAAATTCTTATAAATCCTGATTATTTGTCTACAGACTTGGAGACATCTGGCCCAGAAGGATGAATATAATCCCACCATCTTTTCTATTCCAGCATTCATCACAAATATGGTGGTCCATTTTCCAGGTTTTCACTCTAAATAGCTTGAAAGAGCAACAGAAATTAAATTAACGGTACACCATTTATCAACTTGTGAACTCCTAGTTCAAATTGTATTTCAACATAATGAGTTTCTTCAGAAATGTTTATTGCTATCAAACATTTGGAAGGAAATATGTGAGATAAAATGACTTTACGCTTCTAGCAAAGCAATTTTCCTGGCAACATGTCAAAATCTACCCATTTCAAAGAAAATATTGATGTGAGAACATCAAATATTTAAAGAAACAAATTATGTCTTCTGAGGGAAAATAAGGAAATGACACAGAACTAAGCCTTTCACGTGTTTTTGAAGGGAACGTTGTAGTGTAAGGATTTGAAGTCAGTTTCTGTTTAGAGTGATAGAGTCCACGAAGAAGACACATTAAGTTCAGCACATTCGTCTTTCAGTTGGTGAAATAGTTCCTCAAGAAATGAGATGACAAACGCATTTTCAGTTTCATTAAATCTCCTTCTGGCTTTCTTCAGTTGGTATTTAACTGGCAATGAAAACACTTTCCACAGATTGAAACAGACACCTCAGGATCTCATTTCTAAACTATTGGGACAGGGGAATACAGGGCAGCAGAATAATTCAACTTCCTTGGAAACCCAGAAATGAACCAGGATTTGCCAAGTCTGATGTGCTGACAACCATCTAGTGTGGAGATTCTTAAGGGGACCCACCTCAAGCTTTAGGGGCGAACTCCCTGTGAGGGTTTGCATGTTTACGTGTGAATCATTCGAGGGCCATGGTTTTCATCAGATTCTGAGGAGACAGCTCCAAAAAGGTTAAGAACCATCGATGTAAAGGAAAATAAAAGTGAAAGAGTCAGAAACAGAAGTGTATTTTGCAAAGAATAAATATTGTGGAGCAGAATCATCACAGTAGAGCAAGGATTCGTTTACTCCAGCATTGTCCTGAGGATCTGGTGCCCAGGCCTGGGAAGGGGCAAGGACAAAGTCTCGTCCCCCTGGAGTGGAGAAGGTTACTGAGCAGTCGTCATGGTTTGTATCTAATGTCCCCAAAGCCGAGGTTTATTCTTTGGATTTTACAAATGTATAACAGGATAAAAGGCCAGTCCCACTGTGTCTAGAAACTGAGATGAATGAATTTAGGAAAGGAGAGCAATGTGTGAGGAACAGGCTTAGTGACATCGGGACCCACAGGCTTCTGAAGGACTCAGACCAATGCTGCTTCATGCTTAATGTCTGCAATTATGGTGAAGGAAGAGAATACTCCACAAACGAAAGAAACCCTCTGTAATCATGTTAAAGTCCGTGTCTACAAGAAGATTTCGTCTGGCCTACAGATATTGATATTAATAACCTTTTTATCGAAACATAATTGATTATACATATTTGTGACATCAGCATGCTCAAAAGCTAAGACTGATGACAAGGCGGGTCACAACCTTGCTGTGCGCCTACACGCATGCAAAGCCCAGCTAGAAGAGAAAGAGTAGATCAGTCTGGGTTTTCCAGAGAAACAGAACCAATAGGATGTATACATATGGAGAGAGAAAGAGCATTATTAAAAGGAATTGCTCACATGATTATGGATGCCAACCTGTCTCAAGATCTGCAGTTGACAAGCTGGGTAACCAGGAGAGCCAGGGGTGTAAGATTCCAGTCCGTAAGAAAGCAGTCTTGAGACTCAAGAAAAGTTCAAAGGTAGGAAATGACCAATGTCCCAGCTCAAGGCAGTCAGGCAGAAGAAGTTCCCTCTTCCAGCCTTTTTGTTCTGTTCAGGTCTTCAATCGATTGAAAGAGGCCCACCCAAATTAGGGAGAGCAGTCTACGTTACTTAGTCTACTAATTGAAATCTCATCCAGGAACACCCTTTCAGCATACCCAGAATGGTGTTTGACCAAAGTCTGGACTCTGTGACCCAGTCAAGTTGACATATAAAATTAACCATCACAGAGAAACTAATTCTTTTTAACAGACACACATCATATTGTCATCTTCAAAATTGTCAACTCAGTAGTCATTGCAGTTGTAATAATAATGGCTGTCACCAAGCAGTTACCGCATGCCCAAAAATGTCTGGACATGTCACACCGCTTGACTCACTCGATGATGACAACAACTGTATAAAGGAGGTTCTATTATTTTCTCCATCTTACAGATGAGGAAACTGAGGCACAGAGAGTCCTAGATTGTGTAAGAAGTATGGGAAGGAGCTGAGATTAGAGTCCAGCCAGTCTTGCTCCAGAGCTGTGCTGTCAACCACCTGTCATCCAGTCCCCTGCACTGATGTCCATCCTATCAGGCCTGCGTGGACTGTTTTAAAGATGACTTCCTCTGAAGTCATATTGGTTTTTTAAGAAAAGCCAAATGTAACTCAATATCAAATTTGCCTGTTAAGGTAGTTGATAAAGGCAGGTAATACTAACTAGGTGAGGTGTGCCTATCATGTAACCAGATGAATCCTCGAGTACTCTTCATCCACTACACCAGTGTCCCTCAAGACCCCCAGTGGAAGCCTGACACCGTGAGTAGTGCCGAGCCTGGTCACCATCCGATGGAACATGTTTTGTTCATGTCCTCCACCTACATATTTAATGCCTTTTCCATCTTAACTAAGCACTTGTCACACAGTGTGGCTGTAACTTTTGAAGTTTGAGGTGCGACAGTAATAGAAGCATGAATTTCTTTTTTGTTCTCTACAATTTCAAAGATAGAAGATTGGTTCTGACTGTAAATCTTACCAACTTCCGGTTATGATTCTTTTTCTTTCCTTACTAAGTCCAGAACTTTAGCCATTTTACTTAAAGGAAGCACTCCACAGCTTATCTTTGGCATTCCCAAATTGTCAGTATCACTACTCTTGAGCTTTAGGGCCATTATTAAGGAAAATAAGGGTCACTTGAACACAAGCATGGAGATACCATGAAAGTCAATCTAATTACTGAAATGGCTACTGAGTGACTAAGGGGTGTGGGTACGCTGGACAAAGGGAGGACTCTTGTCCCAAGCGGGATGGGGAGCAGGATGATTTGAGATTTCGTCATGCTACTCAGAAGAATGCTCAATTTAAAAATAATGAATCGTTTATTTCTGGAACTTTCCATGAGTATTTTTGGACCACGGTTGACCAGGGGTAATTGAAAGTGCAGATAAGGGGGGACTACTGTACTGATAAGAAAATATTAAATAACTGATTGTATTTTGTATTTAAGGAGATAGACCTAAAATTCTAGATAGCAGTAACATGAAGATGGAGAGATAAGATGGAAAGTAGGTCAAACGTGCTTACCTACTAACAGAGCCTTTTTTGTTTAGGAGGAAAACAGAGGCACTTGGATAACTTTAGGTATCATTAGGAAAATGTAAAATAGAATATAGACATTAAAACTAAATTTTTCCTAAAAGCGAAGAAATACAAGCTATAATATTCAAACCAGCATATGTGGGGGGCGAGGAAAGCAGATCCAAAACAAGAAGATCCCCAGAATTTTTTTTCTATAAATTCAACAGATGTAAGCAAAATAGAAAAAAATAGGCAATGAAAAATCGTGGTACAAGAAAGTTTGTAGGAAGAAGCCCAATGTGTCAAAAAACACAATAGAAGTAAAATGATTACACTCACCTATTAAAATATGCTATAAAAGACACAGTTAAAACATCTGAAGGAAGTTTAACAGTAAAAGAATTTTTAAAATTCATGAATTTCAAAGCTCCCTGTTGCTTAGTCAGTGATTCTCTCACTTCTGATTAAATGAGGAATTTGATGAAAACGCAGATTCCTGGGCCCTGCCCCAGAAATAGTGAGTTGGTAGTTCTGGTTTCTAAACCAATAATTGGGGTAGTTAACAAGTCAGCCAGTTGTTTCTGATGAAGATGATCTGAGTATCGAACTCCAGAACGTGACTCTCTTCAGCCTTCAGCCTTGCCATCAAAACCTTCCATCATCAGCTGATCTTACTTCTCTCAACTTAGCTTTCCACGATCCCCTCAAAAGCCATATATTTCCTTTCACCATCCATCGTGTGTCCAGTGCTCATTTTCTCTAGAATATGAACTGCTTGAAGACATGGGTAACATCTCATTCATCGTTAACCGTTCCAGCTCTTGGTATGGTACAAACGGAGATGGAAGGCTGTATCATTTTCTTGTCCCTGAATAAGTTAAAGAAAGTATGGGAAAAGTATATGAGAGAGAGTAAAATACCCCAAAAAGAGGGTAGAAGACCACTGAGACAGAGCAGACAGGAGGACATAAGGAGGGACAGAACGGGACCTGTCTAGTGTGTTACCTCCCAGGCTCCAAAGCTATGGGGTTAGTTCCACGCAGCTCCAAGTCACCGCTTCTGCAGCAGCAAAGATGAAAGTCAGACAAAATAATCCAAAAAGTGCTGAACTATGACGGCTAAATCCTTAGGGGTTTATCAGATTTGACTTTCTTAGACGGTGAGGAAAGTCTTCAGCTGAAGTCCATTAAGCAAATTAAAACGCGGGAGAAAAATAAACACAGATTGATGTAGATAGCAGTTTTATGAGACAAAAGGAAGCAGTTAGTTCTCCCGGCCCTGGGCCCTGACTTATATTCTTGGATCCCCAGCCCTTAAAACTCTTAAGATACTGTATTCCCCAAGATACCCTGTTGGCAGTCATAAAAGAAAGTTAATGGAATTTCTTCCCCGCAAATACAAGGGCAGGTACAAACTAAACTAAAAATATAATCCACATTGTTTCTCAGTATAATTCCTGACATCAAGCCATTTTGTCCTTTTGTCTCCCAGGGGGTAATTAAGTCATAAATCCAATACATTGTACATAGTGTACATGCCCCATAGTGCTCAGACCGCGAATGAAACCAAACCACGTTCATTTACGTTTTCCCCAGTATGGAAACTTGTATGTTAGATAATCACTTCGAATTCATACCTTTGGGGGATTATTAGTAGTATCTGAAAAACAGGACATTCTATAATATTCCAAATCCTTAATAATAATGCAAATCAAAAAAAAAAAAAAAAGATTTATTGCACATCTACGTTGTACAAAGTACCCTGCCCGGGCCGATGCCACATACAAAGAATATAAGCAAAAGATTTATATTGCATATAACTCTGAATTTATTTTAAGTATTTAAAAATAAAGTCACCACTTGGACTTTGTCTCCAAGGCAAGGAATATTCCCTCAGGGCAATGACTCTTTAAGCTCTATGCGTATTTTCCTAAGGGGCAGGGGTGAAGCCCAATTAGATTTTCCATTTCACATTCTGTGGCAGATTCAGAGGCCCTGCCCTGCACTTCCTCACCTTGCCCTGAGGCTATGGAAACCCAGCCTGGTGCCAGCCTTGCTCTCCAGCGGACTCAGTCATCAGCTGGTTCCTCTCCAGGAGGCAGGGCTGCAGAAGGTGGAGAAAGTGATGCCTAAATACAAATTCAGTTTTCAAATTTTCTAAGCCAAGTAAATCGAGCATTTCAAAACATTCTTACATTTTAAAAGGCTCAAGCTTTCCAAACACTGCAAAATTCTTGATGATGTCCAAATATCTCCAGCCTTTGTTTCATACTGAATACGTATGCACATAATCACAGACATTGTATATTTCCAAACAAATAAAAGGGAAAAAACAGATCTGAGTCATCAAAACCCATCAAAAGTGAGAACTGTTGCTTTGCAGTTATGTCACAGTATTTTTTTTAAGGGAAAAAATTGAGTTGTACCAATTTTTTAATAGGTAAAAGCACATTCTCCTCACTTGTGTACAATTAGTTACAGAGGAGAGTGTCTTGAAAACATAGGGATCAGATTCTCTATTGGCCCAGTAAGCATCTCCAAAAAGAACCCATAATAATCCCAAAGCTAGTTGCTGGTCTCTCAACACTGAAAACCAAGTTAAATCTGATTATCCTTTCTAGTAAGCCACAGGAAAGGCATGACCACTTTAAATCCACAGAAACCCCAAACCATTTTAATATCTTCTCCCTTGAAATCTTTCACGAAAGCTGCTTTAAAAAACAAAATGGGCTAATTTGTGCTCTCCCTTTGCTTGTCTTTTCCTGCTGGTTAGTGAAGATGCTAAAGGCCAGGAAAATGCATGAATTGTGCAGAAACCAGAGACAAGAGGTCCAAATATTCCACAAACCAGGTTACCAGTCAAAGGAAAAATCTAAAGGAGCGAGAGTTTCCCCAGAGCACCAAATGAAATTAGAAATAATAACCCCCTGGAAGTACCCATGATTTTTAACATTCGTGGAATGCTTGGTTGAGCTAGTATCAAATACTATTACCCCATCTGGGTTAGCACACAGAATTTCCATGGAATCTTGGATCCTTGACTTTTCTCATGCAACTTCATTAGTGGCACAAATTCTGCAGTGAAAACCCAGATCTGCAGCCAGTGTTATCTTTTGTCAAAAATGTTGAGTGTTTAAGGAAAAGTGTAAAATCCCATGCCATGTACATACTTGGCATAGCTGTAAAATGAGGAGACAGTTAGGTGGGTGTACCTTATGAAATCGGGCTGATAATCCACTGCTCTTTGAACGGAGGAGAAATGGTGGCCAGCCTTCTGGGCAGTCAGGGATTTGGGGGGCTGGTGGGGGGGAGGGGCTGTGACTTCAAGTGGATGGGGAAACATTTTTTCCAAAGATTGTGAAAAAAATGACAGCTTCTAAAAGGGACTGAATTCCCTTAATCAAAATTGTCTACTGTGAACAGATGTACATTTCCCAATTAATTTGTAAAAAGGGCAGCAGGCAACAGCAATAATTCGCAGTTCTTGTTCAGAATTGTGCTAGAATGATGCTTATACTCAGAATGGAATGTGATGACCGAGGTTGTCATTTTATAGTGGTATGGGCTGGTTTGTGGAGAGTTACATCTCTGGATTAAACGTTGATTATTGTTCCTTTGTTAACTGAGTTCCCAGAGACATGTCCTATTAACCCTCTACTCATTAAGCTTTGACTGAGTACCAGGCTCTATGAGTCTCTTTTTCAGAGAAAGTCACTTAATTACAAATATTCATTCAACAAGCACTTACTGAATGCTTACTTGGAACCAGACTTTGTACTACATGTTAAAATGCAATGAGGTGCCTCTCTGGGCTTCAGCTTTCTAATCTGTAAAAGAAGGTACTGTATTACAATATTTGGGGGGGTTTCACCTATTTTTTTTAAAAAAGAAAATCTCATTTTCATTGCTTTTATTATTTGTTTATAAATAGTTGTCTTTAATTTATAAACTTCTAGAATCCAGACTCATTATTGTGATTTTTTTCTGAATCTAAATTATACATTCAAAAGGTCACCAAACTATTGCAAGACGATTCAGTTCTCACCCTGGGAGCCTGCCAGCATTCAGAATGGAGGTAAACGTTAACCGGAATTTTAAACACATGCTTACAAATGACTGCAAACCTCAGATACAATAAATAAATGGCAGCGAGGGAATAAAGATCCCTAGAATTATCTTGTAAAACTTCTTTCCCGCTTGATAATGGCAACATAATCAGGATTCCAGCAGAGATGGGACCCTCCTTCTGGAGGATGAGTTCCAGGCTAAGGTGGTTTGGTCAGTAAGTCTTACCCCTGTTATCTGGCTCAAAGTAACAACTATTTTGCCATTGACAGGGGCCAGAAGTTGTAAGTTTGCGAGGTTTCTGATTTTTCTTATTCTGGGAGTGCACAGTTGGATTAAACGATGGAAAAAGTCATGCCACACAGTCATTTTCCTTTCAAGAAGTTAAGGAGAGTTCAGCCACAGTGCAAGTTCTTTCTGCATTTATCTTGGACTAAAAAAAAATGGAAATGGCTATAACACGATATGCTGACATATGAGAATAAAAATGGGGAGGGTTTGTAACAATGTTGGCAAAGAAAAGAGCTCTACCCATGGATAGGCATTTGTGGTGGGGGGAGAAGTAGCAAATTGTGGTGGGCAGGAGTGAACATTCACAATACACACACACACACACACACACACACACACACACACACACACACACACATTCTCCCAGGGTTGGAGCATAAATAACTAAAGAAATTCCTGGGGTACCACAAAGGTTAGTAAATATGTGTTTCACGGAGTCATGAATGTTATCCTACCGTCTTGAACTGTGCCTGAAGCAAATAGTGTTTGGGACCCTGGAGAACTCTCATGCATTGGGCAAATGTCAAAAATGCCAGGGAACAGAAACAATAAAAATGATGCAGTGAAAGATGAGTGGAGCATGAAAGATACATGAAGGATTCATGTCAGACCCGTCCACCTGCCTCCAGGCTGGGCAGAACACACCCAGCAGGAGACCTGTCTAACCCTAGCGTAGTAGGCTCTAAAGTAACAGTTCTTAATATTTGGGAAGTCCCAGATTGCTTTGAGAATTTGGTTGAATTTAGAGTCTGTCCCCAGAAAAATGTACACCAATACTCCCACTTTGAATACAATTACAGATTTTTCAGGTCACCTTAAACTTTGGACTAAGAACTCCTACTCTTACTAGAAAATACCCCTAGACCTTACTGATGAATGAATGTTAATAGTGAATGGCCTCATATTTCTTCATCAAAAGAACTGTCACATCTGCCTGTTGCTTTTGCCTAAGACTTCATTTTCTTCACCATGTTATAATAATCGTCATAGTAGTGATCTGTACTAATGATGATAATCAATACATGCTGATCTCCTGTGATGTGCCAGGCATTATTCTAATAGTTTTCCCATATTTTCCCATTCGGTCTTCATTGCCACCCTATTGAAGAAGGCACTGTTATTATTCTATTTTACAGACAAGACAAACGGGGCACAGAGAAGATAAAGTAATGATTAATAGTTGGCAGGGCATAAGTTCATATCCTGGCAATCTGATTTCAGAGCTTGCATTCTTAATCTTCTAGTTTCTTCTACACATGAAACTGTTTCTATCCATGGCAATGAAAAATATGAAATTAAACAAGCCTATTATTCAAAAAAACTATGAACAAAAAGATTTTTAAAGAAAGTTTTTACCTTTTTTCTTCTTATTTCAGAGAAAGCATTCTAGATGGTAGCCTTGAATTTTTATCCAAGTACACATGCTTTTGTAAGGTTGGGTTGATCTACAATTCCAGTGGCCTCCTGCCATCCATCAGACTCACAGATTGGAACCCTACAAAAATCTACAAAAGAGTATAATGTTGATAAAGTGGGATATCAAAATATATGGGTGGGTCTCAAATGACCGATGGAGAAACCCATGCGTGGTCACTTTTAGAAAGATCTAGAGGGCAAAGACCAATTCTTTGCTGTGATATAGTTGGTACCTCTTATGTGTTTGGATTTTTGAAATAAGCTTATATGGCAGTTGTACCATCTTTGTACAAGCCTAAAATAGTGGAGGTGGTAACGGAATAACTAGAGGAGGGTAGGTCAAGGGTTATGACATAGAAGTGAAGTTTGTTTTTCTACAGTCTACCTCTGGGTGCTTGATGAAACATTCTTTTGCTGTGTTAATCCTGGCGGTGCTGTATTAGTCATAACGGGGACCTGCCACAATCCCTAGACTCCTATCAAACGTAGCAATTATCAGCCCCCAGATGGCATAATGGCTCCCCCACTGGTCTATAACAATGTCAGAAATCTGAGTACTAGGAGCTTATTGATTTGGGTTAAGGCAGTATCTTTTCATTTTTAAACAGATTTGAAACTAACTCTTATTCAGATTCCCAACATCTAAGCTCCCTCCATGTTCCCTACCCCCACAAAAAGTAGAGCTAGAGAGCAAGTCATATTGCCCTGAGGATGGGGGGAATCTGTTGACCTCCCAGTGGCTCAGACCTCCTGGCGTGGGGCTGGGTGGCAGGGTGTGGGGGCTCCTGAGGCACCTCCATAGGGCTTTTAGTCTCCAAAGAACACAGTTTGAAAACCATGAAAGTGGCTCAAGACACTGCATTCTGAAGATGTCTCAGTTAATACTGTAATTCTCCTGGAAAATTTACACCTTGAGTCAATCTCAGTGATTAATGCTAGGTTGTGAATCCATTTGCCCAGGTGAGCTCAAAGGGAATAGGCCATCGGCAGTGTCAATATTAACAGGAGACAGGGAGGGGACTAGCTATGCAAACTCTCACACTTTAGTGGGGATTCTGATCACCTGGGGAGTATATGAAAACTCAGATTCCTAGCCCCCACACTTCCAATCCGGATTCAGTAGATGTAGACTGAGATCAAGAAAATTTTAACACAGTTTTCCAGTGGTTCTCAGCCTGGCGGTGGGGACCACGCTTTGAAAGACACTGGTAAAAACATGGCAGACCCATTTGTAGGAAATACCCACAATAGGTAAATCCATAGAGACAGAACACAGTTCAGTGGCTACCAGGCCTGGGGAGTGGGAAATGGGCAGTGACTTCTTTTATGGGTTTCCTTTTAAGGTGATGAAGTTCTGGAACTACAAAGTAGCAACGGATGTGCAACGTCGTGAACGAACTTAGTGCTCTGGATTCTACTATTAAAAATGGTTAAGATAGTTAATTGTATGTTATGTGTATTTTACCATGACAAAAACCAAACACAGCTCACATTTAAAGCCATTGCTGCCATCATCACCACTGAGATGTGCACGTCTATTTGTTGCATTGGTCTGAGCTTTGCAGCTGATTGCTCTGTGTAGGTAAATGTGTAAGTCAGTTTAGCAGCTGGAATCTTCTACCTGTGTTGTCTGGCCCCAGATAAGTGGATTGAGAATAATGAATCCATTTATTCCTTTTTATTTATTGCAATATAAGGCAATTTAGAACACACAGGATATCACCAATATGGTCCCATTTTATACAAAAAATAAGTGGGATCGGACTATCAGTAGGACTAAGTTAATAAGGTTAGTTTTATGAAAATGAGGCCCTTAAATAATAGAATCTTCACAATAATTTGTAATGAGAAGAGGAATGACTTCGGAAATCTTTTGTGCCACATGTTTGCTGAGTCTCTCATTGGCAGAGTAGTTAAAAGTGCTGTCATAGTTAGGGATTAGTCATTTTATTTTACAATAAACAAGTATTTGCTCAGCTTTTCTTTGATAAGTGGCTATCAGCAGTATGCTAACTAGTATATTAAATTTATCTTGGATAATTTTAGAATTACAGAAAAGTTGCACAGATAGTATGGCATATCCTCACACACCTTTCATCCAGCTTCCCTAACAGGATCTTACCTATCCACAGCACAGTTGTCAAAACTAAGAAATTAACATTGGTGTGAACTGTTAACTACAGACTTTATTCAGATTTCACCAGTTTTCCTAACGTCCTTTTTCTATCCCAGGATCCAACCCAGGACACCACATTGTATTTAGTAATCCTATTTCCTTAGTCTCTTGTAGTCTGTAATAATTTCAGTCTTGCTTTTCGTGATTTTGATGCATTGGAAAAGTACCAATCACGTATTTTGCAGAATGTTCCTCATGTGGAGTTTTACTAATGTTTTCTTATGATTAGACTGGGGTTGTGGGTTTGGGGGAGGAAAACCAAAGGGGTGAGATGCCCTTGTCATCACGTCACGTTAGGCGCTGTAACATGACTCATCCCCAATGAGGTTAACCTTCACCACTTGGCTAAGGTGGAGTCTACTACGTTTCTTCACCATGAAGTTACTATTTTCCCCTTTCCACACTCTATCTGTTAGAAGCATATAACTAAGCCCAGCCTCTACTCAAGGAGGAAAATTAATCTCCATTTCCTGAAGGGGGGATTATCTCCATCGATTATTTATAATTCTTCTGTAATCGACTTGTCCCTTCTTCCCATATATTTATTCAATCATTTATTTATACCAGTATGTACTCATAGCTATTTATTTTGCTCTCTGAGTTATAATCCATTGCTATATTTTGTTGGTCAAATTGTCCCAGTTTTGGCCATTGGGAGTTTTTTCAGTTTGGCTCCTGTGTCCCTTTGATATGTTCATTGTTCCTTTCTCTGTCTGTCTGTCTCTCTCTCACACACAGAATTTCCTTATTTTCTGGCACCAACAGGATGCTCCAGGCTCATCTAGCATCATCCCTGCCCCAGTCCTAAAAATCATCTGATTTTCCAAGGAGTCCTGGTTCCTTTCATTGCACAATGGTACCGGAAGCAAGATCCAGCTGCTGAGCATACTCATTGCCACCGGAATGTCACTGTCTTTAGGTCTCTTCAGCAAGTAGAGTTAAGAAATAAATGCATGTATATTAACTCATGTATACACACATACCTATATTGATTCCTATATTTATCTATTTGTCTGAATAGAGATACGTCAGACTCTAATCCACAGGGTTTATGCTAGCCTTCCTCTTTTGCTTATTTGCAACTTCGTTCTGACAGTGTGAAATCTGGTTTCCATTATCTGTAATTTATTTGCTCATTTGTTTAACTCTAGTGTACATGTAAAGTAGTTTTCCAGAACTGCTAGCCTTTATTCCCTGTGTGAAACAAACTTACCAACCAAAGTTCAGTGTTTATATACAGATCTTTTTGTCTTTAGACTTAAAACATACGGTTAAAACACTGTTTCCCAAAGTTACCTACAACAGTAACTCTCTCCCGGCTCCTTCAGTGGTTATGTCGTACATCTCTAATATGGTTAGGTCTTTTTCTTTCTTTTCACAGTCTGAATTCAATCCTGGAATCCCCCAGATCCTGGTTGATTTTTTAAAAAAATTGTGTACAATGAATTCTACTCTTTGTGGTCTATGGTTCTACAGGTTTTGACAAATTCATGAAGTCATGTATCCACTACTTCAGTACTATTGAAAACAACTCCATTGACCTAAACTTTCTGTTATATGGTTCCTTTGTAGTCAACCCCTCTCCAATCCCTGGCAACAACTAGTCTGTTTTCTATTCCCATAGTTTTGTCTTTTCCATAATGCCTCATATATGGAATTGTATAATGAATAGCCTTTTGGCTTTTTTCACTTAGCAAGATGCATTTAAGATGTATCCATGCTGTTGTGGGAATTGTGGGGCTGGGAAGCTGTTACACATTTTCTCCACATCATAAAGGACAGGGCAGACACCTCTATAACAAAAGACACGTTAAAAAAAAGAAAACCCATATTTATTTAATCAACTTTTCACATGATATAGGAGCCTTCAGAATTAAGACGCAAAGACACAAAGGAAAATGTCTATTTTATGTTTAGTTTTAAGAAAGCCATGTAGAAATGTTGTGATCTAATAATAATAGACTGAGTGGGAAAAACTAGCAAGGGTGTCTGCTCAGATTCTTCTTGGACTCTGAGTAGTATTCTTTTCTTCTGAGTATGGGGCAGGACCCCTTCTGAAATGAGGGTCTTATGACCTATCAGACGAGATAAGTCAAGGAATGCCTCTATGGCCAACTCTTATACAGAAAGGTAGGGAAAAGTTAGAGTAATATTTCTAGGTTTCATGGATGGTGTTAGAGAAGAGGGGTTCTGGTTTCTATGACCTGCCTTGGGGAAGAGGAATTCTAGTTTCTATGGTTTGCCTTGCAGGTGAAAAGGGGAGGAAGAAGAAAGAAGGGCAGGAGAAGGTCAAAGTGAAACTTCATGCCTGAGGCCTTTCCAATGTCCTTAAGTTCAAAGTACTCAGCATGCCAAAGCACCATACTTTGGGGTATCATTTTCTGAGCTCCATCAGAATCAATAACTTGCTTTTTTTTACTGCTAAGTACTATTCCATTGTATGGTTATACCACAGTTTGTTTATACATTCCCCTGTTGAAGGACACCTTGGTTGCCTCCAGTTTTTAGTGATTATGAGTAAAGCTGCTATATACATTAGTTAACTCATTTTTGTGCAAACATAAATTTTCGGTTAACTTCAATAAATACTTAGGACTGTGATGGTTCATTTGTGTGATAAGTCTATGTTTAGCTTTGAAAGAAACTGCCAAACTGTTTTCCAAAGTGACTGTACCATTTTGCATTTTCTCCAGTGATAAGTGATAGTTCTCATTTCTCTGCTTCTTCATCATCATTTGGTATTATCTGTTTCTCTGATTCGTAGCAATTTTAATTGGTGAGAAGTGATATCTAATTGTGGTTTTAATTTACACTTCCCTAGTATATGCTTATTTGCCATTTGTATGTCATCTTTGATGAAATGTTTAAATTGTTTGCTTATTTTTTAATTGGTTTTTTTTTTCTTATTGTTAAGTTTTAAGAGTCTTTTATAAGTTCTGGATACAAGGCTTTCATCAGACATGTAATTTGTTAATATTTCTCCCAATTTATGGCTAGTTTTTTCACTCTTTTAATAGCATATTTCAAAAAGCAAAATTTTAAAATTTTGATCAAGTCCAATTAATGATTTATTTTCTTTCATGGATTGTGCTTTTGATATTGTATCTAAAATTTTACTGCCTAACTGAAGGACCTGCAGATTTTCTACATTAATTTCTACAAGTTTTATAGTTTTACTTTTTACATTTAGGTCTTTGATCCATTTTGAATTAATTTTCATACAACGTATGAGATATGTGTCCTTCAATATGGCTTGTTTTATTTTCAGTGTTGTTGTTTTGCACATAGACAGCCATTGATTGTTCCAGCACCATTTGTTGAAAAGACCATCATTTTTCCATTGAATAGCATTTGCATCTTCATAAAAATTTAGTTGGCTACATTTTTATAGGTCTATGTCTGGGCTCTCTGTTGTGTTCTGTTGATCTGTGTGTCTATCTTTTCACCAATACCACTCTGTCTTGTTTACTACAGCTTTATAATTAAGTCTTAAAGTTAGGTAGTAGGGATCTTTCAATTTTTTTTTTTTTTTCGAATAGTTTTGGTTATTCTAGTCTCTTTGTCTTTCTGCAAAAGTTTTAGGATCATCTTATTGATATTTCCAAAACAATTTTCTGGGATTTTGATTGGGATTCATTGAAGGTGTAGATCAAACCTTAATAATATTGAATGTTTAAATTCATGGACATGGTATATCTTTTCCATTTATTTTGATCTTCTTTGATTTTTTATCTATTTTATAATTGTCAGCATGTAGATCCTGAACATATTTTGTTAGACTTAAATTTAAGTACTTCATTTTTGAGGGCTATTGTAAATGGTATTTTTTTTAAATTTTAAATTCTATTTTCTATTGCTGGTATGTAAGAATATGAATGACTTTTGCATACTTACCTTGCATACACTGACTTGCTGAACAGGAGTTTTTGAAGAATAAAAAGGCACTTAATTTGTCCCTATTTTCTCACTGATTAGTAAAATTCCTATTTCAAAGCATTTTGAAAAAAGACATTTGAAGAATAAACCTGTGCATTCTCTCACATTATAGACAATTCACAGAAAAAGATCCACAAATGTTCCCTAAACACACACACACACACACACACACACACAAAAGCTCAACCAGCTTGAAATAAGGGAAGTAGAAATTGAAACTACGCTGAGATACCATGTTTCATATCTCAGATTGGAAAATATTGGAAACTTTGGCAACACAGTGTGCTATCCAGGCACTGGGGAAAGAGCTTCATCTCCCTGATGAGCCCCTGTGGAAGGCAATTTGACAATATCCATTAAAATGACAAAAACACTTTTTGACCCAGTAATTCCATTTCCAGGAGTTTATACTACAGATATTCTTGCAAAGGTGCAAATGACATATGTACAAGATTATTAATTGTAATATGTTTATCAAAGAATAAAGAAATTAATGTGCATTAATATGGAATTGGCTAAGTATGTTAAATTAAATCTACACAGTGTAATACTATGTAGACTTAGAAACAGACTTCAGTAAAACCTTTGCATTATTAACAGGTAGAATTTAAGAAAATATAACATCTAGCTATGTGCAGCCAACAATAAACATCTACTTAGATCTACGTATCTCAATGAAAATTAGTTTCAAATGTGTCATTGAATCTGAGCATGGAAATAAATGGAACCTGAAGCCAGTTCTTTAATTCTTGATTCACAATGTGTTAAGCCAAAGTTTTCAAAAATAATGAAATCATGTTGATCTCACTAAACACATTTCATCAATAACAATTTAAATGCAGAAAATAAATTTTGTGCTGCTAAGAAACTTTTGAAATATTAATTTCACCCTCCATCTCATCATTTTTCAAATTTTGGTTTTATTTATGTTTATAATTTACATAGCATATTAGTACAGAAGTACAGGAGTGTGATTTATAACTTAACATACACCTCTTGGGGGTACACGCTTAACTTCCTTTGTTGATGGGATTTGTGATCTAGCATGGAGACTGCTTTAAAGATAAGCTCTCACTCGGGTCTGAGGCCCTGGCCAAGTTGAGTAGTTGAGGAGGCCTGTTGAGGGGGAAGAAGAAAAAACAGAGGTAGGAAAGCCCAAAATGTAGTTGTCACCTGCCTCTGAACACAGGAGTGCAGGATATTAAGTCCCAAGAAGTAGAATTCTAGAATCTCTAGGCAGCTGGAAACAAAGGAATTAAGAATTCTTTTTTTCTCTGTGACTCTAAGGTTCTCGAGGGACGAAAGGACCATCGGTGCCTTGTAAGAATCACGGATGGCTTCACGGGAGGCAGGAAGTTCATGTGAGCTGTCAGTCGCTGATTGAGTGAGTAGATCAGTGTTTCTCCCACAGAATCACCTGAGAAATCAGTGTCTGGGGGCAGGCACCAGGAATCTGCCTTCTCAATGTGACCTAAGTTACTCTGATGAAGCCACCTGTCCCAAAGAAACAGCAATGTCAAGCCCTGGCTTGAAGGAGGTCGAATATTATGCCTGGGGCCACCCTTGCTGTGGGATTTTGTTTTGATTTATTTGAAACCAGTAGGATCTTAAGGCAGAGGATGGAAATCAACTTTGTTTATAAGCTCTGCATGTTAAACCTCATTTGTCTGACTCTCAGAGAGGCAGCAATGCTATATGCCAGGGACTGGCACATTTTTTCCGGAAAGGGCCAGATAATAAATATTTTAGGCATTGTGCTCTATACAGTCTCTAACACAACTACTCATCTCAGCTGCTGTAGTGTGGCAGCAGCCATAGACAATAGATTATCAGATGGGTGTGGCTATGTTCCAATAAAACTTCACTTAACAAAAGCCGGCCTCTTTGCTGACCCCTGCCATTCCCAAATATGTATTCTGCATACCCCGTATGAAATGTAGTTCTCTATTGTTTCATTCCTTTAAAGCCCTCATTGTGGTTCTCTGTTCTGGCCTTGCTGAATATGCAGACCCTTTTTTAGTCTAGCCTCTGAACAGTTTTCAGAAATTTCACTTCTCCCCCTTTCCAAAAAGATTGCTATATTTGGGGAAGACATTATTTCAAGACAGGAAGAGCTTGTGGAAAACCAACAGCCAGCAAGAGATGGAGCTCTTGACCCTATTCCTATTTTAAATAATTCAGTGGGGGTCTCCTTATCGCTCCCCAAACCCACCATCCAACACTTTCCTCCTCTTATGACCTATCATCCATCTGCTCTTGTTTACCCAACATATGCCAGATTTTTAGGAGACCCCCCCCCAGAGCAGCGGTGTGAGAGCCCAGAAAAACATCACATTTGCATTATGAGATAAAAGACTGATATTTTTAAATGCTCCCACATTTGGAATGGATCAAGAAAAGATAATAGAAAAAAGATAAGGTACTTAATATTCTCCCTTCAGTAAATCCCCAAACAATACATCTTCGAGTTGCCCCCACAGGCTTCCATTATTTCATCTCTGGCTGAAGTTGGGGGTCTGTTTCTGCACGAAAAGGGAATGCTTAGCCCTTGGTAATCTTTTTCTATTCATAGGGTTAAAATGAGAATCCTAGAAATGGCCTTTCTGGTTTCCACGTGGATGTCAATAAAGAAGGGTTAATTTCTTTGCTTCCCTGACCCCAGGAGCATAGCATTGACTTGGAAGTAACAGTGTGGAAAAGCCTTAGGAAAGTCCCTGCAATCTTATTCTGTCCCTGTGGTATACACTGTCTGTACTTTCTTTGTTCTTCCTTGATGGTGGTGGTTCAGAATGATTAAAAGTGACAGGAAATATCTAGGCAGTGCCGTCCACGACCGAGGCTGCCGGATTTTGAAGTTCCCATTGATGACAAACATAATCTTAGGATAAATCAAGATTGTCTGACCTGGTCTCCTGATCTTTGACAGGTTCTACCTCCAACAGACTTTGGGGATGAAGACTGCCAGCATCTTGGCCCTGATTGGCTGCCTGGTCACAGTCACTGAGTCCAGAATTTATACTCGTTGTAAACTGGCAAAAATATTTTCAAGGGCCAGCCTGGACAATTATGGGGGCTTTAGCCTTGGAAACTGTGAGATTTCTTTCTTCCTGTTCCCTTTCTGTCCTTGATCTCTATTGTGAGACATTGAGGGTCCCATTCATGCTCCCTTCTGTTTGTTCCCAACCTTTTCATATGGGCCTCCCCTCCTTCCTCCCCCACCCCTGATGTCCTTATTCCTGAAGTCCCATACTTATGACACCAGAGAGAAAAGGGGAAAATACTGCCTTCCCAGCTGGCCTCACAGGGGGAGGACCTGACTTTTAGTCTAGATGAGGCTCTGTCACTGGCGAGGTGTGCAGCTTCTGATGTGCTGTCCCTGCCCCTTGAGTGCCTCATGGGAGCCCTCCCTGCCCTGTCCTGTCCAAGGATCATTGGGAGGAGGCAATTAGGTAACATGGCTAAGGCAACTCTGTGTCCTCAGGACCAGGTTTAGACAAAGTGACACATTTCTTTTACTGGCACTTCTGGCCATTTTCCCCTCTAGGGATCTGCATGGCGTATTATGAGAGCCACTACAACACCACGGCTCAGACTGTCCTGGATGATGGCAGCATTGACTATGGCATTTTCCAGATTAACAGTTTCACATGGTGCAGAGAAGCGAAGACACAGGAGAAGAACCACTGTCACGTTGCCTGCTCAGGTACAGTTTTGCTTTTCCACAAGTATCATCCTCAGGGTTAAAGGCAAGAAAACTGATCATGGAATGTCCGTCCTTTTTCTGATTTAACTAAAATTTGGAGTTCAGATTTGCAAGTAGCTCTGTTCCAGACCAATAAATTATTTAACAGTTCCCCACCATGGCACTCAGGATCTTGTAGCCTACTTGTTCCGAAGATGGCTTGTTCCTTCTAGGACAGTTTTTATCAAGTCTGCCACAAAAACAGGGGGATGGAGAAATGACCTGACTGCCAGCTGCTTTCCATAAGCAATTCACACAAAGGGTTCAGTTCGTGCGTCTTTGTGGAATGAGACAAATAAATGCACTTTATATTTCTTAAACAGAGAAATTAAGCTAGAATTCACTTCCAAGTATTCAAGAATGACTGCACCTGTGTGCACAACAGTAAGACTAACACAATACAGCAGACATGAATTCTGCTTTACAAAACCTTTATAGGATGAGGGAAGAGAATATGCTCTTATATGAAGTTAAATAAATGACTTTAAGCAGGCGTAGACTGGGTGCTGTGAGCTCCAGAGGAAGTGATAGTATTAAGAAAATCATGGGAAGTTCTGTAGACACAGTGACATATGACCTGAGACTTGGAAGATAGATACAATTTGGGTGTTCAGAGATAAAGTGATTCCAGAGAAGAGGAACAGCAGAAGCAAAGAGGGCCTTGTGGGAAGATGTGGGGCATGCACAGGAAGAGCAAGGTGGTGGATGCTGACGAGGAATAACAGGAAATATGGTGGAAGGGCCTTGAGAGCCAGGAAAGGAGCTTGCATTGCTTTTGTCCTGCAATCGGAAGCCAGCAGAGGTCAGTTGGTTAAGCACTGCTTCAGAAAGATTAACCTGCCAGCAGGGTGTGAGATAGATGAAAGAAGAGACCATTTAAGTGCCACTGCAATTGTCAAGGTAAGAGATAAAAGGACCTGAATGATGGTCACAGTCGGAAGCATGGAGGAGAGGGGTCCGGTGCGAGAGATACTGAACAGGTAGAAGAACAGGGATCAGTAAAGGATTGTCTTGTTGGCTTTCCTTCTAGAATGTGAGTCCCATGATGGCAGGGAGTTTTGTCTATTTCATTCATTCATGTGTGCTCAATGCCTAGAATGGTGCCTGGCCATTGCAGGGGCTCAGTAAACATTTACTAAATAAATGGGTGGAGAGAATGAGGAACAAGGAGGAAATCAAAGTCATAAAATATCCTATGGCAAATTATTTGGGAGTAGGGAATAAATTGTGTTTTAATTTCTCTTTGCCACAAACAAGATAATCAGTATATATGTTTGGATGTAGGACTGTCAGAATATGTTAATTTATCTAGTAAATTATCCCTACCACTACGTTAATACAAAATGCTCACTACCTCCTTGGGCAGATCACCCAGTTAATCAGTTTTTAATTTAGAACATTCTAGGGGAAGGCCAGTTAGCTCAGGTGGTGCTCACAAGGCCATCTGTGTGGATCCGCCTCCAGTCGCACTGAACATGGTCAGGAGGGGTAGAGAGTGGATCTGTAGGGCAAAGAGGAGGTATCCAGCATAGCTCCCAGGCAGCCTTCCTCACAAAACTGTGGGAGAGGTTGCTCCACCAAAAGGACCAAGTAAACTGGTAAAGATGAAGACATAGATCCAGGAAACAAGGGACCCAAGAGGAAAAAGGCAAAGGGGATGCCCATCATGACTGTGAGGGATGATCTCAGGATGAATTTGTATTACTGATTTCTAATTGCATCCCACTGAGGTCACGGAATATAGTCTGTATGGTTTCAAACTGTTAAAATTATTTGAACCTGTTTTATAGCATAGTATATGTATGTTATGGTGAATGTGCATTTGAAAAAAATGTGTATTCTATAGTTGGTGGATGTTTTATAAATTACTGTTATATCCTTTCTTACTTATCCTATCAAAGGATGAAAAAGACATACTGAAATTTGTAACTATCATTATGGTCCTATCTATTTCTCTTTTCAGCCTTGTTAGTTTTTGAAGCTTTGTTATTAGGTGCATGCTTATTGAGGATTGTTATGTCTTCTTGATGAATTGACCCTTTTATAACTAGAGCCAACATGCCTCCTTAACTCTACTTACCCAGGACTCTACTTTGTCTACAGCAATACAGCCACTCCAACTTTCTTCTGGGAAGTATTTGCATGGTATATTTCTCTCCATTCTTTTACTTTGTAACCCATCTGTGTCTTTATATTTAAAGTGAATTTCTTATAGGTAACCTATAGTTATTTGTTGTTTTTATATCCATTCTGACACTCACTGTTTTTCAACAGGAGTGATAAGACCATAGGTCAACAAATGTTTTCCTAATGGGCCAGATAGTAAATATTTCAGGCTTTGTAGAAAATATGTTTTCTATTGCAACTACTCAACCATGACATAGTGAGAAAGCAGCCACAGAAAATATGTAAATGATGGGCTGGCTGTGTTCCAATAAGGCTTTATTTACAAAAACAAGAGGCTGGCCTGGGGGCCACAGTTTGCTGAACCTTGATTTGACCATTTATATTTAATGTGATTACTGATATGGCTAGTCTTAAATCCCATCTTGCTATTCCATTTTCTATTTGTGCCATCTATTATTCTTGGCACCATTTTTTCTGCCTTCTTTTGAATTAATTGAATATTTTTCAATATTCTCTTTTATTTCCTCCATTGGCTTATTAGCTATACCTCTGTTTTATTTTTAGTAGTTATTCTAGAGTTTACAACAAGCAGCATCATCCTATCACATTCCACCTTTAAATACACAAACAACATATGAATTTTGTAACAATATACTTCAGTTTTCTCAATCTCATCCTTTGTGCTATGTTGCCATATATTTTACTTCTATGTGTTATATACCTCTCAATGCATTTTTACTATTTTTGCACTAAACAATTTTTTTTCACATAATTTTTTTAAATGAGAAAACAAGTTTTATTATATTTATCTCATACAGGGGGATCTTCAAAAAGTTCACAGAAAGATTTGTATCATCTCTTAATTCCATTTTTCCATGAACTTTTGAAGTATCTATTTCCAACACTCTTCATTCCTTTGGTGAATTCATCTGGGCAGGGAGTTAATTGATTTAATTTTCTTTCAGCCTAAAGAGTGTCCCTTAACTTTCTTTTTTCTTTTTTTTTTTTTTTTTTGGAGTAGAGATCTGTTAGTAAGCATTATCTCAGCTTTTGATTATCTGAAAACATCTCTATTTCATTTTCATTTTCAAGGGATATTTTCTCTGTACATAAAATTCTAGGCAAGTTTTTGTTTTCCTCTCAAGTTGTCAAAGATATTGCATTGTCTTCTGGTTTGCCTTGCTAATAATGAGAAAACAGCAATTTTTTCCTCCTTGTTTCCTGTATGTAATGTGTCCTTTTCTCTCTAGCAGCTTTTAAGATTTTCTCTTTATCGCTGATATTCAGCAATTTGATTATGATGTGTATTATTTGTATTTATCTTACTTGTTATTTATGAACATTTTGGATCCTTGAGTTTATAATTTTAGATTTAGAAAAATTTTAGCCATTCTTTCTTTATAGGTTTTCTTTTCTCCTAAGATTCTAATAACATGTATGTTATATCATTAATGTTGTTCTATATGTCACTAAGACTCTTCACTTTTTTTTAGCCTTTTTCCCTCTCTGTATTTTATTTTCAATAGCTATATTGAAAGTGCTATATCTTCAAGTTCTCTGATCTTTTTCTGAAGTGCCTAATCTATTAAGTTCATTAATCGGATATTTCATTTCAGGTGTCATATTTTTTTCAGTACCAGGTCTTTTTTTTGCATCTTTAATTTCATTTTATTCATGGTTTCCTTTAAATCCTTAATATGAATAATCATATTTATTAGCACTGTTTTAAATTTCTTATTTGCTCATTCAGTCAACTCTGTTATTTCTGGGTCTTTCCATTGACTGATCTCTCTCCTGGCTTTTTGCCCATGTAATAATTTTTCATTTGATACTAGACATAGCATAGGTAACATCATCAGGTGTTTGGATTACATTGTCTTTCTTCAACGAGTGTTGGCTTCGTTTTGTCAAGTAATTAAGTTCATTCTGATCAGACTCACCCTTTTCAGGCTTGCTCTTAAACTTTGTTAGGGAAGTTCTAAGTAGGCTTTATGGCAGGGCTAGTTTAGTCCCACTACCAAGGCATGACACATGTCTTTCAAACGTCTCTTTCCAGCGTCCCAGGGGTTCAGCAGGTCTCGTCCCTCTGGCTGGTCAGAAATCGAATGTTCCCAGTCCCGTGTGACCTGTGAGTGTCCAACTCCCTGGTGGTCGTTTCCTGCCTCTCCTCCTGGAGTTTTACCCTTTGCACACCCAGTTCAGCCTTCAGCCAAAGACTCCCTGGAATTCCTATGCAGCTCTCTGGTGCTCTTCTCCTGGGTAACTCCTACCTCTCAGCTAGTCCTCTCCACAAATTCCAGCTGCCTTGGCCTCTGATTGCTGTCTCCTCCTCTTAGATTGTCATTCCCTGCCTGGGTTCTACTTCCTCGGTCTGGAAAGTTCCTCTGGGCAGAAAGTCATGGCAATGATAGGACTCACCCTATTTATTTTCTCTCTTTCAGGGATCATGGTCTTGTATTACCAGGTGTCCAATGTCTGAAAATAATTGTTTCACATATTTTGTCCAGGTTTTTAGCTGTTTATAGTGAGAAGAAAAATCTGTTACCCCATTATGGCCATGCTTGACTATACATACACCTTACGAATTTAATATTGTTCCATTTAGTTCTGATTAAGGAAGTCTGGGGCAAGACAATCTTTGAATCTAGGAAATTAAAGTGTTGGATGGTTCGTGTTTAGAGGTGAAGAGACACTCATATTTGTTTTCTCATCATAAAGAGAGTGGAATTTTTAGGGACAGCTTTAAAAAAGAAAACAGGATGTTGGTTTTATAGCCTAATTACTCCTCAGTGACTGGCCTCTCTCAGCCTCAGGCCAGAGAGGCTTTAATTATGAACACTATCATTCTGTCTCCTGTATTACAGAAGGAGGACCATTCATCATGGGAACCTGGAAACAAGTTAGCATTAGTGTATGTTTACAAGGCATATGACATTACCATGTGTATAGTATGCATGCACCCCACGCCCATCTTCTGAAACTACACAAACTCCTCACTCCCATTCCAAATCATGTTCCTAAAATTCCTGCCACCTTTCCTCAAGTTACTTGGACAGAAAAATTTTTATAGATTCATATATGTAAATTAAACATATACACATATATACACACATAAGTATATATATATCCATAGTTTACAAAATTCCTGATGTAATAGCAATCTTTATTTTCCTCCAACAGCACAGGTTTTGTTAAAATGAGAGACATTTAAGGAAAAGAAGGTGATTGCTGACTCTCTGTTCTCTAGTCCACTTACATTAATCACTATTTCTCATCAGCCTTGTATCTGAGTTGGCCTTTGTCACATTAAAGAGAGGAAAAAAATGTAGCTCGTGGGAATGGTAGCTATATTTTAGTTGGGAAGCAGAAGGATGCTGGCGACAGACAGAGAGACTTTCAAGTAGAACTAACTTAACTGAAAACAAGTAGCTCTTTCTGTGTAGACTGTTGCTGTGTGCTCTTGTTGGATGAGGAAGTATAAGCTATTTCATTCCATAATGCTTTACTGTTCAACATAACCCTTTCCTTATTCACATTCAACTGGACAGAATTGTCTATTTAAAGTAAATTGGGCAGAAACAATTATTGGCATGAATCCTTCTGAAAACGTGCTGCCTTAACTCATTTCTACCCCTCTGCTGCCCCTCTGTGGCTAATTCTTGTAACATCAGATTTTTTACTTCCCAGCCTCCATCTCCCTTTACATATTTTCCTAAGCAAATCCAGTCGGGTCCAACCAGCACTTCCAAAATGTCTCAATTGTGCAACAAAACATTATCACAAACTCAGATGCTGACAACCAGCTCCACACAGTCTAACTGCTGGGCCTGCATCACCTAATCCTGCTGTGAATGGTTACACAGGGTCTCCAGCCAAACAAATTGCCTTGCCCCAAATACAAGCCTTGCGCTTTGTGTACATGACTGGGATGTGCTCCAATCTTGGAATAATAGAATATGATCTGCTTCTTCCTCACTACGTGTAATCTGTGTCCTTCCCACCCCATGAGATTCCAGTGACCCCACTTCTAGGAAACATGCCCGACCACTTCCAAACGCAAGCCACAGTATCTCAGCCCTTATCAGCACTTATGCACACAAAATAAAGTGTTTCCAAGTAATCTGAGCAACCAAACACTTACCTGTGGATAACCTCATAGATAAATAATTAAGAACTAATAAAGTATTTATATTTTTGTTATCAACTTCATTAACATGTTGGGATGCATAAGCAGGAATCTGTTGGAAGGAAGAAATAGAGGAAAACAGAATTCAAGCCCTAGGTTGGAACACAGGTTCATTTACTGGGTGCGTGGCCTCATTTTGTAGAAATGATAATAGTATACACAGAAATGCTTGTTCCGAGGACTAATGGAGATGTTGCATGAAGAGAATTAACAGGTGCCTGACATAGAGGAAGATTTCTATGTGTTAGCTAAAAGTAATACTAAGTAGTAAGTATTCTAATACCTATATTTCTAGAAATAAGACAAAAGACTTTTATAAGCTGATATATCTTTATTTTTCACTGTAGAACTGTAAACCAAATACTAGTAAATTTGCATATATTGCTTCAATTGCTATCACTTACAGATGATGTCTTTTGTTAATTTTTCTCCTGGTTAATAGAATTTTGTTTTAAACAAAAAATAAGCCACATTTAGAATGAATTTGCTTAAAAGTAAGAAAGCAACATAATTAGCAACTAAACTAGCATTCTCAAAGAAAAATTCCACTTTCAACTGAGTTTACAAAATAACTTGGTATTGAAATGCAACATTTTAGGCTACCATTATTTTTGGTTATTTTTTCTGGTAATAAAAATAATTCACTTCTATTGTAAAAAGGCTAGGAAATATACAGCAAAGACTTAAGAACATTGGTGATCCCACGGTTAGGAGCTAATCCATCTTAAAATGCTGGTGAATTTATGACTATCTTTTTTTCCCTAAATCAGTACCATCCATTTGAACTTTCTGTGTGATGGAAATGTTCTCTGTCTGTACTGTCCAATATGAGAAGCACTAGCCACCAGTAGTTATAAAGCATCTGAAACGTGGCTAGAGCTCCTGAGGAACTGAAGTTTTCATTGTATTTAATATTAATTAATTTAAATTTAAATAGTCACATGTGGCTAATGACTACCGTATTGAACAGTGTAGCTCTTGACATTTATTTTTACAACACTGAGAAGTTAACATTACATTGGGAGTGTTCCCCTTATTATTAAATAGTCTGTGAAAACATGGTTTAACTAGCTTCTTATTTTATTATATGGAGGTATTATTATTAATTTAAACATTCTTAATTATGAGGCAATTCAATTTTTTCCTTTTTAACTCTTATAAATAAAGCTACAGTAAGCCACTTTGTAGATAAATCTTTGTTTGGAGTCATGATTATTTCCTTAGGATAGATCCAGAAAGAGATATTACCAGGTGGAAGGATAAGGACCTCATTACAGCTGTTGACACCTGCTGCTACATTGCTTCCTAAAGAGGGGGGCCCTCTACACTCCCACCAGCATGGACTCCAGAGTGCCTATGTCATTGAGCCTTTGTCCACATGGAGCATTACCCTATTCTTGAAAACATCTCTGCTTAATAGATAAAAGTATTATCAAGTGCTTTGGATTTTTCTGTCCTGGATGGGTGGTACTGGTGATCTGGGAGACAGACTGCCCCGATGCCCGCTAAGGGAAGATATGTTGCCCTGGCTGCATGTGAGTGGTGAGCAGACATTCTACCTGCCACCCGCTACGGGGTCTGCCTTAGCTACTGAGAGAGCTGCTCCTCACCCAGTGACTGAGTGAGGCAGAGGTGTATAGACCTGGCCATTTGGGCCTGACTTGGGCAACTCTGTGGGCATTATTCACTCCAGGGCTCCTTCCCGGGTTGGTCGAGGCTTTGTTGGGTCTGTATCACAAGTGGACATCTCTTTCTCCCCAGTCCTGCTTCCTTTCCATTTGTTCCACGGGTGTGGACCCCTAATATCTTGTACTCCCAAGCCCCTCTCAGCACCTATTCCTGGTGAACCCAACTCGCAACAGAAGTGACGTTGGACTTTTTATATTTATTTGCCTTTGTCTGTCATGTTATGTTGAGAAGGATGTCAAGGCCACTTCCGGGCAAGCAGGTAAGAGAGCTAATGTCAACTGATACATTTCAGTGGAGAGATTTATTATGTCTGAAGCGATAGGAAAGACAGTAATGACAAAGATTGGTGTATTGGACTTAAAATTTAATTTCTGCATATGAAAACACATTGCATAAATGGCTTTTAAAGGCACAAACTGAACAATTGCAATAGGCAAAATTTAAATATTTACCTGTGAATAGATCTTCCATGTCCAATTAACCCAAGTGGAAGAAATATTGTACTGTCCTGTCTGTCTTGTGTATTTCTTTAGGACATAAAAAACATTCTCCTATTGTGTTTTCTCTAAACACATATCCAAAAACCCTTCAGCTACTCCTCTAAAACTTCAAAAAGTCCAAGATAGGGATGGTTTGGGGAAGAAAAAAAAAAGTTATTTTATTTGTGAAGAAGTTCAGCAAAGATGAGAATATGGCTCTGTAGAGAGTCACAGTCCTTTTAACCCTGTTGTCTAAAAATAGCAAGAAAAGTAAAGAAAACTTGATCTGGAGTCCCCCCCCCCCCCACCAAATGACAAAGTCTCAGCTGACTTAAACTTCCTCTCTTTGACAGCCTTGATCACTGATGACCTCACAGATGCCATTATCTGTGCCAAGAAAATTGTTAAAGAGACAGAAGGGATGAACTATTGGTAAGAGTCTTTCCTTTGGAGACTTTGGCTGACATGGGTGAAACCCGCAGTGCGTCCATTCATCAGGGCTACAGTGGATGCTGTCAAACTGGCTTCCTCAGAGTGGGCCACCAATGTGAATGTGACCTTCTCCACCAGTATGTGGGTATGCTGTGAACATTATAGATGGGACCAGTACGGAGAAGAGAGAGGGGATTGAGTCAGGATAATTTGTAATTGCTTTTCATGGGAAGGTGTCTCTGAAAATGGAGAAAGAGGTACTTTCTAAGGTGCATTGGAAAGAGTTTTTCAAGTCAATACACCAGAGAAAAAAGAGCATAAGTCTGCTCTAGATTTGGATAAGATTTAGAGGGTGAGGGCAACACTTTGTGGGGAAAGAGGAAAAACATCAGTGAGAGAAGAATGACTATGGCTGTTACAGGATAACATAGCAGAAAACTTCCCTGGGTGGTGCATGGGACACTGCTTAGCTGTTGTTCCCATCGGCCCTGCTGCTGGGCTTCTAGGGAAGCTTGCTCAACAGGCCACCCACGTGGGGAACCCAGATTTGCAGAGATGTGGGTGTTTAACTAAATGGCTCATCCTTACAGAAGTTGTTTGCTTATTGCTGAGACCAGTAATGATTAGGAGAAAACCAGGAAGAGAAAAGTCTTAACAAGGCAAGAGGATAGAGTTCTTGGTTCTCAGAAGCCAATGAAACTCAACCCTGGGCACCGCTGGTTATTTTGGTTAATTAGCTCTGGGTTTTGAACCTGAGGATATTTGGATTGTCATGCTTCTTTCTGCTGTTCTTGCTTCTGCCTCCTCTTTAGGCAAGGATGGAAGAAACACTGCGAGGGCAGAGACATGTCAGAGTGGAAAAGGGGATGTGAGGTTTCATGAACTGGAAATGGACCAAAGACGCTTTGCAACGACTCCTTAGGATTTGTAATAACATCAAATGCTCACGTCATCTTGTCCCTTTCCCACCCCAATATTCCTTCTCAAAGCTGGAGAGGGAAAACTAAGTTATATTTGTAAGAAAATGAATATTTCCATTTAAATGTCTTCACTTCACCCTGACTCAGTTTCAATGATCTTTTAATAGCCCAATGGTTAAAAACCTGAAAAATCACTTCCAAAACGTTTTAGCCCTGAAAGGAACAAACTTCCCCTCTTCATTGTAAGGAGTCCTGGCTCCTGTGGCCCTGAAATGGCTGCTCATTCAAAAATTAGGTTCCCAAGTCAAGGAGAGCAGTAAGTGAATGACCTTCACAGGCCCATGAACCACAGTTTGCCAACCTCTGTCCTCAAGCATTAAGTCATTCTTCTCCCGGTCAGCAGACACTCACGACTTCCTCAGCTCAACACTGCTCAAGAGAATGTTCCTGATTCCTCAGAGGAGCCCTGATGGAAACTCTACTGGGGCCAAATAGATGAAAGGGCAGGTCTTACCCCCAGCGTCCAGAGTTTCCCATGTGATTTCCACATCCATTGAAATTAAACCTATCAAATTCTAAAACCACATTTACATCCTCAGGACAAAATTACTTGCAGTCTCAGACCTGCAGATTTTATTAGTTTGGTCAGGAATCTGGTGACCATCTAAAGGAAGTCTGATTACACATAGCAAGCGGGCTGAGGATCAGACCCCTAAGACATATTCCCAGAATGTCTTCTGCTCCAGGCGGGGATGGATCCCTCTACTGGCCCACACGGACCATTTGCTCTGCTCCTGCCGGGTTTTCTCTTGTCAAGTTTTCTGTCCACATGTCTCTGTCCTACTGGGGCAGAGTTGGTTGAAGCCGCCTTGTTCTAAGTAGAAGACTGAAGTTGGATGCCACCTAACCTAGAGAATGCACTAAACTGAGGTTTGTGGGAGAATTACTTATGCCAACAAATAGGTTTCCCACTTAGAAAGTCCCCACGAATCAGACTGATGGATACTGTGATAGCATCTGAATAACCCTTAAAGCCTCTCCTGTTGACAACTTCCCACGCTTTACTGTTGGTTTCTTTCGTGCCCACTGGCTTCACTTGCATGCATAGGCTTTAAAAAATCTAAACTGCTACTTGCCAAGAAAAAACCAATTTATATATTTCTAAACAAATATATAATCCTGGAACAATTTAATAGGCGCTACAAACCATGAGAAAAAAGCTTTTGAAACTCATGCAAGAATTGAAAAATAATTCTATAAGATGGCTAAAGAAAATTTTTGAAATGTAGACTCCGTTAAGCTGTACTAAATCAATAATCTGTCCCATAGAAGTCCATAAATATGCATTTTTCATTACATTATTATTGTCCCGTCATCCCTCTGCCCCACGGTCTCCATTCATTGCCAAACCTCCCACTTCGTTAAAATCAATGGCACAAAGTTAACGAGCTAGGTTGAATGGGCCTTGCGCCAGCCATTCAAAAACTAGGGGAAAGATTTAGGGAAAAAAAAAACAAAAAAACCTAAAACCATGCTGGAAATAAGTGCTTTGAAATTCAAGGTGGAGGAAGTTCACCCTACAATTTGATTGATCTATCTTTTTGGAAAACTCATAAAATTTCTAAGCATGCAATCCTATTATTTCCTTTCCCCAAATGTTTTATTTATTTAGTATTTCTATAAATAATCATTTAGGATTTAAAAATGCATTTTCTTGGATAATTTTCCACATTTAATGCTCTCAGAAATTCAAGAGGAAAAGGTTACTTCTATTACCTGGGTTATCTTTTTTTTTTTTTTTAAGTATATTAAAATAAAAACACACCTTTATATTTCCTTTTACAGTTACCATGACATTTGGAAATAGACTTTCTTTTTCATTTCCTCCTCACTACCACCTTATCAGCAGGTTACTACACACATCAAGCACACAGTTGGACATTAGGATGTAAAGATCAGCTTATGCAGATACATTCTTTCTTTGGGGGACTCAGCTCTACCTGAGTCTTGGGACCCCCTCCCCCAGCCTCTGTTCCTTTGTATGCTGACATGTTCCTGTTATTTCCATTCATACCCAGCCTAGCCAACATGGAGCTCCCTGCTCCTCTAACCCCTAAAGGTCTTCCCTCTAAACTAATGGCTGGTGTGTACCATGGGAATTGACGTCCTCACACAGTCTGTAAGCTCCTTTAAGCTTGGACCAGGTCTTTTTCCAATCCATTTTCCACAATCTCTTTTGCAGTGTTAAGCACATAACAGCTGACATTCAAAACTATTTAATATTGATTGTGGGCACCACTAGACACTTGAGGAATCATAGAAGGAATACAAAGACTTTGCATGTAACACATTTCTTATTTTCAAATGAGGTTTACATCCATAATTTCAACAATCTTGGGACATGCGTTAACATAATCTTCATTTTATACAGGTCATTGAGATACAGAAAGGGTCTCCCCAAGGCTCATAAAGTGGCCGCGGGGAATCCCAGAGAGCCCTGCTGTTCTATAGGAGTCTTCAGAGCCCAGTGGGAGAATGCAGACTAGTTTCTTTGGGGACAAGGAGAGCTTGAGCCCCTTACCTGTGATCAACACCATTAACCTTCCTTCCATATCTTAAATATGATGCAAACCCTAGCTGGCCCCTAAGAGATCTGTGGGGACAATTTAATCGCATCAAAGTGAGTTAAAAAAAAAATAATAAAGACTTCATTAGGAACCCTAGAAAGATTTCCTGTGTCTCCAAAATGGAAGGAAAATGCTCTAGATTTCTAAAACTTGAAACTCACAATAAACATGTATGAGTTTTTCCAGCTAGAAAAAAATTACACTTTTGGATTCAAAAAGTTTAAACTATGAAAATCATTTCTTCCAACCTAAGCCACATGGCCCACTATAAGCCCACTTGTCTTGTGTGGGTTCTGTCAGGGTTTTCAGGCCCTGTGCTGCTTCTGCAGTGCCTCTGTCTTAAAGAGCACGCAGAGCTTGTGTCCTATGCCAGGCATTTCCATCACCCAGGGCCGCACTGCGTGGAGCATGGAGCTGCTGGCAGGTCTTTATACGCAATGAAGTCATGGGAAGGAAATTCACACAACCAGCCTGCAAAGGAGCCGCTGCCGGCCGGATCCCAATCTAGGAGGAGCCCTGAGTGTAGCAGAAACATCTGGACCACAACGGAGCTCCTTAGGCATGGCAAGGCAGTACACAGGGGACTCTCTCTTGCCCTCATATTCCTTTCCTCTCTTGTGCGGTTCCACAAGCACAGGGGAGTGGGCTGGAGGAATACTCAGAGACTGTTCTAGTTCACAGATTCAGCAAACACATCTGTTTAAGCCGATCCTCCAGTAACAACAGAAAGAGAAGAGGAAACAAAAGGTCAGGGCTAATAAACAGAGTCTCACTGGAGAGCGAGAGAGAGAAGAAAGGCAGAGAATACGTTTCCTTACATGAGGCTGCAAGTTGAACAATTTTTCCACAAGGCCTCCTTGTTTATGTGCAAGCCAAGTAAAACCCTCTGTGTTGAGCATTTTCTTTCCTTTCATTCTATTCACCTTATTGGTGAGGCTGTGATTGTAACAATAATCCATATTCATTGTGGGAGAGAGAGAAAATATGTTACATAACTATAAAAGCAAAATACTCTTACCACTCAATAACTGCTATTAATATTTTGATGTTTTAATCTTCCAGTTTTTATAAAGTTGGGATTGTAGGGTGTTTAATTCTGTAACCTGCTCTTTTCACTGAATATGCCACAAGATTTCCTCCACATTAATAGTTTCCAAAAGTTGACACATAAGGACAGTGTAACAGTGACTAAGCTGTCCCATCATTCATTTCCTCTTTCTCCTGTTGTTGAATATTTAGGTTAACCAGTGTTGTTTTCAGACCTGGGACTCTATGCCGATTTTGCAAAGGACTCTTTCTCTTCTCAACAGCTTACTCTAAACTTCCCCAAAAGTCTTCAATAAATGTTTTTTTTATGGGGTTCATCTTTCCATGGACTCCTTGACTGCTTTGCAGATGACTTGAATTGAGACTAGAAGTAAGATATTGGGTCACATTTTCCAAACAATTGGGATTCATTATCTGCCCTTTGGTTGGTATTGAGAGAAAAGATTTGAAGCTGGTATTTTACTTAAAAATCCAAAACACACGGTTACCATGGCTCTAGGTCCTCTGTCCCTGGTGATAGAGCAAAGCCAATAGGTGTGCAAACAGACTGAGGAGTTTCTAGTCTGTTTTCTGCTGTTTATAACAGAATACCTGAAAGTGAGTAATTCATAAAGAATTTACAAAGAGATTTGTTTCTTATGTCTTTGGAGTCTGGGAAGTTCAAGGTCAAGGGTGCATATTGTAAGAGCCTTCCTCCTGGAGGGGACTCTCTGCAGAGTCCTGAGGTGGCACAGGGTGTCACATGGTGAGAGGCAAGAGCATGTTTAGTGGGGTCTCTCTTCCACTTTACAAAGCCACCAGTTCTACTCCTATGATAACCCATTAACCCATCAATCCATAAGTGGATTAATCCTCTTAAGCCCTCTTAAAGAAACCACCTTTTGGTGTAGCCACATTGGGATTAAGTTTCAACATGAGTTTTGGAGGGGACATTCAAACCATAGCAGGAGTAGACATAGTGCCCTTAAGAGCCTACAAGACCCAGGCTAAGCCCAGCTCCTCCATGACCAGCTGTGTGAGCACAGAAAAGATACTGAACTTCCCTGTTGCACCTCTTGCAAAATGGGAATAATAATATTTGCCATAAACAGTTATGGTAAGGACTAGCCACAATATCTGAAGCACATGGCACAAACCAGGCTTTTAATAAAAATAGATGGTCACTATTCTGTTCATACATTTTTCTTTCTCTAGCATGCTGTAACAGGTGATTTCTAATGGGCACTGCAGACACTTCAACAGGGTGAACTACATTTTATGTGAAATAATGACATGTTCTAAAGGGATAAGGGCAGATCTTAGATGAAAGAAACCCCACATGAAAAGGTGACTAAGTTTGTTTCAACAGGTCACTGCCACTGAGATTTCCAAGCTATGGAATAAAAAGTTAAAATCATTGCTAGATTTCCCTGCCTGCCCCCTATCACACCCCCACTGGCAACATCATTCTTGAGGAAGAAGAAAAACATAAATCTACAGTTGCCTTGAAAAGCATTCATGCAAAATAAAGCCCAGATTCATGAGTAATCTGACTTCTGCATCACTTTTCAAAACAGTATCCTGTTACCAGCTAAAGCAAACAGAGCGGTTTCAACCCCGGGAACTGACAGGCAGTGCAAAAGGCCAGATTGGAAAAGATTAAATATTTGTGCAAAACCTGCACCCCCTGCACAAAGGGCCAGCTTCATCTGGAATAAAAGGGAAGAGGAAGCGGAGGAGGGGGTGGAGCTGGAACGGAGGAGGGAGGCTTATCTTTCCAGGGGAAGGTCTTCTTCGGTGCGAGTCCTCTGGTCACTGTGGGTCAGGCTCCTCTCGTGGGCTCTGAGGCTGCCCTGTGGGTTGTGCAGTGGAGCCAGGCCACTCGGGCACAGGGGTGGAGCTTTGAGGTTGCCAGGCTGTGATGGCAAAGAGGCGAGAGAGAGGCACACTGGCAGCCCCCCCTGCCCCCGCCATCAGCAGCAGCACATTAATTTGTAGGGGGAGGGGCGGGGAGGGAGAAGAGGGTGGGCTGGGGTGGAGGCCAAAGAAAGACTTTAGAAAAGAGAGATTTTGGAAAATGGTGAAAAATGGCAGTTTTCCACTCTGTGGACGGACTATTAAAACTAGTATCTGCCTCTGAGACATTTTCATGGCTGCCAAGCACTTAGAATTTAAAAAAGAAAAATACAAAAGAAGAAAGGGAAAAACCTTATGCAATAGAGCAATCTGTGCAGGTAGTAGGGAAATGGCTGATAAGATGAAAATCTTGGAGGAATTGGGATTTTTCTGTGGCTTTGGAGCTCTGCAGGGGCCCACCACGAAGACTAACCTGAGGGCTCCATAGAAAAACCACCTCCTCTATTCACCCCCCAGGCCCTTTGAACCCAGCTCAAGTTAACACATTTGAGGAGGAGAAAGTGAGCCAGCAGTGAGGACAGCCTGTGGTCCCCTGGGCTTGTTTAGGGACAGTGCTAGAACTGTGGTTCTCAGCCCTGGATACTCATGACAGTCACCAAGAGACTTTTCAAAAAATGCTGATGTGAGTTAAATCAGGCTTCCTGAAGGTGGGACTCTGATGTGGGTACTTTTTTTTAACTTTCCAATTAATTTTAATGTGCAGCCAGGGTCATGAACTCTAAGCAAGAGACTTAAAGGGGCCCTTCTGGGACAGACTTTCCTTGGGCTAGGGCACCCCAGTCTCCTCCCTGGGAGCAGATCAATGAGTGCACCCCTCTTCTAGCTGTGTTCTCTCTATTCAGAAGGCATCCCCTTCAAGGGCTGACAGCCAGTCCAGGGATCTAAGGAGTCAAACCTAGTCATCAAAGCAGAGAGGAGACAAAAGAGGACAGGAAGCATAGAACACTCAACAAATATTTGAATAACTGTGTGCCAGGCACTACACCATGCAGATGGTGAGTAAAGTCAGCCACGGGCGGTTCAGCTGCTCTGGGTTTGCTATGCAAGCAGCGGCAGAACCATTCACTCTCTGAGGTCTAGAAGCACAGAGACGGCTAAAGCACAATTCTCAAAAAGGCAAAATCATGACTCTTCATGCAAATACAAAATGAGCAAATGTCGAAGATTTCATTCAACTCATTAATTAATTAATCATCAGTAAGATGTTAAGACCAGTTTGGAGAGATTTGAGGAGATAGATATATATATAGGCAATTTACAAAAGATATGTAAGTGTAAGATTACCAGGTTAGATACAGACCAATTGATATCTTACAGAGAAATAGACTATGTACTTTGGAGTTATTTTATTTTTCCTGCCACCCAGAAATTGTTTACATCCAAAGAAAAATCTCCAGCTTAACACATAACTTCTCTAAATCTAGGAATTTTAAACAACAGGCGATAGAGAGTTGAAGTGCTTTTGTTTCCATATGACATTGAAAGGACAGGCTGCCCACTGATTTGCCTTGTTTCCAAGGTTTGGATGATTTTTCTTGAGAGCAAGAGAGAGGTGATGAGACCACAGGCAAGAGGTACTGAGGTGGCAACTCACAAGGAAGCCCAGAACCTACAGTTAGAAACCAGTGAAGCACAGCAGCTGTGTGGTTATGCTGGGCAGACGTGCCAAGGGTTGCCCACAAATCAGCTGTGGACAGCGGCCCCTCAGGAGCCTGGGCAGGTGGATTCCACCTTTTACTCTACAGACATCAGAAAGTCCAAGGCCTTCTGCGAGATTTCTGAGCACCCCTAAAGAGCTCACGTTCTGCTGCTCTTCTCTGGCTCCGAGTCCTGCTTCTGCTAAATTAGCTCATTTAGAAATCCTCTTGCTTCCTTGCTATTGTTGTCACTGATATAAAATGTGTCCCTTTCCTTCACGGGCACCACACAAAAATAAAATTAAGCCTTCCATGTAAGACATTTGTATGGACTTTCCTAGAAGGTTGAGGAAGACGGAAAGGTTTAGATTTCCAATGCAGCAGACATTAGCAATTCCTGTTTCCAAAAAGATGCTTCTTTTCCTGGTCCCTTTCTCCGGTCTTCCCTCTTCTTTTCTCTCTGACCAAATCACCGCTTTTCTTTTGTTTGTTTTTTAATCATCTTGACTGCTAATAACTCAGATGCTCAAAGTTTTATCTTCTCTTTAAGCAGCTAATTAAAAAGTGGTCTCAAATGAAGTTTGATTCATCTTCTAAGAGAAATTTTGGTGCCAGCTGATAAGAAAGCAAAATTTTCATCTACTTTTATAATAAAGCATATACAGTCATGCACCACTCAATGACGTTTCGATCAACAAAATGGACTGAACATACAACAGGGACCCCATAAGATTATAATGGAGCTGGAAAATTCCTATTGCCCGGTAATGTCATAGCCATTGCAATGTTGTATTCAATGCATTACCTTTTCTGTTTAAATACGTTTAGGTACACAAATACTTACCTTTGTGTTACAGTTGCCTACAATATTCAGTACAGTAACGTGCTGTACGGGCTCGTAGCCTAGGAGTAATAGGCTATGCCATCTAGGTCTGTGTAAGTTCACTTCATGATGCTTAGGCAAAGATGAAATTGCCTAAGACCACATTTCTCAGAACATATTCCTATTGTTAAGTGACGCATGAGTGTGTGAGAGTACTTCGAAAAGTTCACGGGAATCTTTTAATCCTACTTTTCCACAAACTTTTTGAAGACCCTTTGTATATAATAAAGCCCTCTGTCTACCTACAGCATTGTCCATCTGTCATGCTCCTGCCCCTCCCCCCATGCTTTCACCTGTTCTCAGTAGGGCCAGCAGCTTCTTGTCTGTCCTGCAGGTCCCCACTTAGAGCACCCAGTCCTCAGGGCTGGGACTGAGGGGACACTAGTGAGGAATTCCCCTCATGTGCAAAATGTAAGGGAGCATTAAAACATTCAGTCACTGAGATCAACAATATTTTAGTGCACTATTTATTTGCAATATTTAATGCACAAAAGTAATGCAAAAAATCCATGATAAACAAAATGTCAAAATTTTAAATAAAGGTAGGATGGACGTTACTGATTCTTCTTCTTTTGCCTCAGGTTTAATGTGGCTCTGCACAGCACTGTGAGAGATTTTTACCCTATTTTGATATTTTGTTCATTACAGATTTTTTGCATTAATATTTTTTTTAAAAATAGTGCTCTCAAATGTTATTTACCTTAATTACTGAGTCTTTTGACACTTCCTTAAATTTTCTGCTGAGGCCTCACCCTCATCGCAGCCCTGAAAGTATTCTAAACAAGGAGGAAAATAAAACTAGCTGGAGATCTTTCTGAGCAATAAGTGAGGGAGGGAAGGAAAGAAGGGATGGATGGAGGGATGGAGGGAGGAAGGAAAGATCTTTCTGAGAAATAAAAGATAGACAGGTGAAGTGGGGCGGTTAGAAATTGGAATGAAAGTCAGTTGTCGTATCAGCCTTGCCAGAACAAGAGAGAGTAAATAGTGTTCATAGCAGAGGGGCAGAGCGAGCTGCTGGAGACCCATCTGTGGGCTTCTGCCTCATCTGAAAACTAAGTGGTTTGTACTAGACTGATGGTCTCACCCCTGGCTGCTCATGACAATTGTCCGAGGAGTTGTCAAAGACACTGATTACCTGGCCCTGTGCATAGACTCTAAAGTCATAACCTCTGAGCTTGTGGCCCTAGAATTTCTAAGAGCCCCCAGGTCATTGTCATTTGCTGCCAATGTCGTGAATCCTCAGCAGCTTCTTCCAGCTCTGGTATTCTGGACTGTCTCTGCTCTGCAGCTGCTCTTGGAGTAATCGATAAGGTGACTTTTGTAAACTCCCTGACCTCCTTTGGATTACAGACACCTATGAGAACCCAAAGAAAACAATGCACACCTCTCCTTGGAAATATGCTCATTTGACATACACACAATTCAGTTTCAGTGATCCCATACCCCATCCTCACCCTTGAGAAGCCACCAATTCTAAATTTAAAATTTCCAGTTTATTTTAAGAATCATCCAAAAAAATACTGAGATTTCTTGTGTGCAGCCATTTCTCTCTCTGGAAGCAACTAGATGAGATGGTGTGATAGTCCCACTGCAGCCTTCTGAATTCGCACCCAGCAGCTTTCCAAGCTTACACCTTCACGCCTTCAGTCAATGCTTTCCAGCCCTGACTGCCGTGGGACTCACCTGGGAGCTTTGAAAAATTGCTCGTGCCTAGGCCCCACCCTCAGAGGCCCTTATTTACTTAATCTGCAATGGTCATCCACATTATTAAACGCCACCCTGTGCCTCTCACTGGCAGCCAGGGTTGAGAGCCACTGTCAAGTGATGCTGCGGGGGAGACAGAGAGAGCTGCCCCCGGACGCAGTCCTACCACACAGGTGTGCTGATTTGCAGGTTCTTACTAGTCTAATCATTCCCAGATGCAAGCTAAGCTAAATGGGGTGGTTTTATAAGCTGCTTAAAATTTAATAATCCAAAATATAGAGTGCTTTTAGCACAGTGAAATAGGAAGGGTACCAGCCGGGGAATAATGAGAAATCTAAGGTTCATGTCCTGGTCATACTAATGATTATGTGATCCTGGCCAAAACTCCTGCTCCCTGGAGCCTGCTCCTCCACTGGTGAACTGCTCAGCCTACCAGGCTCTGCAGATGTCAGCTCAAACCCCATCTTTTCAGTGTGATGACTAGCTTAACCTCTCTTAGCCTCTGTTTGATCTTCAAATAGTATAACAGGATTACCTCATAAGGTTGTTATGAATATTGAAATGCCTAGCATAGCTAGTGCTCAATAAATTTTTGCTCTTTTGGTGAAGATTCAGCAAAGCTCACAGAGCCATTGTGAGGACAAATGTAGTAAAATACATGCAGCCTTCAGTTATCTATAAAGTACGAGAAGGCAGTGTTAACTGTTGTTGACCTTGTGGCTTGAATTAGGCTGAAGCCAGGACACGAGTTAGGTCTCCTACTGTCCTCCTCCCTATTTCAGAAAGCTCTTCTGAGATGAAAATTTGAGAGAGTCCTGGAAAAGTCCCATCCTCATCAGATGGGGGACCCCAATGGTTGTTCAAGCAGTCTTGTAACTTTCTCACGTGAGACTGAGTGAAAACCAAGCTCTTGGATCCTGGGTAAAGCCTAAATACAAGGGCAACAACAGTGATTAGACCGAATTGGTCAAATTAGAAAAAAAAAAATCAGATGAGCACTACCTCATTCTGGGTATTTAAAATGCTCCTGCAGTAGGTCCTATAAGAGGTTAAAGGTATCTGAAATACTCAGGAGACATAGCTCAAAAACTGTAGAAATTTTCAAATTTTCCTCTTTTGTGTCTTTGCTGTGAGCACTGCCAAATGCACCCTGAAAAAGCTACTGAGTTCCCCAAATTCCTGGCCTTCCAGTGAATAGAGTTTTGGAACATGTAATCAGTTCTAAACAAATCTGTTCATTTGATCTGAAACTGCTTTTGTTCACTCAATGAAATTTTGCTACACTGAATGGCATAGCATATGGATTGTACTCACAAACTCAGGCATCCAAGAAGTAGCCTGCTACCTGTTTGAATAAAGGAAAGGAAAGAGGAAGGGAGAAAATCATCAACTACCTTCTCAAAAATATCCTACCACATTGAACATAAAATGTTTAAAGCCATAGCATAATGGTTTTCCAGTTGAACAATCAGAATGTTCCACATGCAGCAGGTTCATGGGGCATCGCAGAGCATAACAACTAATAACATAATAATAACAACAATAAATGTTCCTATATATTGGGAACATAGCTATGGACTTTTCATTCATTAGCTAACTGAATACCTTAACAATCCTATGAAACTAATATTATTCCCATTTTACAAATGAAAAAATTAAAGCTGAGAGAGTTTAATGAATTTGCCCAAGGTCATACAAAGTTAATAAGCTTCAGTAATTCAAGTCTAGGTCTTTCTGTTACTAAATCCCTGCTCTTAATTATTTCATTATATTCCCTGAATACATATCCCCAAACACATTTTACCCATAACTTTTGCCTCTTATTCGCAGGAAAATGTTAGCAGATTCCAAAATAGGAATAATATGAAGACATATTTTTCTCTCTCCTTCTCTCTGGGACCTTTCCCTCCTTGTATCTGAAAGTCAGAAACAAGTAAGTAACCAAGAGTAGATAACAGAAAGAAGGAACCAGGGAAGAAATGTGAATTGATCAAGAGACAATTGTGCAAAGCATCTTCAACCAAATTCTAGATGTTTCAGAAGCTTTAGAAACTTAAAATCTCTGTTCAAGTACAAAACAATACACTGGTTAGCAAATTCTCATGCTGAATGAAGGATCTAAATTTCTCAACTGTATTTCTGGTTTTGCCATCTTTTGACATGGAAACTTCAAAAGATCTACTGTAGGTATGGAATATATACATCATGTACCAAGTAAGCTTTTTAACTTTTGTCTTACTGATCAGCCATGAAGTATTTTAAACTAATAAAAAAGCTAAAACTTGAATGTGAAAAGATGAAAGGGAAAAGAGGAGAGAAGAGACAGCGTTTCAAACTCAGTCACCATGTAAGTCCACTAAAAAGAGATATTCTACAAGAGGACCAAGAGAAGCCATCTAAAGTGGCACTGAACCTCCTAAAAGTTTCATGAAGAGGGAATCGATAGCATTTGTGCACTTTACAGAAAAAGCCTGAACTTGGAATCTCTTGCTAGACAAGAGCAGAGCTACTCCCTCGCCAGGACTCAGTGACCTCCCATGTCAAAAGCCGATTCAAATGTGAGTTACAACCTGCATTTGACCATCCGATCCACATTTTCCCGTGAGTTAATCATTTGACCCCTCTGGAGGTCTTGCTGTGTGTATTGAAACTGTCTGTTAACTCTCCTATGGACTGCTGGGTTCGGTATTTAATCTTCACCAGGAATTTCAGGAGGTCAAAGTCCCCATCTGTGAAGAATGTCATGCAAGTCATGAAACAAGGCAGGCAAGTTCACTCTCAAGGAGAGGGAAGTATTTAAGTGTGGTTGACAAAAGACCTTTAGACTATAGACATTTGGGGGCTGGGGTGGAGTGAACAGGGAAGAAAATTAGCTCATGGGGAGAGATTCTTAAATCAGTGGGAAGAGGAATGTATGATATGTGGAGCTGCAAGCTACTGGGGCATTTGTTGCTGTACAAGCAACAGTTTGGGTTATTGTTGTTGATGGTGTGTGTGTGTGTGTGTGTGTGTGTGTGTGTGTGTGTGTGTGCGCGCGCGCATTATGCTTAATAGACACCAAGAGCAAAGGCAGTAATAAAAATGTAGTGGAGCAAATATGGAATTAAAGCTAGAACTTACCAGTGTGTGGGAAAAATAAACCCAAATATTTGCAGGTCCCGGACTCTCCGAAGCCTGTGGTTTCCCACGCTTCAAGGGAGCGCCCCATGCAGTGTCAGCTTTCTCATTTCAAAGTCAAAATCATCCTAAACCAAACACAAACCTCACAGTTAAATGGATTCTCTCTGATTTACACATCAATGTCTCTCTGACTGTTGATTTAGCCCAGTCATCCCTGATAGCACTGCACAGAGGATGTCTTCTTCACGTTCTCCCCTGGGATGCTGTCAGGGCTGTCTGTGGAAGAGCAGGCCGAGACAACATGCTCCATGCTAAATCCGAGGGCACAGGAAATTTCCTTTTAGTCTCTCGAATTTCAGTTTTGTAACCTCCATTCCAATGTAGTCATGGAAATAGTTTTCTCCTTTGGGTTAGTAATAGATAATGCAGTTTCTTGACCATAAATACACTCAGATCTCTTTTTATGGAAAGGCAGCTGGAGAAATTGAGGTATTAATCCATTGGTAGGTTCCACACCAGCATTTCTATAATTGGGAGTCAGAACATCTGAGCTACACGAATGTCTGAGCCTCCTAAGGCAGTGAGATATCACTACAGCAACCACCAAATCAGGATCTGGGAAATTTATAAAATAATAATAGTGGCTACCTTTTATTAAAAATTTATCACATCAAACACTTTTTATAGATTATCTCTAATTCCCGGACAACTCATCCTGCATATGAGAAAGCCACGACTATAGACACTGGAAGACCTGGGAAGGTCTCACGGACAGTAAGGAGTAGAACCAGAACTTGTACCCATGGGTCCGCTTGACTCTGAAGCCTGCGTGCTTCCTTGGGTGTCATGCTGTCTCTTCAGACAAGGCTGTTTTGTATTTGGACCTCAGGCATGAGATAAGATGCCCGCCTTCAGACCTCTTCTCAGGCACCCCCCCCCCAGGTTTTTTTGTTTTATTCTTCATCCCAAAGATCTGCTGTCTTGTCAAGAGGGGACCATCCCTGAAAATTTTCCAACAGCTGTTTAGTAGATGTGGAATCCACGTGACTCACTTTGAGTTGAGGTGGTTTGACTTCTAACATCAGTATTAAAGGATGATTTGGAACATGGATTATCATAATATTTCTCAGGGAAGCAGTTGGGACCTAAAACTTTGGGAACTACCATTCCACTGGTATGCTTTCCAAATATAAAGAGTGATGCCAAGAGCAGAGGAAATGCCTGGGAATGGCTTCCAGCATCCCTCAGTTACCTGCCAAATGTTAGCTACCCTTTACCCAGGGTCATCTCTGCAGAAACTCACCAGCACCTTCCACCTGCTACCACAAACATGACCCACATCTTCATTTTCCCTGCCTCCTCCAGTTTTTGCAAAGCCCCTCTGACTCTCACTGTTCTGAACTAATCTTGCCTAGCTGTGTAACCACCACTGCAGAGAACGTTAATTTTATATACAACACATGCACATTTATTTGAAATTGATATCAAGGACACTCTGCTTTATAAATTCCCTCTTAGAGACCTCAAACAGAGGTCTTTAAGAGGCCCCTGAGAACAGAGCATTTTCATAATTCCTGCCCCGAAAGTCATTGTGTCTCCTCTTAGGTCAAGAGTCCATAAGCACATATTTTGCCCTTAGTCATATGAATTGTATCCCCGGTGCTTTACACAGCACAAGATTTTGAGTAAAAAGTCAACATAGTTTGTTGATTTGTGCATGTGTGTTGGGGAGAGGAAAAACCAAGAGAAGGGGAAGTATGGCAGTGATGGCAGCCCACAGGAAGAGGATCACCAAGAATTAGATAACTTCTGTAATCAATGTTGTTTACTATTCATTAGCAAGGGAGGGTACAGTTGCAAGAACTCTTTACCATCATAGAGAATGGCACTACGCATTCCAGATTTTTTTTCTTTCCTCCTTTCTTCCTTCCGTCTTCCTTCCTTCCCTTCTTTCTTTCTTTTTCTTTTTTTGTCAACATAACTTTCAGACACAACTTACTCTCACATTTTCCCCCTAAAAATAATAATCAGCAAACAGCTGTTGGAAGATGTTGTTGTGAACCTTTCTAATGTCAATGTGTTTCAAAAGACCCACTTCTATTCGATCCCCCCATCAGCTGGCTGAGGTCAAGGGAACATGGAGTATGCAAGTGTATCTCTGCCTCCCTGCCTTTTTCCATCTTATTCTTCTTTCTCTTTCACCCTCTTCCTTTCCTACCTATTATTATACCACACAGGTTTTGTCAGTGAACCGTCACTCAAATATTATGTCCCTGCATCTTCATGCAAAATAATCTAACTAAAAATCTTCCTCTTTCTTAATTTTATGGGTGAAAGGAATGAACATCGAACAATCAGACTTGGATTCAAGTTCTGGATTCTTTCACTTACTAGTTGTGTGATGGAAATTTATTCAATCTCTACAGTCAACTCATCTGTAATTAAGATACTAATACCTTCCTCAATGTTATTTTTAGGATTAAATGAGCAAATGTGCAAAAAAGCATTTGGCACATAGTACCTGATAATAAATACTCAACATATATTTTACTTATTTCTGGTGTTTCCTGTGGCAGAAAAGATAACACAACAAAACCTCAGCCTGCCGATCAGTAAAGCTTAGAATTCAGATAAAGAAATGTAAGACTTGTATAGAACACTGGATCCAAACTGTCTTTCAAATTATCATATTTCCTACCAATATCCTAGTGGGTGATACCAATTTCAGGGAGAATTAAGATTTTTCTGGCAGGAGAGGACATTTCTAAGGCATTCAAAGCTCATATCTCAACAAATGAGGGCAACATTTCTCCCACCAACATTATCTGTGCCTTTTTTTTTTTTTTTTTTTTTTTTTGCAGTTGGCTGGTATGGGGATCCACACCTGTGACCCTGGTGTTATAAGGCTATGCTCTGATCAGCTGAGCTAACTGGCCATCCCATGTGTATTTTTAAATTTATTTTTAAGTATCAGTGAATACCTCTATTCTTTGATGAGTCATGAAGAATTTATTTGTTGTTCAGTCCTTGCATGGACCCATTATCAAAGACAATGAAAAGAAAGCTTCCCTTTCCCTCTTGCATCAAATATGGCTAAGCCTTTGGGTTTGAAGTTCTGGGCTCAATCGCCCCACTCCAGCCCCCTTAGGGGGCTGCATCATCCCAGAGGAAGACAGGTAAGGACTACTCTGGGGCCAGACTGAGAAAACTGAATAAGTTGGTTTTTACACATGGTGGAGACATATTATTATCCTCATGGTGGAGGCAGACTACATGATGCCTGAAGACCAAGCAGGGTCCATCTTAGCGTCGTGGAACTGGATGTCTCTAGCAGACCTGATGACTTGGAAAGAGCATTGAGTATCTCAGGTGCAACTATGAGACAAAAAGTTAAATGACCTTGCCTGATATTCCTGGAGCTGTGAGACCTGGGTTCTCATCTTCTTATAATCTCACAAAAATGATTGAGATTAACAGTCTTGCCAGTCAGGTGTTTGGAGACAGAACAAGATTTAATTTGATTTAGTTAGCTTGATTGTTAGACATTTCACAATGTATATCAAAACATCATGTTGTACACCTTAAATATATAGTTTTTATTTGCCAAAAATATAAGAAATCAGCATTAATATGATACCACTAACTAAATCACACACGTAATTTGGATTTCATCGGTTTTTCCACTAATGTACTTTTTCTGTTCCAGAATCCAGTCCAGGATACCATATTGCATGTAGTCATCATGTCTCTTTGATACTCTCTAATCTGTGACAGATTCTCAGTCTTTCCTTGTTTTTCAGGACACTCACACTTTTGAAGAACACTGGTCTGGTATTTTGTGAAATGTACTTCCGTTTGGGTTTGTCTGGTGTATTCTGACACATGCTGAAGCAACATGTAGGAACCTTGAGGATATACTACGCTAAGTGAAAAAAGCCAGTCATAAAAAGACAAATACTGCATGATTTCACTTCTCAAGTATCTAGAGTAATCAAATTCATAGAGACAGAAAGTAGAATGGTGGTTGCCTGGGGCTGGGAGGAGGGAGGAATGGGGAATTGTAGTTTAATGGGTACAGAGTTTTGCCAAATGAAGAGTTCTGGAGGTTGGCTGCACAACAACGTCAATGCACTTAACACTACTGAACTATACACTTAAACATGGATAAGAGGGTAAATTTCGTGGTAGGTATATTTTACCACAATTATAAAAAAGAATACTGATGGCAATGGATCAACATACTTCAAAGAAAAAAAGAGAAGCATGACGCATCTTGCACTATCCGTTGCAGAGCAATTCGCACTCATACTCTGTTTTTATTTCAGTGACATAGAGCTACACCTTTCATGCTTAAGAATGCCTTCCTGCCCCTCTAACAAAAACAAATTAAATTTTCATAATAGACAACTATCTTAGCCTCTGGAGGAAAAAAATTCATGTCTACCGACATTGGATCAACATTTTCTCCCATCCTTACCACAGTAAAAATAAATATAATAGTAATGATAGCATAAATATAGTTAATGGAATAAATATAGTGCTAATAGAGTAGTGTGTTGGGTGTTGGAAGGGAGATTAACATAGCACATTTCATTTAAAATAGTAATTATTATTGAAGAACATGATTGAATATAAATATTGTCATCCAGGATTGATGCTCATAAAATCTACTCATCATCCTGTGCACTTATTGAACCACTGGGAAGAACAGCTTCCTATTGCAAAGCCAAACTTAATTCACTGAAAACTTTGACAGCAAAGTCCTCAGTGGCCATTCAAGCACAGCTGTTAAAATTGAGTCTTTTCTTCTTCTGTCTGAAGGATCCGCTGTATCTGGTCCTCCCATTAGTGTCCTGATTCCCCTGTGTACACACATGCAGGTTCCTCCTCCTCCTTCATTGCTTATACACTTACCTTCCAGGCAATTCCCACAGTTGGTAAACATATATTTATTTGTGAGGTTATTTGGCCATTGTGCCTCCAGATCCCGACACTGGAAACTCATTAGACTGCAAGCCCCTTGAAGGTAGGGGTTTACTTTACACTGGGTTTGTTTTAGTCCCCAGTGCCTGGCGTAGTGCCCAGCATATAGTAGACATATGACAAAGCTTCACGAAAAGTGAAGGGCTACATGTACTGCTAACACTGTCTTCTAGCAGATGACCTTGATTATCTGTATTTTAAGGATAAAGGAAGCACTGGTTTGGCACCACCACTCTCAGGTACAAGGTCCAGGCAGGACAGCTCCCATATTGGAGGTCAGTGGAGTTCATCTCATACTATCATTTGTCTTTTTATGATTAATGACAAACATCCCAAGTAGCCTTTAAGCTTTTAAAGTGTATAGACTTAAGTGGAATTCATTTGCTAGGTTTGGTGTTGAGAGGATCTGTGTTCTTTACCCTCAAGAGCTTCCAGTCTAGGAGATGCTGGTGTCAATACCATTAACTCTAACACTGACCAACTTCTACACATGCTGTAACAGCAGATAAGCATTACAGGAGAACAGAAGAGAGAGTGATCACTTCCAAAGGAGGTGATGTAATATTTGTTCTGAGATTTTGAAGAATAAATGATGGTAGCAGCCAAGCAGGGAAGCTGACATGCTAGACTGGTAGGTAGAGACTACAGCAGGAAGATTGCAGAAGCTGGGAAGAGCCAGTCTTTTTATGAAAAGCAGCAGGTCACATGTTACTAACAAAGTGAACTTTGGGAGAAGCAGCAGCAAAAGTGGTTACAATCAGACTGCGAAGGACCAAAATTCAACATAAAGGAGTTCAAGCTTTAATTTATCAAAAAGACGAGGTCAGCCAGGTTTCTGCACAGGAATCTGTGATTTGAAAAATTGCTTTGGAACTAATTGAACGTGAGGGGTGAGGGAAAGGAGTCAAATGTGATGAAGGATTTTGGTTTAGCTAACAGATGAGTGAGAACACATTTAATCAAGATGGGAACAGGTGGGAGCAGGGTTGAGAACGGAAGGAGGGAAAAGGCAGCAAGGATTCAGTGTTGATCATATTCAATCATTTTTTTCTTATAACCTACTGCAGAGACTGGGTATGGAGGTATCCTGTAACTGCTAATGAGGACAATGACATACACTGTAAGGTCCAGGCATTAAGGGTCTTCACTATAAAACTTACGAGTATTGATAACAACTTACATGTGTACAGTACTTTATAAAGCATCCCACGTACATGATCTCATTTCCACCTCGGTAAACCCAGTGAGGTGGATGGTGTCCTGTTGCAGATGAGGAAACTGAGACTCAGAGAGTTTATAAGTGCTAGGTGACTTGCTCAAAATCACACCACTAGTAGATGTCAAGGCCAGGATCCAAACCTGAGTTTTGTGACTCCAGACAAGGTCATTTGCCAGTATGTTCTGCTGTCAGCCATGGCAAGAGGGTAGCTCCAGAGTCAGGAGGTAAGTCTACAGGTTTCACCATGTGCCAGCCCAGCTGGTTTAAGAGGTGTGTCATTGACAGACCTGCACCACTTGTCTTTGGGGTTCACAGTGTCCATGGTAGGAAAATGAAGGGGGAAAAAAATGCATGGCTTACTGCTTTTCCACTCAGGGAAAGATACATAAGATTATCACTGAGATCTTGGAAGGACATCAAGATTGATGGATTACTTAAGTACGGCTCATCCTGCTTGTGAAAGTGCTGGAACTGTTGACATTCTGGAGTGAGGGTTAATCTCCAAGGGAGGGAAGGTGGACGGTTTCTTTGAGGAAACTATGAATCTATATCTGAATTTGAGGGAGTAGGAAAGAAAAGACTGGATCTAATTTCTCTGAAGTTTCAGACTCTAAACTGTGATAACCAAAACCTGGAGAAGATAAATGGCCCAGGTACAAAAGTACTCCTTCACTGGCTGCCATTTTACCCCACGTGTGCCCTAATAGATAAATGTTCTCCATGCAGATCAGCTAAAATTTGGTGGGACCTGAATCACTGTAGCACAGGGGCCATCTTCAGTGCCTCTTAGCTCAGCTCACCCTATTTCCCAGGGACCCGGGATTGAGTGGTTCTCAGCATCTTTCATGATACCTGACCTGAATGCTTCATATTTATGATAAAGGTTCAGGGTAGTAATCTAGCTCCTCTGTGCTTAAGTAGCCCAGCTTCTAATACCAACTGCAGATGTCACTGAATGTTCTCTGGAGGCTCCTTTCAAGCCAATTCCTATCCCACTAAGATAAAGAGCAAACATGAGAATAAATGGGATAGGATGATTTTGTGATTATATTGTTAGGGCCATTGTGACTATGAAATGGTGGATGGTCTGGGTCTACACCACTGTCTTTGCATTTCCAAGGCTTTTATTTTCCCCAGTTCCATTCCACTCGGTAATCTTTGGACCATTTGCTGAGACTTTTTCCTATGGCCTGGGTAGAAAAATTCAAGGCTAATTTTTTTCTTCTCCCCAAATGCTCAATTTCCCACCGAGCAATAGCTGGCTCTTAGCTGACTTGCAGAAGCTGACAAGAGAAATGCATTCTTAAGCTCAAAGGGAGCCAAGCACATTTCCTGAGAGGTCCCTTCCTTACCTGACTGAGCAGGGGAAGTTCTCACCTTCCCAGGTCCATTCTTGCTTATAAAAATCTTTCTAATCATTTACTCATAGTTACGCTTAAGCCCAACTTCAAAGATGTATGTGTTTTTTTCAGTCCCACTTCCTGTGGCCTGAAAAGACTGACAGTTCCTGACCATTTGAATTTTATCTTCCTTCTTTGGGAGCCACACAGTAGAATTAGATTCCTTAGTCAAGCAAATGAACTACAGAGGGTCCATTATATTGCTGCTTCTAAACAGGGAGTTGGCGTTAGTGGCGGCGAGTGGCTGGTTTAACATGATGAGGGGTGCTTGGACTGCAAACACTGCCCTGTGGGTTAGAGGCTAGACCTCAGAAAGCAGCACCCGGTGGGGGCTGCTCCTTCCAGCCCTGGAGTCTTTGCTTGGCTTGGACAGCAAAAAACATCCTCAGACCGGATCACCAAGCTCCTTTCCCAAGAAAAGGGCCTGGCCCCCACATCTGGCACAGGCTATCCTTGCAGCAGAATTGCTCCTTCTTCCTGCACCCTGAGAATTGACATAACCGTGGAGAAGGTTTCCAAATACACGCCCCAGTTATCCACCCTCCTGGGTACCTCCAGAGCAAATTTGCCTCCGGGCCCCACGTAGGTGGGCCTGACCGCAGAGGGAAAGCTCGGTGTCCTTTTATGAATACCACAAAAGGAAGAAGAGATGTGCTCAAAGGGTCCAGATGAGAGTAATCAGATGACAAGAGGGGCAGAATGACGCTGATGGTTTCCCCTTCACCTCTGCGGTGAGCGATTCCTCCCTTGCTGGAGGTGGCTACTACTTCCCTTTGCAACTTTGGCTCCAATGACTACAAAGAGCCTTCCAAGAGGCCACAGGGAGGTCTACATTTGAAAAACCAATCACTTCCCCTACTGCTGAGAAGCGAGCCAGAGCAACCTAACCTCGGCTTCACCTCAGGTAGCGAGGACTTGGCTTGCAGCGTCTGCAAGAGGAAGCTCCTGACTGGCCTCCAGAGAGCACTGCGCTGGGTCCTTTCTGAAGCTTTAAAACAATCGCAAGTCTTCAGCAAATGGCCTTCAGGGGCCACCCACGCCGGACGTGAATCATTTGCATGCGTTTCGTGAGCAGCCCACCAACAATGCCACCCACGGGTTTCAATGAGGAACTTCGGTGCTGGAAAGAAGCCCTGCTTAGGTCACAGCTCAACTGCTCCTTGAGGGGTGTGCAGCCTTCAGACCAAGATGACAGGCTCAGACTTCCTTTGAAATCCCTCCTGGTGATCAACACGGAATTAGTTGAAATAGGAGGCACTTGGTTGCCTAATCTCCTACCCCCAGAGTTCCTAACCAAAGACTGAGGACCAGAGAGAGCAATGGGATTATCATAAAGAATTCATGTTTACATGTGAATTTTCCCATCAAAGACTATTAAGAGTACAACTTTATAATATGGAACGTGTGCAAATTTTTATTTTTAACTTTTAAAAGGGGTTCACTTACTCAAAAAGGTTGGAGCCTCTGGTCAAAATCACCAAGAGAAATCAGAAGTCCACTCTTCGCTAAGCAACTTGAATAGCTGAACAGTTCTGGGGTGTCAATTACCCCACCAAGTCAAGGGTGCCCAAACTCTGTGTCCAAGCAGAAATTTATTGTTTAATTTGTTTAAAAAAAGATCAGGCAGGAAGATACTTCCAAATTCCAGAAATGCAGACCTGAAGTTATGGGCACAACTCACTTATTCCATGTTCCTTCCCACCTAAAGAATGTTAAGATGAACTTAACTGGATTATAAGGAGACTTCTGTGTCCAACAAGCATAATTTTAGAAAGAGATTTGCTTTCAATACTGGGAAATAAGCTTTCATCTGTCAAGTAAAAAATGTTCCTTTGAATTAATAATGCAAATAGCCCAGTGCTTTCTGAGTGTGGCTATAAAAGAATTTAATTACCTCCTATGGTGTCAAGCTGTGGATTAACTTCAATTTTCAGAAGATCCCAGGATGGAAGAGTCAGGGTTTGAACTCCTTCTGAGAAAAATAAATGCTAAACCCGAAACTACCACTGTGTGAGGAATCCTATTGTCCCCCGTTACATAGCAACCAGTCCCAGTAGGGGAAGATCCTACTTTGGACAAAATGAAGTGCCCAGAAAGTTTAACAACGTTGAGACCAGATTATGTAAAAACCATATGAATATTTAAAATGCTTAGCATCTGATCAAAAACAGATGCCGTAAGATTAGCTCTAAGCCTTAGGCAGTGTAGGAGTGTAGGAGCAGGTAGTGTAGGAGCCATTACACGTCATGACCACTTCCTGAGAAAATAGGTTCTGGCGAAATTCAACTGGAATGGACATATTAATTAATCAAATCAGCTGCCAAGTCACCATTTAGGAAATCTGTTCGGCCTGGGTGGGCTGAGTAGGAAGCCCCTGCTACTACCCCCTAGAGTCACAGAGCACCAGCTTATGTCTAACAAGGGAGAGCATGAGAATAAAACACCGCAAATCGGGAATGGGGCGGCAAGAATCGCACAGCGGGTCACGGAGCTAAAAGAGAACAGTTCAGTGGCCATCCGTGATGGATTCTACAGAAAGTAGCCGTGCACAAAGGTGCCAGAGACTCCATCCTGTGCCACTGCAGAGTCCCTTACACCTAAAAAGAACGTGTTTCCAAAACACACGAAGACTTACAAGGAAATGAATCTTGAGGGGAGTCTCCCCACGGCCTTGGCCTCAACCTGACTACACACCCATCTTCCCAGAAGGCAAATGCCCACCTCCTTGGCGGGATTTCCCAAAGGCTCCTCCTAGGAGATCATGAATTTCCTAGGGGGTATGTCACAAGGGAAACCGTGGGATTGATTTTGAACCCCATGGGTCTGTTTGTACTTCTGAAAGCACCGTCCTACTGTAGTAGAATTGTAGAAAAATATAACTTTAATGTACGCAGTTTTGTAACAAATGCTTGCTAAACACATTTTAAGTAAAGCAGCTCCCGAGAGGCCGTATAAAGGTCAGGCGGGCCCGAGCACACTAAACATTCCAAGGAAGGGAATGACCGCACCCGGTTCCAGGAACTGACTAGTTCCTTATCTAAAGGCCACCTGGCCAGACCCCAGGGAAGATAAATGATTGAGAAATGTGCTGTTCCTTATCGGGGTGCCAGCCAGCCTGCTAAAGCCTACCTGTAAATCTAAAGGCGCCACAAATCTATCAGGGTACCAGCCTGCTAAAGTCTACCCATAAATCTAAAGGCACCACAGATAACCAACAACTCATCCTGTCACAAGGATTTGTTCAGAAAAACTGTATAAAAGGTGCTTGTATTGTAAATTCGGGGTCACTTCTGTCCTGGAGATTAAGTGACCCCAGCGTGCTAGAATAAAGTCCCTCTTGCTTGATTGCATTGGTCTCAGTCTCATGGTCTTTGTGAAGTGAGCCGTCCCAGTCTGTGGGATTTGTGCATGGTGCCCTCCCAGTCTGTGGGATTTGTGCATGGTGCACGGATCTTACACTACAAGTTGTTTGCTCCTCGGATAGCCCCATGAGGTAGGCAAGCTGTAAAGTTTGCTTTCTTTATTACAGAAGGAAATGATCACCACACTGCAGCCTGTTGGTAAATTGCACCCCCGCCCCCTTCCTAAGGGTGAAATAAAACAGGAAAGAATGAAACCGAGGGAGGTGGGAAGACTGGGAATGATGCAGAAGAAAACCAACTTTGTTTGCACAATGTGGAGAAGGTGGGAGTGAGGACCCTCCTCTGGGATCTCTCTGTGACTGCCTCTGTCCTAGAACTGACCACATTGACACCGAATGTTTATGCAGCCAGCCCTGCACAGAGGCAAGGCTCCTAGGGGACAGGGACCACGTCTTAGTATTCTGTGCTCCCAGTGCCCTACTCAGAACACGATCAGTGCTGCTGAAGGAGTAGGTACTGAGGAAAGAGGATGGAGTACCTTTAACGTGGAAGATTGCTAAAACAAAGGGGTGGCTCACCTATACGTTCACACAAAATGATTCGAGTTAGGACACGGGGAAGGCAGAGTTTCTGAGGAAAAGGCCTGGCATACGAAAGAAAAAGGATTCTACATCATTCCAGCGGATCTCCTCCACAATCTTTTTGATGCAAGCTACCATCTTAGTGTAGAATGGACAAAGATCCACTTTACTTACTGGCAATGTCTTTCACCTATGTGAGAAGGAATTTAATAGGATAGTTGAGTACACTTCGTTCAAAAGCATCCTCCCAGAAATTGCTACTGTTGGGACCAGGAATGGGCCAGGGGAATTGTCCCAAACATATATGTGTGTATATATGCTCTTATATAAGTATATATTGTTTATATAGCTTATATATTACATATATATTTGAATATACATTTAATATAATCTAAATATTAAACATATATTTAATGTATATCTAAATATTTATATATATTTAACTAAATGATTTGGCCTGTGAAAAGCCATTTGCTTTCCTTTTTTAACTAAAGAATTTATAGAAGAAAATTTAATTTCATTGATGTTTTGTTTCTGAAGGGGCAGCTGGACCCTAGGACAAAAGGTATTCTTTTTAATAATTAACTTTCACTCTAGTAGCTAAAATGCTGTTGATTTTTGGCAGAACAGCTCAAAACATGAGTTTTTTCTGAATGCTAGAAATCTTACTGATACCCAGTTTGGTTCCTAATTTAACACTCTGGTTCTTAGACTGACAAAATGAGTTTTCTATCTTCAGTCAGAAATGCTATGACACAGGACAATTCTGAGAGGTTTCTGAGACGATCGTCAACGTAAGCATTACTGGTAAGTTAAAACAAAGAACAAGATACTCTCTTCAATTTCTCCAAACTACCCTACGCACACTGCTGTCCCGCCAACACACCCTAGAGTATGAGAAGCCTGTAACAATTTAAAGAGTAAGCCATCTGGACCCCTTTTCATAGGACTTTTGCTTCTATTTATCATTTCACCATAGACTCTTCTCAGCTGAGACTGGCTCCTTTGGGTTCGCTGTTTACAGAAAATTTTCCATAGTAGCTTCAATATCATCCCTTCTATTCTTTCTTTGTTCTGTAGTTCTTTCTCATAGCAATGCCTCTTTCTTACCTATCATTAGTCTAGGATAGAGTTCATTCATTCATTCATCCCTTCATTCACATGTTCCTTCCGTAACAGTCATTGAGTGACTATGGCAGATGAGGTTCCTGTTGTCACAAAACTTACATTCTAGTGAAGGGCAGCAATCAAGAGATAAACCAAAAATTAATTATAAGGAAGCTTTTGGAGGGTTTACCATAGTATGAAGAGAAAGTAATTTAATGGAGCCCAGGAAAAAAATTTATATCCCTGTAGGTATAAAGGGCTTAAGGTGTAAGAAACAAACCATGGCCTTGTTCCAACTAGGAAACTGGATGTCAGTTGCATGATTCCCTGGGAGGTGAGGAGTGGGCACACTTTCAGTAGGTCACCCCTAGTCAGTAGAGCAGCTCCAAGCCGATGCGTCTTCCAGTGCTCTGCCTGAAGGCCCACTAAGTGGCTTCTTTCCAAGCCAACAAATTATCTATGTTTGAGGAATCTACTTATGTAAAACAAAGGCTGGGAAGCTCACCACAGGAGGTTTCAGGATGGAAACCCAGGAGGGGAAAAGTGGGCCCAGGCACCGTCTGCCTGTACCGAGACATCGTTACCAGCAACCTTCACCTCTCTCCTCCCGGGTCCTGGCCACGCTGTTGATTGCACGTGGCCCGGGGCAGAGGCCGGCTTTCCTTTGCCAGGATGTTTGCAGGTTCCACCAAACCCAGGGGAAAAGGGCAAGAGTGAATGCGAGCCACTGCTTTCATATGATGATCTGCTTTAAGATACGGTCTACACTGCAGTAGAGCCAGCCGGTGGTGATACCACCAGTCCTGGTTATCTGACATGTTTGAATCTTCAAGAGGCAAATCTTAAAATGTAATTCCTATGTCCACTTTTCACAAGCAGTCCCAAAAGGCTGTGACACATAGCACTAGGTGATTTTGATGAGATGTAAATCCAGCTACAATGATGTCGGAGCTCCAGGAAGGAAAGCATTGGTTAGCTAGTCAAAGAGCCTATTTGCCTGTCCACGTCCACATCCAATCTGACTTCATCTGTTTAGATGTCACACAGTAATAATGTAACATGTACTCACAGAGCCCTACAAAGTCCAGACATTGTTTCTTTGTTGAAGAGAGGAAGGAAAGAAGGAAAAGAAAGAAAGTCCCACATTTTCAAGAGAAAAACTGGAGCACCTGTACCACCAGAGAGTAAATACCATTTTTAAAGGGATAGTAATTATGACAGCGTGGTACTGGTATAAGAATAGCCAAACTTGCCAACTGGCAGTTTAGAGATAAATCAGCTTATAATATGATCACCTGATTTGTGGCAAAAATAAGACTGCAAGTTAATCAGAAAAATATCATCTTTTGCATGAATGGTGCTGGATCAATTGGGTGTTCTTGTGGGGAAAAAATGTATCTTGACTTCACACCATACACAGAAAATGAGTTTGAATGAATTATAGATTTAAAGGTGAAAGGTATAATAATAAAACTTTTAAAGAAAAATATAAGAAAATAATGTTATAACCTTGGAGTTGACAAATACATCTTAAAGAAGACATAAGAAAAAAACACTACCCATAAAAGAAAAGTGCAATAAATTGGATTATATTACAACTAAGAACTTCTGTTCATCAAAAGACACCATTAAGAGTTTTAACATAATCCAATTTGGGATTTAACATAACCCCTTATGGGAGAAGGTACTAACAATACCTGATCTGGCAAAAGACTCATATCCACAATATATGAAGAACTCTTACAGTTCTTGGCCCAGTAGAAAAATGGACAAAAACTTGAAAATACACTTTGTAAATGAGAATATTTAAGTGGCTGGTAAACATATAAAGAAATGCTCAATTTTATTAGCTATCAATGAAATACAAATTGAAACCACAAGGAGATGCAAAATAGCTAAAAGTTAAATAAAAATTGCCAAATATTGGCAAGAATGTGGAACAAGTAGAATAGTCCTATACTGCTTATCAGAGTGTGAATTGGTACAACCACTTAGAAAAACTCTTTGGCATCATCTGCTAAAGCTAACATAGGCATGCCCTTTGACCTAGCAGTTTCCTTTCAGGCTTGTAACCAACAGAAATGTGTGCAAGAGTTCACCAAAAGAGACGTACTTGAATTTTTATAGCAGCACTGTTCACTGGAGCTAAAAACTGAAAACTACCCATGTGCCCAACAACAGTAGAGTAAGTGAAAATGTTATGTTATATTTACACAATGGAATGCTATATAACCATGAGGCAGAGCAATGTACAACTACTCACAATAACATGGATGAATCTTGCAGCCATACTATTGAGCAAAAGAAGCCAGACATAAAAAAAGTATGTATATACTGTATACTTCCATTTATGCAAAGTGTACAAACAGGCAGGATAATGGTTGCCTTTTGGGAAAGAGTGACTGGAAGGAAACACAGAGGGGCACTGGTAACATTCTGTTTCTCGTTCTGGGTTCTAGTTTCATGGATGTGTTCAAATGGTGAAAATTCATTGAGCTTCTGATATATGAACTTTTCTGTATGTATAATGCACTTCAATAAAAAGTAACAAACAACATATATACCACTGTTGCTCATGTTCTTAGATGCCCCCTGCAGTAAAAGCACATATATCAACTCTGCAAGTCATGACACCCAACTCAAGACATAAAGTGCACTTTAAACCTGCCATTAATATACTGTGTATAATAATGTAAGAATTGGAAAAATATAGCACGTAACAGATCTGAAGAGTTTGGGTGTATTTGCATACAAAGGAGAGTCGTATGTGGTTTTCACTACCAGTGCACTAATAAAGAATAATAGGAAAAATATGATGCCCAAAAGAAAGCCAACAGCTACTGCTCTGTGGAGCTGACCAGAACTGAGAAAAGCTAAGAAATGGTACAGAAACAGAAATTTCATGACAGAGAGCACATGCTAAGGTTTTAGTCTAGATTTAGAGAATCTACTAAGGTTTTTATTAAGTGTCTATTGCAAAGCATTGCATTGTTAATTTTTTAAAACTTGTGTAGTTCTGGTCTCCTCAACTAGACTATAAGCTCATAAAGAACAGGAGAGCTTATTCTGTGTCCTTTCTGTATTCTACAAACATGGGATGTCATTTTTATTTCTTGATGGTTAAAAATGTTTACAGTTTTAAAATTGTTTCAGTGTTAAAGTTGGAGGCAATGCATTTGAGGCTGACCCAGAAGTTGTTGGTTAGATGGTGGGTTGGATGGTGGATTGAATGGTGGTTTGGATAGTGAGTTGGATGGTGGGTTGGATGGTGGGTTGGATGGTGGTTTGGATGGTGGGTTGGATGGCATGCAAGTGAGTGAGTTGAGAATCGACTCCTTGAGCTTATTTTGTCCTTTCAGAAGGAATAGTTGGTTGGAGAAAGGGAAAGGGAAGAGGAAACCACAAGCTTGACTCTTGTTTGTAGGGATGAATCAAGGGAGGAATGAGAGATGAAAGTAACTTGCCTGATCTAACATTGGAAGCCCATTGCAAAATTGTTCACAAATTATGGTTTCAGTAACTTAAACTTTTTGTCATATCTGGAACCCCAGGTTTTCAGAGCTTATTCCATCTCCAAGTATCATGGGTTGAATTGTGTTCCTCCCAAATTCATGTATTAAGAGTCTTAGCCTCTCATTCTTCAGAATGTGATCTTATTTGGAAATAGGGTTGTTGCATATATATTAGTTAAGATGGGGTCATACTTGTGTTTGATGTGCCCCTAATCTGATATGACTGGTGTCCTTATGAAAAGGAGAAATTTGAAGACACACACACATAGAATACTACCAGATGATGCTTCTTCAAGGCAAGGAGCAGCAACGATTGCCATCCAAACACCAGAAGATGGGCAAGAGGCACAGAACAGATGGTCACCTGTGAGGAGCTGCCCGAAATCGCCATTACAAGATGGCGCTGATTTCCGGTGGAGGGCAGGACTGCTCGGTAACACGCCTGGGCCGATTAGGCAGCCACCAATAAGGTAGGAGCACGTCCTAGGCGAGGAGCAGTCTCTATATAAAGGGCGCGGGTTCCCTCGCTCGGGGTCTCCATTTTTAGCAAGCTTATGCTCTTCCTCTCAAGAGGCATTAAAGCTTATCTGCAGAAGGATCCTTTGTGTGCCGTGTCGTTCTTGCTGGCGAGACGGTAGCGCGGGACAACTGGTGCCGAAACCCGGGAAAACTTGTGACATCGTCAGCACCTTCGGAGACCCCCTGGAGACAGGGAGGATTCAGAACTGCAGGAGGGTAAGTTCAGAGAGGTATGCCTGTTCTTGGTCTGGGGTTAATCCGGTTGGTTTAAAAGGTTTTGAAATCGCCCGTTGGTGTGGTCAGACTGACGTAGATAAGCAGCTGCACCAGAGACCTGTGTGAGCCTCTAGTACGTAAGGGAACGGCGCGTCTCACAGCCCACGGAGTGGGGCGCGTTATGGGTTCCACTCAGTCCATGGTTACCGCGTTAGAGGCCGTGCTGAGACAACGTGATATAAAGGTAGGGGGCCGTGTGCTCAAAAATTTTGTAAAAGAGGTAGATCGTGTAGCGCCGTGGTTTGCTTGTTCCGGCTCCTTGACTTTGAGCTCTTGGAACAAACTAGGCAGAGACCTTGACCGCAAGTACGCGGAGGGAGACCTCCGTCAGGGCACCAAGACCATTTGGAAGTTTATTAAAAATTGCTTAGAAGATGAGGGCTGTAAACCGGTAGTGATAGTAGGGCAAAATACATTAGAGGAGGTCCAAGACAGCATGTCAGAAACTGAACGGAGTGAGAGGATGGGTACCCGCAGGAGGAGAGACGTCTCCCATAAGAAAAAGGGCCCTCCCGGTAAGTCTACGGACGAGGGAGAGATTCTAAAACAACAAAGTGACACTGCCGGCACATCTGCCGGTAAAGGAGGGATTTTGGTCTCACTGCGGCAATAGTCGCCGCCGTATCCCTGGCGGCGGGTGCAGCCACAGCTGCTGCCGTCTCCTTGACTACCACGGTACAGACTGCCACCACGTTGAATCCGTGAATTCAACAAGAGTGGATGTCTCCTTCACAGCCGGACTGTCCTCATGGATTAAAACGGCCGTGTCCCACTTCAAGGAGTGGGCAGGAGTGATTGGGGTTGGCATGTTCTTATGTGGGGGAACTGTGCTCCTACTATGGTTGGTCTGCAGATTAAAAGCCCAGACCCAGAGAGACAGGGTAGTCATCGCCCAGGCATTTCTAGCCCTGGAACAGGGGGCCAACCCTGACGTTTGGCTGTCCATGCTTAAGGATTAGCCTGCTCTGACTCCCCTTCCCCCTTCCTGTTGGCTGGCCTCCCTGAAGCTTGTTCAGAGGAGTTCGCCCTTGCTCAAACAGGTCTATGTGTAACAGCAGGCTCCAGTGTGTCCAGAGACGGGCAACTTCCCCCAGACTTGAACCAACCTAAGACATGGTGCCCGGTGGCGATAGGGTCAACCTATGACGGGTAAGGTCAAAGTCTGTGGAGGGACGACCTAGGACAGGAACGCTGGCTAATTTGTCCTCGACCGCCGAGCTTGTACCAGCCGCTTTAAATGATAAAAAAGGGGGAGATGTGAGGAGCTGCCCGAAATCGCCATTACAAGATGGCGCTGATTTCCGGTGGAGGGCAGGGCTGCTCGGTAACACGCCTGGGCCGATTAGGCAGCCACCAATAAGGTAGGAGCACGTCCTAGGCGAGGAGCAGTCTCTATATAAAGGGCGCGGGTTCCCTCGCTTGGGGTCTCCATTTTTGGCAAGCTTATGCTCTCCCTCTCAAGATGCATTAAAGCTGATCTGCAGAAGGATCCTTTGTGTGCCGCGTCGTTCTTGCTGGCGAGACGGTAGCGCGGGACAGTCACCCACAGCCCTCAGAGGGAAACAACCCTATCGACACCTTGACCTCAGATTTCTAGCCTCCAGAACTGTGACAGAATAAATCTCTGTTGTGTAAGCCACATGATTGGTGATGCTTTGTTACCACAGCCCTAGCAAAATACCAAGTGTTGAGATTTCAACTGCCTGTTACAAATCACCAACTTCCTTTTCTTCCAGTAATGCACACTGGCACGATAGCAGCATGTATAATAAAATTGAGGGTATGTTTCAGAAAGCATTATTTCAGCTTTGAAAACAAACCAAATATCTTGCCAGTTCTTTCCCCAAAGCATCTTCAAAGGTAATGGGACTTTAGAGATCACCCAAGTTTCAGTCCCCTCATTTTAAAGGTGAAGGCATTGAGGGTCAGAGTTGTGAAGTGACTTGCCCAAGATCAGCTCACTTGTTGGAGACAAAGCTCAGAGTCCCGACATCCAATTCTCAAGTTAGAGGTTTTTCCACTAGATTGCTTTCCATCCTGTGGAAAATCTATGCAGACAGACAAAAGAAATGGACACTCTTCCCTTGAGACGTGGCTATAAGCAGAATGACAGGAATCCTACCTGGAGAAACTATTACTCACATTGTAAAGATTAAAAAACAAAAGTAGTAAAATACTTTAATGCTCCCAGTCCTACATAGTCCAAAGAAGAATAGAAGAGGCAAAAATCTAATTATGTCTGAATTTTTGCTTAATCCAACAGGCTACTTGGCATTCCTAGTTCAACATTTTTTGAGGATTCCAATATGGAACTAAACACATTGGATACATTTAACTTCAGACTTTCAAGAAATTAGTTGTGCCAAACCACATAACTCCACCTCAAGATAATTCTCCCCCACGGGAGAAAATATAATACACCAGTAGCCAACATGTGTACATCTTGTTGAAAACATCCACGTCCCAGAAGAAGGCTTGTGTAACTATCTCTCTTTCTGTCTCTCTCTCTCTCTCTCTTTCCTCCCTTCTTTCTCTCTCTGAACCCTTTCCAGCTCTTTGATTCTTCCAGGAAAAGAAAGAAAAGAACCTTTCGTGCCAAAACCTAGATGATGCATCAATTGACCTTGAAACCATGTTCAGTTCACTCATAACTGTGAGTGAGTGACCTTGAATAGTAGAAATAACTGCTGAAAAAAAAAATGCTTATCACCTTTTCAGTCTGCAACGGTTTGAATGTGTCTCCCCAAATTCATATGGCGAAACATAATCTGCAATGTGATAGTACTTAGAGGTGAGGCTTTGTGGGGGTGATTGGGTCATGAGGGCTCCATCTTCATAAATGGGATTAGCGCCCTTATAAAGGAGGCCTGGGGGAACTTGATTGCCCCTTTGCCCTTCCTGCATATGAGGATACATAGAAGGTGAATCTGTGAGGAATAAGCACTCACCAGACACCAAATCTTCTGGCACCTTGATCTTGGGTTCCAGCCTCCAGAACTATGAGCAATACATTCTGTTGTTTATAAAACCCAGTTTAAGGTATTTTGTTATAGCGGCCTGAACAGACTGAAACAGTCTGTTTTCTAGACTCTCAGTCTAAAAAATTGCATTTTAGATAATACATCCCAACTTTTTAGCGCTCTAATAGCTAATACACATTATTTGGCGGACCAATAATTAATATTAATCATTCTAGAGGCCAGTGAGATTCTCAAAAGACATAAGTGCTGTCTTGATATAAAGGCAAGGAAGGCCAGCTTTAAAAACATAACAGGTTGGAAAAGGAACTGACCAGGTAGCTTTTTAAAGCTGTTAATACATACAGTCTAAACAGCATCACATAATGTTTGTTATGATTAATAATACGTTGTATCCAAAATGATTCTTTATTCAACTATGAGTCAGCGGCCTTAGAATAACAGCCATCATCAATAATTTGTTAATAACTTAACATTTATTATTTTGCCTGTCTTTTTCTTTTACTCCGAAATGAAGTGGCAGTAGATTGGCATCAATGTTCACATATTTGAAGTCTACCAGACAAAGCTTGTGTAACTGTCCAGGTCGACTTATCTAGCTCATACTTTGGCTTCACCGAGACCAGACTGATGAAATCCTCACAGACCTTCTGTCAAGCCCAGGTCATGGATGAAACCAGCACCTGCCCCAGTGCTGAGTCACAGTCTGGGAAATAGATGTGAAATATGTACTCCTTCAACAAACAGTCACCGAGAGTCATTGTGTATATGTGAAAGATCGATAGAAAAGGCATTTTTAAATGAAATTTTGGGAATAAAAGCTTCCCACTCCCACCAGACCTGAATGTTCACTATATCCCAACTCTTTGAAACTAGACCTTTCAAAAAAAAAAAAGAGGTGTTTTTGGAAGCATGAAGGTGAAAGAATCCACCCCACCCTGACCCCCCACTAACTGTGGTGTGACAGCTCTTTAGGGCTGGGTTGGTGCAGCCCTAGGGTTACATGAGAACAGTTTAAAGGTATCTATTTCCTGATCTGCAACTTGCACATGGACTCTTTCCTAAAACTGCCCAAGAGAATGCCTGTGTTCCTGGTTCTCCTTTTTATGTCCCTATTCACAATCTCTCTGCTCGTATTTTACCAAAGTAACACTTGCCTGCCTTTTCCCCTATCAAAGGGTGAGCTGAGCAGTTTAGCTTGAGGCCCAAATCAGGAAGAGGAGAAAAAATGGTCAAAAGAGTTCGAGGTCAAGGTACTCAACTTTAGAAACAGGAGAGAGTGAAGGCAGGTTACTAAGGTTGCAGGCTAGGGGTAGAGGTATATCAAGTGTGTGTAATCAGACAATAATCGCTCAGGAAAGAAGTCATCTACATTGTTGCCCGGTGTCCTGAATTTTACATACCCCCTTTCATTCAGAGCAAAAAGATGGTTTTAAAACACTATGCCAAAATCCAGGCTTAGAAAGAAATAAATGAAGTGGTTATTCACTTACATAAAAATTTATACGAGGGTTCTTTCAATTATGGAAGCTTAACATTAACTTTAATATTTATAATCTTCCTCTTAAAAGCTGAAATAAAAATCTCAGATTGGTGGCAGTATTCAGAGCCTAGACCTAAGCATTTTCTGCTTAATTGTCTCTCTCTGAAAAAAAAAATTTTTTTTTTCCACAATAGGCAGTTTTTACAAGTATATTAAAAGCCACAGACTGGAAAAAATAATGAACACAGCATAATTTTCTTTTTTCCTTCTTTTGGACTTTGAAGAAAACAATAACTGATCTTTAAGATTCATTTGGCAGACAAGTTCTCTTAAAAATATATATATTTGTGTATTTGTACAATGGGACTTATTTCTTTAAGGAGATGTAGGGACTACTTTAAGGAGATTTATTCCCAAGAAGCACCCAGTTTATAAAAACAGAACTGCCTGTCCCACAGAATACCCATAGGAGCAAGGCCAAACTAGGCTGCTCACCTTTGGGGCTTCTCCCTACATTTCATTGCTTAGCACAGATCTCCAGGGATCCAGCTTTCTCATGTCTCCTTATTTCTCTGGACCTCTTGTTATAACTGAACTCTTCATCTAATCCTGCACCCCACCCACCAACCCCACACACATGGATCACATACCCTGCATCAACTGGGCCCCTGTATTTTCTACATCAATTACAGTGCCATAATGACCCAACTGTCCAAGCAACAATGACAAATGCTGGTGAGGATGCAGAGAAAAGGGAGCTCTTACACATTGTTGGAGGGACTGTAAATTGGTACAGTCATTGTAGAAAGCAGTATGGAGGTTTCTCAAAGAACTACAGGTAGAACTGCCATGCAATCCAGCAATCGCACTACTGGGTATAATATATCCAAAGGAATGGAAATCATCATGTCAAAGGGAAAAGCCTGTACTCCCATGTTTGTCAAGGCTCTGTTCACAATAGCCAAGAGTTAGAACCAACCTAAATGTTCATCAATGAGTGACTGGATAAACAAAATGTGATATATACACACAATGGAATACTACTCAGCCATACAAAAGAATGAAATTCTGCCATTTGCAGCAACATGGATGGCATTGGAGAAAATTATATTAAGTGAAATAAGCCAGGCACAGAAAGAGAAATACTGCATGTTCTCACTCACATGTGGAAGTTTAAAAAGTTGATCTCATAGAAATAGCAGAACAGTGGTTGCCGGAGACTGGTAAGGGGAGAGGATAGGAGGGAGGGGGAGACGGTGGACACAAAATTGTAGAGAGACAGGATGAATAAGATCCAGTCTTCTATAGCAGTAGAGGGAGACTACAGCCAACAATTTACTGTATAACTTCAAGTAGCTAATTGAGAAGATGTTGAAAGTTCCCAACACAAAGAAGTGACAAATGTTTGAGGTGATGGATGTGCTAAACACGCTGATGTGATCATTACACACAGCGTGAATATACCCAAATATCACATGGTACTCCACAAATACATACGATTATCATGGATCAATTAAGAAAAAATAAATTAAAAAGAACAATAATTTTCAGAAGTAGAAGTAGGTTATTAGTCACCAGAAATGGGAGGGAGGAATAATGAGGAGTTATTGCTTAAATTCAGATGATGTTTAGGATGATGAAAAAGTTTTGGAACTATATAGAGATGGTGGTTACACAGCATTGGGAATGTAATTAGTTCCACACAATTATACTTTTAAAAATGCTTAAAATGGAAATTCTGATGTTATCTATGTTTTACCACAATAAAAAAAAAAAGATTAGTGCATATGTTTCAGATTTCAACGTTAACGTCAAAAACATTCAGTATGATTTTACGTAAGATTTATGCTACGCTAGAGATTAATACTAGAGAAAACTAGTGAACACTAGAGATAAACATCACCTGAGTATTAAGGTGTCGGGTAAATTCTGGACACAGACCTATTCTGTCCCCCACCCCCCGCCCTGTGCATACCACAGTTCCCCCTCCCCTGTGGGAGACTACCCCTGGCCAGGGTAGTTACCCAGGTAAAAGCACATCACCTTTAAGACCAACAGAGGGCCAGAGGGAGCAGGGACCCTAAGTAAATGAACAAGCACCTGGCACCAGGAGAATAGCGAGTAGGTTAACTTATCTGCTCAGCCAGACCTCCCACGTACTCTGAGTTATGTGAGTGTGGTGAAGGTCTGCAAATAAGCCCCAAAATGATTTACACCCCTACTCTGATCTGTTTACTATACAACTGTTGTATGTACCCCATGGCAGTGTGGATATTCTGACTGACTGGCCGCCATCAGTGACTCTCATAAGTCTAATAAACCAATATCTCTGCTCACTGGGCCACTGGGTGAGTTCTTTGGAAAAGACAAACACTATGTGAGTGCCCTCACAGATTTGGGGCTCCCATGTCACATAAGGAAAACATTAAATATTAAATAACTGAGAAAATGTATAAATACTAATCTAACCAGGGGTTTTGTTATTGCAACATGTCCACCATGATTGGAAGGTTATCCTTCCATGACAACATAACTTCAGACCTTGTTCATGCACCAGCTAGTCACTACATTCGTGTTTGGTAGTTACTGGGTAACAGAACTGTGCTGGAGGCAATGGAAACTTTCCATTTGAACTTTTATAGAACATTCAGGTATTTGTCCTTCTGTTATTAGCAAGGCCAAAGAGACTAGGAACTTTTATGCTTCGTTTTCAAAGTGTCCATTTACAGCATCTAGAATATTATATCTATTAATATTCTCAACATTTTCTGCTTTTCTCCTCCAGCTCCTGTTAAAAACAATCACTTGGGAATTAGAAATTTGGTAAGCATTCCAAGGAAATCTTCCAACAGTGACTCTACATAGGAAACTTGGAGATTGTGAAAATCAATAAATATATCCTTAATTTAAAGAGTTCTTGACACAATGTAATCTTGGACTCCAAAAAGTTCCACAAAGTCTAGGAGATGCACCTATAAGATTAAAAAGTAAAGCACATTAACAAATCGGTACACATCACCGAAGATCAGCTTGACACTCACAAGATGCTTTGTTGACTGTGGTTGCAAACTGACTATCAAGGCACTTTTGCATATGTACAGAAAATAAACCTTCAGTCTTTTTTGTCTTTTTAAAATCTTTTTCTTTTCTTTTTTTTTTTTTTTCTTTGAGGAGTTCAGGTGTTCACAGACAAGAGTGGAGAAAATGGAAACTCATCAGACAAATGATGAAATAAGTAGAGAAGTGTGGCACATTGAAGTTTTCACTGAATCTGAGTGCATGGGAACGAATGGTGCATACCAAAGCCGATGGCTCCCACGGCCACCGCAGAGCCCAGCGTCCCCTCAGCAAAAGCTGCAGATCTGAGAGCACCAGGCCCCCAGCTGTGTGTTCCTCATGGCTTGACTCTTTGGACATTCTTAATCCAATTGGGTGCCCTTCTCTTTCATTTAATGTCTCTTTTAAACCTTGCTCTATACCCACGCCCCTCCCCACCAAAAGAAAAAATATAAAAATATAACCATAAGCAAATATCACACTGTACCCCATAAATATGTAAATTATTATGTGTCAACAAAAAATAACAATTAAAAAGTAAATAAATAAGCTATATGAATTCATAGGGGTGAAAACGGTCTGAATTTATGACCAGTGTGACATAAAACCTTACATGATTTGCATATGGCAACACAAACCCAGTGCTACAAGTTTTTTCCACTTTAGTAAAAAATAAATATCATGCACCTTAGGAGAAATTTTCAAAAAAGATACGTCCTTAAAATTTCAATTGAAAATTTTAGAAAGTAAAAAAAAAAAAAGGTATAAGTGTCATCATAAGACCCGTTTCTTCTAAAGTCACATCCTTGTTTTGTATTTTCTTCCTCTCTGATCTATATTCTTTTGCAATTTCACTTTTTATGTATATTTTTTCTCCAGATGGCAAGAAAGAAAAAAAAAAATCACATTCAATCCTGTCAATTTTTAATATTTATTAACAGCTTTAATTAAAAGAAAGAAATAAACACTAGAGATAAACTTGACACTCTTGGCCATTTTATTTCCACTCGTGCTCACAGCTACTATTTCTAATTATTAGTTAATATTATCTGTACCTACTCTGCTTCAGATGATGTGTCAGATGATGTTAGTCAGATGCCCTGGCCTCAGTGATCTTCTCAGCACAAAAAATATAAAAAGACATCGTGTTATCAACTCAAGAGAGTAAAAACAGTTCAAAATAACAAAGCAAAGGACAACAAGTCAGTGCATTCGGGAGAGCTGGAGAACATTTTGAGAAATCATCTGGCGAAACGTCTGTAAAGTGATGCTGGTAGTAATACCTAGCTCACAGGCTTCTGTGTAAATGAATGAGGTAATCCCTGCAAAGTACTTAAACAGTGCCTGGGATGTGGTAAGCATTTACTTACTATTAGCTGTCATAAAAAAAAAATCATTATTATTATCACACCCACATTGCTGAGCATGTTGGTGGCTGGCCAGGACTAGATTCTGTGTGTCCTTGTTCCCAATCATACATTTTAGGAACAGGATAGCTTCTGCTCTCCTGGGTGCCTTGACAAATGAGGACTGCCCACATCAGATGCGGGACATTGAGCTCACATTTGCAACCAGACACAGCTGAGCTCCCAGAACAATGCAGCCTCTTTTCAGGCCTGTGAACTCAGGCAAGGTATTTTGCCTCTACAAGCCTCAGTTTCCACCTCCTTTAATGAAGGAAAGGATGACGTGCATTATTGGGTGGTGGTGAGGCCTCAAGTGAGATGATAAAGAGCCAAGTGCTTTTACAGAACATATTTAGTTGGTGGTGGCTCTTACTAAAGATGTGTACTGGGAGACACAGGTAATACAGACAAGGGAGGTTCGGGGGACAAGTTAGGAAGCTCTTGTCCTGGAAGAGGCCATTTGGAAGGGGGGAAGGTCTGGGCAGATCGAGGCTTGGTGAGGAAATGGAGACCTCTCTCGTTCCACTGGCCTGCCAAGTTTGGATTCTCTTGTTCTCCAAGTAACCCCTGAAATCATCGTTTTATTTTTCAGAAATTGCGTTTTAAATTGCTGCAAGAAAATATGTAACTACTCTCCGTGAAACTAACTGGCTCAGTTGTGAAGAGGGAGCTACCAGAAAACTTATCCAAAAGAACATTTCACAGTGAAACCAGATCAGACCAAGGATTTACACCTCTTCTGAAGGAGCAAAAACATTTGCTTTCCACGTCATCTCTATGTTTGCGGCTTTGATGCCAAACCTAACACACTAAGCCCAGGCAGGCGAGGCAGGCTCCAGAGCAAGTGGAGCTCTGCAACCTGAAGTTTAGGAGCCCTCTGTCCACATAAATCCCAACAGCTCCACACTTTGTGGAGGAAATTAGCTCAGAGAAACGCCAAGTGCGATAAAACATGGAATAGATTGAGGTTCCAATAAAATAAGCTCCTTTACCCTCTGTACACCCCCTGGCTCCCGAGAGATGAATATATTCCAGAAATAGCATTACATTCAGATTATATTCTTTGTTCAAAACTAACAGACTGGGGCTCTGCCTCTCCCGTCTCTGCCAGAGGGCAACTCTGATGGATGTCCACTTTCCCTCCATCTGATGTCACAGGTTATTATTACTAATGATGACAGATCGTTGCCAGGAGAATGTTTTCACGAATATGCAGATTGAAAACAAAAAAAGGGAAATAAACACAAGTAAGGGATGTAAAAGCATCAGGCTCAGGCAGCAGAATGTGACATTGTCCCAATTTGCCACAGGAGTGGAGGACGAGGACTGGGAAGAGAGGAGGATTTTCCCAGCCATTAGGAAACCTGGGTTCCATCCCTTTTTCATGCCAATTCACTCCCTGGACAGGGGTTAATTGCTCTGCGGCTCTCCCCAGGCCTTCTGCAAGCTTGAAGGGTGAATGAGCTAATGTTGTTGAAATGTGAAGATAAACAGCGGTGGAGGCACACAGGGCACTCTCTGGGTTTCTGAAAGAAGAATCGTTAATTTTTGGAAAGTTGCAGAAAGTCTCTTGACGGGACAAAGGATATCATACTTTCTGTGTCCTGCCTGTGGTGCTCACGGTAAGGGACATTGTGTTTTTTCCTTCCCACCCCCTGGCAAGGCGAGGAAGCAGGGACAGACAAGGGGACCACGTGTTCAAGAAATTTCACACTCTTCTGTTTCGTAGACAAGCATTTGAGTTGAGGGTCAAAATCCAACAAGATGTCTCAAGATGTAAGATTTATATTCCAGAAAAGGGGAGTTTGGGAAATTCCCTTTGGGAGAAAAGAGGGAGGGAGAAGTGAACATCAGTAAGTTCTCATTGACGTGCACCAAAGCACTCCTGCAGATCTAAGATGACGAATTACGTGGTAGATCTTTCACTTATGCCTCCTCTGGAGCCCCTTTCCATTCCCACCCCTTCCTTTTGTAAGTTGTTCTTTTAAGTTATTTTACAAAAGTAAGGCATGCTTATTTTAAACGATATAAACCATATGATATAGAGAATAAAACTGAAGAGCTCCTGTCCACACTCTGATCATTCCTCCACCCCCTTTAGCCGGAATTCAAATACTGCTGATGGCATCTCAGTGTAATCAGAAATGTTGGTATGTTTATGTGTGTGCTCTTAGTGGTAGGGTCTGTTTGTTTGTTTTGTTTTTTAACTATCATTGGTATCATACTATGTACACGTTCTTCTGTGACTTATCTCTTTCCCTTAACTACATGTGATACACAGCTTCCCATCTCACTATCTTCATTTGTTTTAGAGTCCTGATCAAGCCCTACCCGTTCCATGAAAGCTTTTCTGTCAACTTCAACCCTTCTTTCCTTGAAACAAGAGCTCAGTAGTGTTGAGTGTTTTACATGCATCTGGGCTCTTGCTATGTACTTTATGTTTACTGTCTTGAATCTTCACAACAACCTTGCAATGTTGGCATTATGATCCCCGTTTTGAGGAAGAAATTCAGGCTAAACAAAATTTCGTACCTTGCTCATGGTTAGGCAGCTCCTCATTCCATAAAAGAGCCAGAGCTTGATCCAAGCGTTTCTGACTTCCATGCCAATTACCTACTTTCCATTATTTACTTTGGGCTTTCATCCTTTAATTCCACCCATCCACTCAGCAAATAGTTTTTGAGTATTTACTATGTTACAGTGCTTTATCCTGGGTGCTAGAGATTTAGGGGTAAGCAAAAGCAATTTTTCTGACCTCGTGTTGCATACTCATTTTCTGCCTTATTGTCCAGCCTTATTGATGGAATGTGATTTGCCATTAGAAGTGTTTCTATTGAACCAAACCATTAGAGTGGTTTCTATTGAATCAAACTAAGACTTGGTAGAAACACAAGACATTTTGCCATACCATGAGGACACAAGGAGAAAAAATCTTACTGTTTTTCAAAAAGCCAAAATGTTATTTTTATCTCATGTGCTTGAAATCACTGGGGATAAAAGCAATAAATAATAACCCTCTTTTTAATCATATTTACTCTCAATTATATTTGTCTTAATCGTTAGTCTGCTCAGACTACTACAACAAAATATCATGGACTGGGTGGATTAAACAACATTTACTTCTCACAGTTCTGGAGGCTGGGAAGTCGAAGATCGCACAGGTTGTTGATTTGGTTCCTGGTGAAGGCCCCTTTCCTGGCTTGCAGACGGCCATCCTATGACTGTGTCCTTACATGGTGGAAAGAAAGAGAGAGATCTCTCCCTCTTTCCCTTCTTATAAGGCCACTAATCCCACCATGACAGCCCCACCCTCGTGACCTCATCTAACCCTAATTATTTTTTCCCAATGGTCTCATCTCCAAATAGCCAACTGGGAGTTAAGACTTCAACATGTGGGTATTTGAGGAGACACAATTCAGTACATAGAAACATTCTTCTTTTATCTAACTCGTATGATAAAGAATATTTATTGTTGAAAATCCTGTAAACTCACATCTCTCTAAGTATTTCTCTCTTCCTCATTTGTAAATGGGCTTTTAAAGATAATTACAAAAAAAAGATCTTCACCTCGTTAGGCAAGTAAAAGATAAAAACATTTTTGTATATTCCCAGATGCTCTTTCCAAATTAAATGCTATGCAGGGACACATGCTCCAGAGATACGTGTCAGAGAACCAGAGGTGCACACGTTGCCAGTTCTGGTATGCTGTTGCCATCTGGAGAATATGGATCCTACAGCTGTCAGAAAGCGAGATGGACATAAAAGGGTAAATTAATTTTATTTGGAAAGTGTAAATTAATCAGAGTAAACAAATTTAACTTACAAGTGAATATAGGCTACATAGAAGTTGTATCCGAGGGTGGGGGTAGCTATGGATGACTACTAGAGGAGAGGTGAGCCAATGTTTGAGTAAAAGCTTTAAACCATATGCTTTTTTAAAAAAACAAAATTTAGTTCAAAAAATTAAAATTTGTACCCAAAGTTTTGTTTCACTGCATCACATGTTGACTAAACATTTAGGAGACTCCCCTTCATTTAAGATCTTTCTCAATTGACCCCGTTAGAAAGGAAAACTTTTAATGAAGATACCCTTTTTCTTTTTCAGATTTTTTCTTCACATGGAGTTTTGGAAAAGTAGATGCCCTGACTGAAACTGCCTTGCTTTATGGCTAAATATAAAAACAGATGGAAACACAACAGAAAAGAATCACCCGGAGGTGGCCAGGGAGGCATCACCAGCTTGTGGCCATGTGCCCTCAGGAGGTGAGCTGTTTGCACAAAACCCTAACCTTACAGCGTGAATGGTATGGCTGTCCCATTGGGGCCATTTAGTCATGTGCTGAGTAATGTAACAAAAGGACTGAGCCCAAGGGCCACCCAAAACTAAGCTTAAGGCTGAGATGGGAGCCGAATAGGGGTGTGGCACTGTGTCCATAGTCAACTTAAAAAATAAATCAATGTGCCACTGTGGGCAAGTGCAATGACATCCCCAGATACTGAAAAGTGCTTTTCCTAGCCCATCACCAACTTGAGTCAGTTCTTTGGATGAAGTCATTTCGTCTCCATAAAGTTCTCAATAAAGAAAAAGTAAGCTCTTTGGGGTGATGGACACATTAAACTATTTTCATCCAATATCATCTTAACACAGACCATTCATTCAATGAGAGTGTTTGAAATTCTGCTATTGGAAAGGCACCATGCCAAGCACTGAAGAGTCTGGATTAGATGTGGACCACACACTGAAGGCTCTATTATCAGGGAAGTCAAATGAATGAACATGTGTCAAGATACATTTGACCATGCCAGTGTCTTTCAGACGTTGTGTGTTCTGATAGGGGTTAAGAGCCTGACTCTGAAGCCAGACTGCCTGGTTGTATTTAGGCTCTACTACTACCAGCTGATATCTGTGGGAAAGCAAAGCTAGGATAGTATGAATATTTCTTCATGGAGCCGTTGCAGGAATTAAATGAGATGATTTATGGGAAGCACTGGACGTAGCGTGTGCTCTGATTTTGTTGTTGCTACTAATAATGTTTGTCTAACCAATTTTTGCTACTGTAATGTCTCTTACATAGTCTAGGAGCCCTGTAAATTGTCTTCTCATTTTCTTTAACAGATGAGCTAAAATAGCACCAGCTAAAAAAAAAAAAAAAAATGGAATAAAAGTGCACAGTTCTATAGCAGAGTGCTGAAGGCTTAGTATTGGAGACGGTTGTGTGAATTTAGGCAAGTTCCTCAAACTTTTTCTAAGGTTTTGTTTACAACCTGTACAATGGGAAGAATAATACTTTACTTGTGTGGGTATTATATGAAGTAATTTTGTAAAATGCTTGGAAGGTACTGTAATAGTGCAAATCTTTAACTGAGTTGTCATTTTTAATTTAAAAATGACAGCATTCTGGCTGATTTGGGATACCCACTAGGTGGTGCTAGAAAACAATACCTAACAGAGTACTATTCATCTTTATTTTAAATTAACTAATTAATTTCTATTGACACATAATTGATTATACATATTTTGGGGGTTCAGAATTGACTATCAATACTCGTGTACAATATACGATGATCAAATTGGGATAAAAACCATATTCGTCATTACAAAACATAATCATTCTTTGGGTCCATTAACCAATTTCTTGCTTCAAAGGCCTGGCATTTTATTAGAGTGTGTCAGGAAGCATGGTTTCTGACAAACATTCCAACCAACATTCCCTGCATCACTATGGGACTTTTCCCTACTCCTACAGTCCTCAAATATTTCTTCCCCACCCTGCCTTGCAAGTCAGATTCTCACTCAGCAGGTGCTGGATATACAAAGATGAGTGAGACTCAGTGCTCGTCCTGGGCATGAATTCTACTTCCAACGTGTTGATTTTGAGGATCCTGTAGTACTTCCTGGTGAAGATATCCAACAAGCAGTTGAATATTCTGATTTGAAACTCCAGAGTGACATCCAGAATGTAGATTTTAACTGGGGTGATATCACACCTAGTTTGTAGTTGATCGTGAGAGTGGAAACCATGACCCAGGACAGAGCATAATGTGAAAAGAGCTGTGAGCAGGAGCAGTGTGCTCTGCAATGTGAGCACGCAGGCAAGAAGAAAGGCTCCCAGAGGAGAGAGGAAAGTTCAGGGAACCGTGGGCAGAAGCAGGACAGGGCAGTGTCAAAGAAACCCAGAGCAGGAAGGGACCAAGCAGAAGTGCCACCAAGAAGCCAGAAGAAGGCCCCTGGATTTGGAACAAGAAGCTGCCTGGGGACAGAGAAGGAGACAGCCCAGCATTGGCTGCTTTTTAAAAAGTGTGGCTGAGAGAAAGAGGAGAGTAGGATGGTCAGCAGAGGAGCATTGAAGGTAAAGGGTGGAATCTGGTTTGGAGGTTTTTCTGGTGTTTTGATTATTGATTGATGGATTGATTGATTTGCATTGGGAGAAAGAGATTTGATGGCATGTGTAGATGGAGGGGAAGAGCCAGGAGGGAGAGAAAGGCTGACAAGTGGTACAGTAAGAAGGACTGACACCCCCACCCCCATTCCCTTGTATCAGACAAGCTGTGTGCCCACGGACAATTTCCTGACCCCTCTTGTCCTCAGACACCTCACCTATAAAAGTGTACAGAGTCAAATGGTCAGCTATATATAACGTCTCTCCTGGCCCTAAAACAACCCCATTTCTCCACTTCCATCTTTCAGTTATCTGAACAGCACAGGGAAAACCTCTACAGGTTTAAATAACTTTCTTTGAAACGGAAGCCAAACTTGCGATCTCATGTCACTAAATTAATGCATGTCATAAAATGCAAAGCAGCCCGTTCAAAATAGCCACTGGCTAGTGTGCAGTTGGTTGTGTAAGTGGCATATGTCTTTCTTCCGCACATGAATTAATGGCCACCTAGACTTCTCCTCCTCCCGTTAGCTGCAGCTGAGTCTCAGATGGAGCCTGTTGATGTCTCCATTCTTGAGCACCGGGTAATGTGGTCCTGGCACCCTCCTGTTCCAAACACATGGTTAACACTTGGACTCAAAAATCGTTTAAAATTGGCATTTCTGTTCAATTACAATGAAAATTTGTATGCATGTGAAGATATTCAGGCATGCATAAAATTAAACAGTCTGTACCCACACTGAAATACATCTTGCAAATTACAGGAAACATATTCAGATTACTTCCACTAAGATCCAAGTTGTGTTTAATAGGCCCTGTCCAATAAGGACTGTTTTGACTGTGACCCTCACAAGATACTATAGCACTCAACAGAAGGACACAGTTTCCCCACTCATGAATAAACTTGCGCCCATCAAGGCCTTGACAAGCGTCTTCTGTGCCCCAGCAATGGGAGGTGAGAGGTAACCTCATTCATTCCCTTGATACAAAGATATCTTACATATCTTCAGATACTCATCCAGCATCCCCTGCTCTGCATCTAGAAGATTAGCTAGTGTAAGTCCCACAGGCACTGTGTGTCTCTGAATTGAGTGACAGGGACAAGCAGAGAGCAAACTCCATTTCCCTTCCGTGATCTAACCAGGGGGCTGGTTCTTCCTGGCTTACCCCAGGCTTGATAGCATGCAGTCGTCAGTCCATTAGAGAGGGCCAGACCTCCAAAAGAAGAGTATCTCAAAAAGACAAAATTTGGTGACCATGTTCATCGATCTCAAACATCATTAACACCTGCATTCTTGGGACAATTTGAAAGTTTCTCGATTAGTAGTGACAATTGCTGAGTTCAAGGATTATTCAGACCCCCTGCTTTCCTTTGTTTTCTCTCTCTTGGGCTGCCTGTGGGTGCAGAAAGAGACAGAGCTGAAATCACACCAGTCATTTTGTTTCCACGATGAGTCTTTCAGGTTGAGAGATGTGCTGGTAGGAGAGTCAGGGAGGTTGGGCTGGAATTAAACAATGAATTGTTGCTGTATTTCTGTCTCTTCTGATCCCCCTGTCCTTCATCACTGCTGAAGATGGAGAGCCGGCTGGGAAGAGGGGGATTTCCTGTATCTGGGCTCCTCCGCGAGCTGCTTTCCGCCGGACTTTCTGACACCAGCATGCTGCCAGTGATGTGCTGCTTGCATTCTATTTGTTCAAACACTCAGTGATTTTAATTAACTGATTGCTGTTCCAAGAACTAACATCAAATACTCTTGTGATCTTTCATGGTGAAGCAGAAATCACTGGGTAGAGGGGACAGGAAACAGCCCTGCCCCCAACTCCTGCTGGTTATGCTGAGCTGGGGCCAGAAACACCCCATAAACCCTCAGGCAGTCATTTATTAGAAATAATGTCATTGAAATGGAAGTTGCCATGATACAGTGGCCTCCAGCTGAGCCCAGACTACTGGGGAGGAAGGAGGGAAATTGCCTCCAGCTCACACTGATTAAGCATTACCTTGACCCCACCATGCAGATAAAACCCAGCGAAGGGAAGTTAGCGACCATTTTACAAAAAAGGTGATTCAGGTGAGGTTTCTTTTTAACTCGATTGAATGAATGTTGCAAAAATGTTGGGTTCGGAGAAGTAAAATCAGAAGCTGAAACAAAATGACTTAATTGCTTTGCCATACACATGCATATTTATAAAAATGAGAGGTGCAACAGGAAAGACTGCATCACTGAGATTTTAAATCCTTGGTTACTGCAAGCAAACACAGCAACGAACCTGGATAGAAATTCTGTCCAAATGGAAATAAATGTGATACTGGCTTTCTTACAAGCGGGTAGAGGTCTGGGCTCACTGGGTAGACAGCTTTTGAATTCTTTTTGCCTGATGTTGTTTTAAAGAGATGGGAAGCTTGACATTCCAATCCCAAGGATACGAACTCAGATCAAACCATGCGTGTGATTTTGTTTTTAAGCTGTTCTGGAGGTCCTGTTACCTAATGACCTGATCTCAGTTCTCTACAGATGAACCTCACCTTCCTGATTAAATTAACAAACATATGCTTTTCCTTCTCTTCCATGACCTGTCGTCTTGAATATATATGTACGTGGAATTTCACATCAACTGGAAATGAACCAAGTGGACTCTGGCCTCTCTGGAGTGTGAAATCCTGCCCTGCCTCCTCCTGCCTGTGTGACCTTAGGCAAGATAGTTTCCGTGAACTTCAGGTTTGTCATCTCTAAAATTGAGTGAATAATAATAATAATAATAGCTACTGTATTTGTTTCTATTGCCACTTAACAAATTAACCAAAATTAGCAGTTTAAAATAACAAACATGTATATAATCACACACAGTTCCCCCCCACCCCCCACCCCCCCACCCCCCCCCACCCCCCCACCCCCCCGAGGGTCAGGAATCTGGGAGCAACTTAGCTGGGAGGTTCCAGTTCAGGACTTCTCACGAGGCAGGAGTCAAGGTGTTGGCTGGGTCTGGAGTCATCCAAAGGCTCGACTGGGCCGGGAGGACCTGCATCTAAGACGGTGCACTCATGGGACTGAGAACAGGAAGCCTCAGTTCCTCACCTACTAGGCTTCCCCACAGGTCACTTGAATGTCCTCATGACATGGCAACTGGCTTCCTCCCTGAGTCAGTGATCCAAGAGAGCGCAAGGAGTTAAGCCATAATACCTTCTGTAGTATAGCCTTGGACATGACATACCATCACTTCTGCCATATTCTATTGGCCACACAAACCAACCCTGAGGACCAAAGGAAAGGACTACACAAATGCATGAGCATCTTGGAGGCTTCCAACCACTCTTCCCTTGCAGGGCATTGTAGAGATGAGCACATACCCATGTGATTAAGTGAGTGACACCTAGCAGAGACCCCATAAATAGAAGTTATCATTATTATCCCATCCATGCAGAGTATCCTAGTTTAAAACATAAGACAGAGAGAGAACTGATAGATAAATATATATAAAGAGCCAAAAGAAGACGACATTCATTCATTCAACAAATATTTATTTATAGAGTGCCTAGCATGTACCAGACGCTGTTCTAGTTACTTGGATTATGTTAATAAACAAAACCAAGATCTCTGTCCTCATGCAGCTAACATTCTAGGGGAGGGATAGAGACAATTAAAATAGGCATAATAAATAAGTAGATCGTATAGCACATTGGGAGGTGGGAAGGTTGAGTGGCACCAGGAATGCAGGTACAGGAGAGGCAGATTGAAATATTAAATATGAGGTCAGGGCAGGCCTCATGGAGTAGGCAGAACTCAGATGAGTTGAAGAGGTGGAGGGAGTAGGGAGCCTGCCAAGCAGACACTGGAGAAAAGCAACCTGGGCCGAGGGAGTAGCTAGAGTCCAGGCCCTACGGTGAAATCACACACCTCCTGTGTTAGAGAAAGAGCAAGAAGGAATAGAGTGAGTGGGGGGAAGGACTTAGGAGTGAATGTCAAAGACGGAAAAGGGAGGACAAGATCGTGTAGGACCTTGTAAGCCATTAGTAGTGGCCTCATGAACCTCCCCCACAGGGAGAGTAATGGACCAAGGCCAGGCTGCTTGCTATGACATCCATGCCCAGGCCCCGCTGCCCAAGAGCTGCTCCCAGCCAATGACAGAGCAAACACGGGCATGGGGCAGGCACTTTGCTGGGAGCCGTGAACAACTCTGCAAGGAGTCCTCCCTGAGACCACGCCTTCTTCCTGTCCCTACTGCACTTGAGGTCTGACGTGCATCACCGTTCCGTGCCTTTCCAGCCTCCTCCATGCCTCTTTGATTTTTTCTCATGTGTGGATCCTGTCACAAAAGCCTTGCTCCTTGAATCCCACCTTGGCATCTGTGCCTCAGGGGACTGGACTAGCACACCGGGGTAAGGATGTCAGCTTTACACTACAGGAAAAGGGCGGCCACTGCTGTGCTCAGAGCAAGCAAGGAACACAATCAGAACCATTTTAGAAGGATCCTTGTGGATGCAGTTTTGAAGAGAACCCTCAGGAGAAACAGGAGTCAGAGCCAGAGACCGGGTGGAAGGCACAGCCACCGGGGGCCTGGGGGTGGCAGCATATGGTGAGAGGTGCTTGGATTCTGGGTACATGTTGAAGGTAAAAGCCAACAGGACTTCCTGGTGGACTATATGTGCAGGGTGAGAAAAAGAGAAGTCAAGGATTTTCGGCCTCAGAAACTAGGCCGATAAAGTCACCAATACCTGGAAAGCTGTGAATGGGGCAGATCTCAGGGACATTTGGACACATCAAGTTCAACATCTAGACACCTATGTGAAGGTTCCAAGTAGAGACTTGGGATATACACATGGGCAGTTCAAGAGAAATGTCTGGGCTGGAGCTGGACATTTGGGATTTATGATTTAAAGATAAATATATCTATTTAAAGACAAGGGACAGGATGAGACCTCCAGGGAGTAAGTGGAGATAGGAAGAGACGAAGCCAAGGACACTGTGACATTTCAAGATTGAGGAGCAGAGGAAGACCTAGTGTTCTCGAGAAGGAGGAGTGAGCAGGGAGCGGGACGAAAGCCACCAGCGGTGGTGCTGGCACTGAGTGCAGAAGGGGCGTGAGGCAGCGGGTAGAAGCCTGCCGCAGTCCAGCCAGCTGGGGACTGAGAACTGGACGCTGGACTTAGCAGTGCAGAGGTCATTAGCAACCACTGAGGAAGCTGCTGGCTTCCTTTCTGTTTCAGAGGAAACCACCCTTCTGTATGTGGGTGCTCCACCAGCATGCCCAGCGACCCAGGCCCTGGACGGCCTCGATTCCTGGTGACCACCACACCTGCCTTCTGAAGAAGCTCTGCATGCTCTAAATCCTTCTCCAGATCCATTTTCCACTCCTGGAGGGAGGTGACAGCCTTTTGAAATGATAAGCTCCTTCCTACTAACTTGAGAGTGGGACTGAAATGCTCAGGGTGGCAGCTGCCCACACATATTATAGCACGTGGTTTCCAGAGACAGTACCTGTTTTCCAACCAAAGGAAATTGTTTTTGTGGACAGAATTCACTTCAGATAGCAAGTCTTGAGAGTCAAAGGAAGGAGGACACTGGGCCAAGTGTGATGGAAACAGGGCCCCAGTCCCTGCTCTTGCAGCAACCCGCTCTGCCCTCGCATGTCTCACCTCGCCTTTCTTGGCCCTGGCTGCTTCATCTGTGAAATAGAGTTCAGCTCAAGGATTCTCATGCTATTTTGATGACAGAACCCCAACCTGTCACTCTATGCATAATGGTGTGACCTCCTCAGAACATTGTGGATTTCTGATAAATTTGATTTTACCGTAAGAAATTGAAAGGATTTTTCCAGCTGTGAAAGTTGATGAGATCACTTTCTCTCAGACCCAGACAAAATAGGGCTGGGAAAGGCATGAAGGAGAGCTCCTGCTTACTTGTCTGAGATAAGAACTGTTTCTAAGGACTTTTTTAAACCCAGCAGAAATCCCTTCACATCCTGACGCATCTCCTGCTTTGCACGTATGCACATACCTCTGTGACGAGGTTTATCATTACACATTCTTTAGAACTGCAGTAATTCAGATAAGATGCTCCGAGAAGAGACCACCCCATAAAGGCTCCTCAACCAGTGTACTGATGACAAATCTGGCTTTGAGCCTCCAAAACCAATGAACTCTGCTTCCAAGCAGCTTACACAAACCTCTCCCTTTTTGCCAATAAAAGCTTTCTCTTACCCTTCCCTCACCAAATGCACTTGTGGCTTGCCATGGTATGCATTCCAGGTCATAATCCTATTTTCTCTTCCCAAATATGCTTGAAATATTTGGAGATATTTTCCCCTAATTTTGTTTTGTTGTTGTTGTTAACACAGCAAAAAATTAAAAATTTTTTAAAAAAGGAAAATATAGGCCTTACCTCTATAGTCTAATTCTATATGGACACGGGCCATTGGAGGGGGAGGGGCAGTTGTTGACCCAGCTCATCTGTCCCCAGGGTCTCACTTCAGAGTCATTTGTTGCCAATTTAGTTAGAGAGGGGTAGTAGATACACTGATATAAGAAAAATACATGGAAGAAAACTCAGAACTGAGAAAACCCTACTTACCAACTTTTTTCCTACAACCTGGGAAAGATCAGCCACTAATCTATTAAATTTCTGGAGCAACTTTGGCCACAGAAAACCAGTTTTCTAGGCTGAGAATCACTTGCTAGACAATCTTTAAGGTTCCCTCCAGCTGGAAGTGTCAAAGATTCTGCCAAGTGACACCTACATTTTCCAGTACCTAAAGCCACCTGAAATACTACAGCATGGGCTCCCGAGGCAGAGCTGCTTCCCAGAAGCTTTATGGCTTTATTTAATTTAATTTAATGAATTAATAAGGTTCCTCCTGGGCAGGGGCTTCAGACAGATGGAATATCTAAAACTGTAAGCTCCCTTAAAGAAATGAAGGAAGCCGAAAGAGAATGTAGAAGTATCACTCAGACTTTTCAACCCCAGAAGAGACAGACACCTGGGGGCATTCCTCAGAAAGCGAAACAGGGACAGACTGATGATTTCTGCTGTCTCCACCGCCCCTTTTCTTCTATCTCTGCTTAGAAAGCCTAACTTCTGTAATTTTCCCATGTCAGCCTCTAGATGGCGGTCAAGGAAAGGGAAGGTAAAATTCTCAAATTTACTAGGGGAGACGGACAGAAACTAATAAAGGCTGGATTAAAGTTACAAAAACAAATATCTCCTTTTTTAAAAAATACAGCATCATAAGGGTAAATAGGTGAAATGTGTAGAAAACTAAAACAGGCAATTCTTGCATATAATACATAACCAATTCTTTACGAGAAATCCCATTCAAAGCTTCTTAATGTAGAAATCTAAAACCATACCAAATTTACTTACTCAGGTACGATTTGATAGTTGACAGTTACAATGCTAATATTTATGCCTCACTTTAGGCAATAGATGTTATTGTACTAGGTGACCTCTAAAGTCCTTATAAGTTCTAAAGATTCCCTGAATATACTCCTGAAAAGTGGTATGCAAATTCAAGTTTGCATACCATTTGAATCATATTCTCCAATATATTTTATTTTTATTTTTATTTTTTATAGAATAATTCACATCAGATCCAATAGATTTTAACACTGTCTTCACTTTGCTTTGCCCTGCCCAGAAGTTCCTAACCCTTTGGAATTTATACCTGAGATAAGATCAGTGACAGTTCCTGGATCTGTTCATTCACGGGAGAACCTGTTCATGGATTTCTCTCCTCCCCTGGGCTGCAGCTCCTCTGGGCAGTGCAGGTACCTTAAGAGCCGGGACCCTGACATGGAGCAGGTGTTCTGCAGACACTGTGTGAACTGTTCTGACTGCAGCAGAGGGATCTGTGCATCACAGGTCCTTAAATGAGGCCACAGGTCTGCTGAGGTGGGTCCTGGGATGCTATAGGGCCGAGGGTTTTTCCTGAGCCCAGCAACACACACAGTTTGAGCCACCTGAATCCACTTCCCCAGAGAGAGAGACCTGAAGTACAGAACTTGGTGTCAAGGCACTGAGGCCAAATGGCTCTTGGAACTGATATGCACACAAAAAGAAGGTAGACCTCACATCCAAGTCAGCCAAAATCGAGGCCAGCCAGCACCTCAACTGCAGTAAGGGAACTTGGCAAATGCAGGGGCCAGGTTCTCAAATGACAAACTTCCAGTTTATGTGGAGGAATTTCTTCCTGGCAGTTTACCCACTTAAAACGTCTGTACTATGCCACTCAGGAGAGAAAAAAAAGTGCTTGACAGTCCGAAGTGTTTACTATTGAAAATCCTTTTTTTAAAAAAGTAACATCTTTCATAAAAACGTAAATTCATAGGTTGGACTGGACCCCAAGAAATCACGTGGTATAATCCTTACCTCCAGGCAGAGCAGCTCTTAAGCCATGCCAAATAAAACAGAACAAAAACCAAAAAAGTCCCTGCCCCCTTTCCTTTTCATCAGGTTTCTAGAGGAGATTTAACCAGGTACCACGGTCTCTTTCCCTTCACCGTGAGCACGTTTTCATTAATGTTCAACGGTGGATTAAGCAGCCCTGGATTCAAATTCAGACTCCTCCACATAGAGGCTATGTGAAGTTAAGCAAGCTGCCTGACATCTCAGAGCCTGATTTTCTCCATTTGTAAGATGAGGATTAGAACATGCACCGATTAGAGGTGTTGTAAGCTCGCATAAAAAGCACAAGTATGTAAACAGCTTACACACGGAGCTTGGCCACTATGGCTAATCAGTAAATATTTTGTCCCTTCTCTTCCCTCCCCCCTGTGGAGGAATGATTGGGATATCCTAATAATTGGGTGAGCACTACTAAAATTTAGTGGTCAGGAATACCAGACGTTCCACTCCACTTACTTCAGCCCCACCAAATGAAAAACCGTCTCACATTCCCTATGATTTCCAAATATACAGCTGAATATTCATGTAAATGAAAAACCTATATGGAATTATCTCGGCCCAGAACATAAGTCCATTTTGCATGTAAGTGAAAGCCTTTTTCACATGGTTATAAATACACCAAATTTTCTAGTACATTTTATTGTTAACCAAGGGAAGATTGCTTTTTGTGTTGCTGGTAACTTTTCCAAGAGTTATACACAATTTTATGAAATCACATTTAACAATGTTCATGTCACTAGAAGCATATGAGTCACGAACACAACGCACCTATGTAAGTTTACATTGCAGTGGTTGAATTCCTGGTGATTCGATGGAGTCCCCTGATTCGTGATGGCACAGTTGCAGCATTGCGTAGATTTAGAAATAAATTTTCTGCTTTTATTTCAGGATAGGAAAAGGAGAGTTTTTTTAAAAACACTGCATTTCTAGTCCAACTGAGCCATTTGGTCTAGGACTGAGAATCTATACGGCTGCAAAGGCTAGAGCCTCCCAGCCAACCAGCCCTCAGAGGTTCCTCTTGGCCGTCTTCTCCATTCATTCATTTGGGGAACAGCCCTTCACTGGGGGAGTCCCAAAAGCTACCCCTTTGGGCCTCTCTCAATGTACCTTTGGCGTCAGGCCTTGATGCCTAGAAGCAAGCAGCTGTGGGTTAGCTTTGGATGTAACCATCTGCCCCACTGATCTCCAGGGGAATCCCCTAGAATTCCCCATTCACCTGAACTTACTTTCCCTACAGCCGCAGGCCCTAAGAGAAGCCAGTCAGTCCTCTTCCTCCTCACTGCCTGTCACGGAGCGGGGAAGACCATCGGGGAAGTCAAGGACTAAGTCTGGTGCCGTTGTATAGTTGCAGCTGGGGTCCCACTTCTCGATTTGCTTCCTTCCATTCCTTTCCCCACTAGGCTTGTCAGACTTAGCAAAAAATTCTGCAATGTTTGAAACCTACTTCTACTGAGCTCCCAAATATTTAGGACATATTAATTCCAAAATAATAATAATAATAATTGCTTTCTATCTGTGTATTAGTCTATTTTCTGTTGCTTAACAAAATACCTAAAACTGAGTAATTTATAAAGAAATAGAATTTATTTCTTACAGTTTTGGAGGCTGGAAAGTCCACAGTCTAGGGGCCACATCTGGTGAGGGACTTCTTCCGGGTGGGAACTCTCTATAGTGACTCAGGGGGTCACCTGGTGAGAATGGCCTGAACAAGAGCTAACCTTCTCCCTCACTCTCCTTATAAAGCTATCAGAACCGTGCCCATGACCACCCATTAAACCATCAACCCATTACTGCATGAATGGATCAATCCATTCACAAGGGCACAGTCCTCAAGATCCAATCACCTCGTAAAGGTCCCACCTTCCGCTACCATATTGGGGGTTAAGGTGCAACATGAGCAGGGGCGGGGGGTAGTCAAACCACAGCAATCTGAAAACTCAGATTTAATTAGCACCCTGAGTTTTCTCTGGCAGCCCTCCTCCCATGCCTCCCTGGAGTTGAGAGCTGAGAGGCCAGTAGGGAAAGAGGTTGGGAGGGGAGCCGGTGGGGGACAGTCACCTACGTCAGCCTGCGGCTAGGGGAGGTCAGGCCATCCTGGGGGCTGGTGCTCTTCTCATTCCTAGGACCAAGAAGTTCCCCAAACTTGCCTCATGCCCCCTCCCTCCTGAATAAGGAGCACTGTATTTAGAGTCAGGAGAATACAAATATGCCTTCTTATACCTCCAGGATCTTCTCATCTTAAAGTGAAACAGGGAGAGACACACAACCTTCGGGATCCCAAGAGAACCCCAAGGCCTTCTGGACTCCCTGATGCTGCTAGTCTCAGCATGAGAGCCTTATCATGGGAGTTTAGAGATCATCTATTGGGCCAGCTCATCGTACAGGTCAGTAACCTGAGCCCAGAAAAGCAAAGTGCCTTTCTCTTGCCTCCCAGAACAAGGTTCTTCCTAGGCCACTATATAAGTAAGACAGCAGGGCTTCTGGGTGACCATCGCTGTGGTCAAGATGGCCAGCCGCTATACTTCTCAAGCAACTCTGAGTCTCCCAGGGAAAGCATGAGCAGGTGCATCACAAAGAAAACCGTCTACCGGGCAATAATAAGCTGTCAGCAACTCTTGATATTTGAAGGTAGAACCCAGAGGTTGTGGGAATATACAAGAATCTTTTAAGTACAGGTGTTCTTGAAACCAGGGGCATCGTGTCCCACATGTGCAAGGTTTATGCAAGATGTTTATGGCATGGTGTATATATCCTCTGCTTCCAACAGTTAGGGTCCCCTCAACCTTGACCTAGACCCTAGAGGGGCTGACACCCTCCTGGTGGCTAACTTATGACATTGCATTTCCTAGAATCTAGGCAGGTGTCTCAAACTCAGTGCTGGATAATTCTTTCTCGTGGGCACACATAACGCTGTGCCTTCAGGAATGTCTAGCAGAATCCCGGACCTCTACTCATTAGATGCCAGTAGCACCTCCCCTCCAGCTGTGACAATCAAAATGTCTTCAGACATTACCAATGGCACTTTGCCCATTGAGAATCACAGAGCTGAAGCACTGGTCCTGAATCTTGCTGTAGCACTGGGTACACCATTCCTGCCATGTGTCTTTCCAATCTCTAACTACACACTCTTGGTTGAATTCCATCTGTGACTGTTGCTGTGATGTCCTTCAGCCAAAACTCAAACACAAATATTCCAGCTGTCACGACCAACACCCAGATATGACTGATGAGACAAGCAGGATAACCTCCTGGAAGTCTCTGTACACACCCCCCAAAAAGTTTAAATCTGGCAAATTCATCCGCTCACATCACTGGGCCATAAAAGCAAGTGTGAGTTACAGATACTGTTAGAAACAATCACCTCTGAATGCTCAGACCCTGAACGCCTGGCTCCACACCCACCTGCATAACTGCTCCTAGCCCACTTTATTCTGGTCACTCTCTAGACAATTCTTCTAGCTTCTTAGACTATGGTCTTGTCTCTAAGAACCCCCTCTGGCTTCTGTGCCTCCTTTGACTCAGGTGAGAGACTCCCTGCTCCAGTCCCAGCTCCCAGAAAAGCATCGGTATTTTGGGATTCAGGCAGAGTTTCCAAAACTATCAAGAGTGCATCTAGCAGCATCCATTTCTGACACCAGGTGAAGAAATCCAGAAGCACCTTTTGAGCTTCCCACTCAGTTTCAGAAGGGCCACCACAGCCAAGGGGACAGGAACAGCTCCAAGAGGAAGAACAGAAGGGAAATGAGTCTTTGTTTTGTGTTTCACAATGACCCATTAGTGTGAGCAGTAACCCATGCTAATGGGCTAGTCAAGGAAGCAGTTCTGGACAATAGACAGAGAAACTAAAAGGAAAACAAGCAGACATCTCATGGAAAGTCCATTGGTGAGAACAGACCAAATGAATACGGCGTGAACTGTCCCCTGGGCCTGTTTCTTTCTTCTTAGGTGTCATTGGGAAACCACACATTTGCAGAATCAAGCAATATCTCTGCTACAGAGAGAAAAGCATCCTTGAGATTAGGAGAGGGCAGTGACCCCGGCTGTGGGAAATGCAAATGCTGAGGGTGGAGACAAGGATGGAATCTCTGCAGCCTGATAAATTTTGAAGATGTTTTTGCACAGCTGGCATACTTAATTAGTTGTAGGAAACAAAGGGCCTTTCTGGCCCATACAAATTATAGTTTAGTTGCATAACCTGATTGTTAAAAGAGATCTTAACTAAGACAAATGATGAGGAAGTTCCAAAAGTTCATCACTTGCCAGAATTCCAAAGTGCTAGATTGCCTCATGAGGATACACACTGTCTTGCTCCAATGGCGTGATTCGTCATAAGTCCCTGGAACAAGAGCCATGATCATTTGATTTCACAGATACCTTCCTCCCTTCACATGGGTCAGGCGCAACAAGCTGCCTGGCTCCGTTGCCACCACCAGTCACATTCAGAAATGTCCAAGGTTTATAATTATAGTAAACGTTCAATAAATATTTGTTGAATGAATAAATGTCACATTCAGAAATGCCCAAGGTGTGTGATCTTACCTTTCTGCCTGCACATTCTTTGGAGGAGGAGTTGGTCATCCTTGGGTTATTCTTGGGTACAAAGAAGAGTCGGATAAACATGGTACAGTAACCTGATGGGTCAAGTACTGCTGGTTTCAGACCTCGCTTCTGCACTGCAATGTGGACTACAATTGGCGGGCCGCCCTTCTTTCTGGCTCTAAATCCTACATGTTTACCCCCTGACTAGCTCTCTACCTTCCACCTCTAATACCATCCCCTGTGCTCGCTCTGCTGTGATCACACTGGATGCCTGTCCTCTGCCCTGCCCGAGCACCTCTGCTCCCGCGGGCACATTCAGTCCCCAGGGAGCCCCAGCCTCACTCCCTTCACCCCTTCAAATCTTTGTTCATGATTGGACACCTTTTCATTTGTCTCTCTCCACTAGAACGCAAGTTCCATAAGGGAAGAGATGTTTGTCTCTTTCATTTGCTAAGCAGGACCCTGCCAGTACATAGTAAATGTTCAATAAATATTTGTCAAATGAATAAATGCCCTGCTTTCCTCAGGCCCTTGTTCCTTCAGATTAAAGGGTCTGATAATATTTCTTCCACCTACTTCTTAAGAATATTGTAGTTTCTCAAGAAGGGAAATTGAGTTTCTAACATGCAGGTGGGACTCTTCCCTAAGTTCCTGCACTGTTATGGGGTCCTTTCTACTGTTCATCTCTCTCCAGCAATTCATCAGAGATCCAGAAGGGAGGTGCCTCGGGCTGTTATTTACTCAGAGATACTGACTTTTGTCTTGGACCAAAACCCCTCTCCTGTCTGTTGACATCGATGCAAAATTCCAAGCTCATATACCAGAAAAAATGGCTCATTAGAAGAAACCAAGAGGGGAAAATAATTTGTTGTGCCAGAAAGTCAAGAAAACTCAAAGAATGATAAAGATATGGCAAAAGCTAGCTTGGGGCTCCTCCTGGCCAGAGTGGGGATATTTTGAACATCAAAATAAAATGATAGTAGTGGATTATAACCATTGCATAGTATAAAAATCCATGAGTTCATACTGATATCAATGAATAAATGAACAAATAAATTCGTGGGGGAAGGGGAAGCTCTTCTTTGCTGGAGAGTGAAATCCAATGAACACGGAAGCAACGAGGGACTCAGAGAAGTATGAATGCTAGATGCTAAAACTAGTGGGTGAAGATTTGATAGGAACGGACTATTTACATAGTCTCAAAGTATCTCTCCACAAATTACTTTTTAATTAGAGAGGAAAAACATTGTCCCCCCAAAAGCCTAACAGACACCACCTTAACTCTAAGGGAAGGTTGTTCAGCTTGGTTCAGTGGTAAGACAAGAAGCCACAGGAAACCTGAAAAAATTCATGAGAAGGGTGGCATCAGTAAGGACTTTTAATTAAACCTTTGAAAAGATGAGAAAACCAAATGAAACAGAGGCCCCTTTTCCTGGCACCGCAGCAGGTTGAACATTGCTTTTCAAGCAAGTTGAAACAGGGGGGCATGGAATTACTTGGCATTTGGGTAACTGTTATTTCCAAAGCACTTTCCCAAATGTCATCTTACCGTTTGCCACTTCTTAGGGCAATTCTGTGATACAAGGTGTGTTATCTCCTATTTTGCATATTTTGCATAAACCCTGAGGGTAAATGACTTGCTCAAGGTCACACAGAGCCAGAACTTGACCCCACGCTGCTGACTCTGTGCCCAACATCCCTCCCACACTAAACTGTCCCCAAGCTCCCTTGCACCATCCCTGTCCTGTTCTGGAGGGTTAAAAAGGAATATTAAAATGTTTTTATTAAAAGAATATTAAAAAATTTTTCTTACATTTTAATATTTCTTTTTAACCCTATTTCCTTGGAACACTTAATCTGCATCACCCTGCTCCCTTTGATAAAATTCCTGAAAATAAAAAACAAATACCAGAAAGGTGAATTACATGAACAAAAAGACTCTTGTCAAAAATGTTAATCAGTCCATTGTAAAAGAGCAAAAAATTTTGGAGATGTATTTCTATCTGGAAAAGCCAAGGAGGAAAAGACCGTCTTCAGCAGAGGAGCAGCTCTGCCGTCCCTCTCGGGAAGCCCCCGCTGTCCGACTCTGCTGTCCTCCAGTTCTCCGGCACATGGTACAAAGAAAGAGCTGGTAGAAAATTAGTCTTCCTAGGATTCTTCCTAGGATTCTTTTCCTGCTTGTCTTTATTGTTCACGTTGATCACGGATCATTCACTTGTTTTCTGGAATGAATGCTTTGGTTTATTCTGTTTCTTTTAAACACTATACTTGTAATTTTCAGAAATTCCGGAAATGCTGGAGAAGTCGAAAGAATCTTGCAACACACATCCCTATGTCCACCACCCAGAACTGACTAGAGTTAAATTCTTATATTTCTTTCAATCTTTCTTTGTTACCATAAAAAAGTAAACTAAAATAACTACACTATAGGTAAACTGAAGTTCTCTTTATTGCTCTCCATCTCAGCTCATTCCCTTTCTCCTACAAAAGGCAACTCTCATATGAATTGTTTTATAGCTAATGTACATTCATATTTAAGTGCTTACCCAGCAAATGTTATTATGACTTATTCACTATTTTCACAGAACTTTTTTTTTGCGGGAAAAGATGACAAATCCTTGCAGTTCTAAAATCTTTCAGGTTGGGATTGGATTGTCTTCTTTCCAATATAAGTCAAGTCCCCTTAGATAAGTGATGATAATACCAGCTAATATCATGTACACATACTTGTTACTTCATCTTATCCTCACAATAACCTTGTGGGTATATTTGACTACTACCCCTGTTGCAGAGATGAAGAGGCTTGCTGGAGGTTAGAACTGGGGCTGCTGGACCAGCGTTGGTACCTGGGCAGTCTGGCCCCACTGCCCGTGGCCTCTCCCACCACACTCGCTTACTGCTTGTAGAATTATTTGCTTCTCTTAATAAGCCCTTTTTCTACTTGATCGCTTGTCATTTTGAAATCAAGCTGGTCCTGAAAGTTTCATATGAATTCCTTTTCTAATTGATGCCCCCTTCGCTGGGATGATAAGCGTCCTCGACTTCTGGTTCATGTTGCTGTGATGACCCACTTCCAACTACAGGACCACTGTGGGACCCTCAGCAGCCCTGGGCCCCTCTACTTCCAAGGATGCCTAACCAGGCCAGGCACACCTAAACAAGCAACCTCTCCAAAGCGAAGTAAGTCAGAAATCAGGGATTAGTAAGACTTTTCTGGTTTTCTCTTACAATATGAACAAGTTGACGTGTAAGAAGATAAAGCAACCTCTTGGATGCAGAGAATAAAAAAGGCTGCCCTCACGTTGCTTTCTACTCATTGGGAGAACGCATGGCACTCTGTGTCCTTATTTTGTTTCTCTGCAGCAGCGCAAGCTCATTTCCTAAGCCTGCCTGGCTACTGGAGGATTAGACCCAAATCTTAGTAGTTAACCTGTTTATCCCTCCAGATCATGCAGATTTGTTGTTCCTTTTATGGGTTGCCAAAAGCAAAATAAGAATCTCAAATACCTGTCACAGCAAAAGGAGATTTATTACTTTTATTCAGAGGCCACTTGTTATAACAGGAATTTTATATATATACTCGTATATGGATACACGCACAGATGCACACACATATGTGCATATATAAATATATCCATACACACACACACACACACACACACACACACATCAGCAATCCTAAGGCCCAGTTTGGGAGCCTCGCTGCACTGCCTGTGCCCCACCTCCACCCCCATCAATACATTTTTGTCCACAGTCTGTCATCTATACCCTAGAGGCCAGCCAAGGATCAGGTGTGGTGACATCTGGACAGCTAATGCTTTTGGGGGGTCAGTTTTATGGTCATTTTCAGGTTGACAGTCAAATAAATTGCCACTAATCACTTATTCATGAGTCTGTCCAAGCCGGTAAGTTAATCACTCCCATATTGCTAGCAAGGGGGGTGGAGAGCGAAGGCAGAAAAGTCAATGATTGGATAGACACAAGGTGGCTGCCCAAACCAATATGGAAGGAGGTGGGGACGTTAAGAAACAAGGAACAGTGATTCTAAAAAAATGAAATCATAGTCACATTCTTTTGCTGACACATTTCTCTAGTGCCCAAGTCCCCATCCTGGGAAGGGAGGCTGAGTAAATGCTCGTGCCCAGCACTCAGAAGGGTGGAAGCCCATCCTTTTGAGCATGCAAGTGCTGAGGGTTTCACATAGCCTTGCAGACATCACAGTACTTAGCACAGTGCTTGGCAGCCAGTAGCCCCTTAATAATTGTTTGCAGAATTCAGTTAAATAGCTGAGTGCTAGAATTATCCCTGAGGTGAAAGGGGTTACCAACATAAATTAGAACTGGTACAGTGTGGCTGCAACAGCTGGTCATCTCCCAATACCAGCTGCCCTTCCTCCTTGGTAATGGGCCTTCCCATCGTTAGCCCGGCACACAGCCACCCAAGTGCACCTGGAGAAAAACAAATCAGAGATCGTTTTTGTTGCTTCTTGCTCATCGGTCTGATTAACATGATGTCATCAATATAGTGTGACATTGGTTTTGATTTAATGTCTTGGCCAGGGTGGGAGGGCAGTTTCAGGGTCTTTCACTGGCCTTTCCTACTATAATAGTTCTTTGTCTACATTTCAAGAGACCAATATGAGGGTCTAATTCACTGTAAGCATGTCCATTCCAATTATACATCCAGGAACTAGAAAAATAGCCCCTGGGTAGGTCCATGACCTGGGCCAGGACTTCATGTATTAAGTAACCCCCATCTACCCCTCATCTAAGAGGGAAGCCTTATATCATTTCAGGTGTCAACCTTGACATTACAGCCAATAGCGTTAGAAAGATCTGGGTATTCCTCTTTCCCCAGTGTATGGTGATCTGAGAAAATGGCTATAGATATCTTTGGGGAAGGACTAGGAAAACTACCTCTTTATACACCTGCCATGAGATTGTAGGTATCTCCCCATAGAGACCTGGCCTTTTCTTCAATTGGCGGGCTTGGGGTCTAAGAACTGGCTTAGGTTTGGAAACTGAGCAAGGGATCATAACTTTCCATTTGGGTAGTGACCTCATTAAATTATGTTTTTTTTCATTCAAATCCTATGTTGGCTGCCTATCTCTCCTGCCTCCAGAAACACCATTTCTTTTTCTGGCTCCATATATTTTTGTAATCTAGGTTACCTTTGGGGCCTTTTTTTCCATTAAGGTCACTTGCTTCTGATGGGTGAGCCCTGCAGCTGACCTCTGCTATTCGATCCTTTCATACCTGTTGCTGCTGGAGACCCCAGTTCTGTAACAGCACCTCCTCTCAGCAGCTTTGGCCTACAGGGAACAGCCCCCACTGGGCTCCTCAGCACTGCTGGTGCTCCCCTACAAGCCACTCCTTGTTGCTTTGGTGCATGAGTCTCTCCAGAGCTGCCGGGAGCAGGTCTGGTGGAGCAGATCCATCCAGCATGCTTGGTCCTCTCGGCTCCCTCCACGGTCAGCCTCAGGAACTGCTGGGATCTGCGCCTATCTATTGAAAGCCATCACTTTTTCCAAGCTTCCAACTGTCATATTAGAACTGGCACCAAGGAACATAAAAAAAGGTCTTTAGAAGGTTTCAGAGAGAGAGAGAAATATGGCATATTCAAAACGGCATCAGACTTTCAATAGCCAAATTGGAAGTTAGGAGATTACAGAGCAGTGCCTTCAAAATTCTGAGGGGAAAAAAATACTTTTTTAAGTCAGTATTCTATACTAAGCAAAACTGAAGCCATTTTCAGACATGTTAAGTCTGAGAAATCATCCTCCTAGTAAACCTTTCTTAAGAAGCTACCCTAGTGTGTCATCCACCATAACGAGGGGCTGGATCCAGGGAGAAAGACGTGGAATTCAAGGAATTGAGGTAGCAAGGGAGTCAACCCAGGCAACAGCCAGGGAATTCCCAGGGCTTTGCAGCAGGCAAGAGAGCAGGAATCCAGCCTGGAGGAGAAGAAGACAGGAGAACTCCAGGAGAAATGTGCACAAAGGATACCATTGACAATTTGAAGGTTGATCAGGTAGAAACCGTTTTTGAAAAGCCTTTTGTGGAGCTGCATAAGGGTGCAGTAAGACTTAACCAAGGAGTCAAAGAAACTCATGCAAACAAACAAACAAAAATAATGGGAGTCAGTTCTCAGTTCAAAGTAAAACAAAGATTACATCAAAGCTTAGGCTGAACCCCATGCGTGTGACCATCATCATAGGTAAAAACAAACGGATATTGACCATGTCAATGGTTTGAAGCTAACACCATCAGAGGACATTACTTGGCTTACCAGTGACCAGAATTTACTTATTTAAATCTTTGAAATATTTGAAGAAAATGTCAGCTGACTGATTTAAACAAAAATTGTGCTATAACTCCTTGGGGGAAAAATGGAGTGGAAAAGGACTCAAATCCTCAACTGTCATGATAGAAAGTCAAAACAGTGCATGATGTCTAAAAGGCATGAGTCAGGAGACAGCAGAAAATAAATTCAGAGGACTCAAACCTTTAATGTATTTGGCTTTTTAATTATGTGCGTGTATTGCTGTGATAAAGCTAGACTTTTTTTTTTTTTTTTAATGACTAGTTCATGGAAGGACTAGGATAAACACATGTCTAACCACAGGGCATGGGAGCTGATACCTCTTAAACCTCATGCTGGAGGCACAGAGGAGGGAGAGGGTCCTGCAGCACAACTATGGGCTCAATTCCACCACCAAATGCAAGTCTCAGCAGCTCTGCTTCCTGCCACAGTTTGGCCATAAAATGGCAAAGTGGTTTTTCTTATCAGATTGGGGTTACTTAGGCGGATCACAAAGTTTTCATAAGACCAGAGTCCTACTGCAGGGGCTGAGTGATGCCTACCTTTAGCTCCGTCTCTGAATAAAAGATGCTTCCAACCTTTGCGGGAGATCACTTACTACAGTTCTAAAGGTTGACAAAGTTCAAAAAAAATGTTCTTCCTTTCAATCATTCATGCAACATCTCCCAGAAGGGGCGATCTTTAAAGCCTCTTTCTGCCTGTACAGGAAACTAACTTTCTGATATTTGTGGTATAGGGTATGAAGGTATTTAGGTTTCCTTTGAGGTTGTTGGAAGGTGAGGCAGAAGCATGTTGACCCAGATCACTGTGCAAACCATTTGCCCAGCCCGAGGTCAGCTTGCTGTCCCCAAGCACACTATGACAGTCTTGCTATTTATGCCTTGACTACTTCCATGTTGCTTGCCCTGTCTGGAATGACTTTCCCTCCTGTCTCTTTATCTAAATGCTTCACCTGCCTCAAGAGGTTTTTTAACACTGTAATTTTAGGCTTCAGATTCAATCTGATCTGGGTTTGGACATACAAGGGCAAATCTCTTAATTTCCTTGAGCCTCCATTTCCTTTTCTGTAAAATGGGAATAATAGCTGTAGCCAATCATGCGGTTATGATGTAGATTAATACATGTGTGTCCAGAACGTGCTGAATAAATGGCAGATGCTTTAATCAAATCCCATTCTGTAGAGAATGTTGAAGGTGGGAAAGAACCGAAGGGAGCCCATTCCTCTTTCTACAGATTAAGAAATTGAGGCCGGGAAGGCTTGAATGATTTACCCAGCACAACTAGTGCTAGAACTTGGGTCCAACGGCAGCTGGTGCAGCCTCCAGCCCCACGATGCAGTGCTGTTTTTCTCCATAAAGAAGTCTGTACGCCCTCCATCTCACAGAAGCACCCCTCCTCTGGAATCTGAGCGTAGAGACTGCACCTCTCTGAGCACCTGAAGTACTATATTTATAGACACGTATCTTCCCAGATGGATCAATATTTCCTTATGAGCAGGACTGTAGTGGATTGAATTACGTCCCCCCAAAACTCCCTGAAGCTTGAATTGTGACCCCTGAGTTTTACGTATTAGAAACATGGCCCCCACTGTGACTGTTAAGAGGGTGGGAAATCCTATTATGGTAATTGAAAGGTGGAGCCTTGAAGAAGTGACTGGATTGTAGGACCCTGCAGTAGTGAATGGATTAAAAATGGTGGTCAGGGGCGTGGTTCTGAGGGCTTTAAAAGAAGAGAAGAATCTGTCTCTCTCTCCCTGCTCTCTCTGCTTCCACCGTCTTGCAATGCGAGACCCCTGGGTCACTGCTGCCACCAGCAGATGGACTTTAGACTTCCCAGCCACAGGAACTGTAAGTAATAAATTTCATTTTTTTAATAAATTACCCAGGTCCGGGTATTTTGTTATAAGCAATAGAAACGGACTAATACAAGGTCCACACTGGATGTGTCCCTGCACCCGCCCATAGTGCCTAGGACAAGGCTATCACTTAGAAGAAATGCAACACATTCTCCCAGTTTCTGAGAAAGCAAAGCTGCAAAACCACTCCCAGAACAGGATCTGCTTTCTCCATTTCCTAAAGGTCAAATCTGGGCCAGTGAAAGGTACTAATACACAAACTTCTCTGGAACAGCACTTTGAAAGGTCTCTGCTCACTCAACACATTGAAATAACAACCTGGGGCTAGCTTCCTTCCATGGAAACCAAACTGGGTGGTTCTCTTATGCTTTTGGATTCATATTTCACCACCATCATTCCTGCATCTCTCTTCTGCCAACCACAGCAATGGTTATAATATTAAATCTTGCAGAGTTCTATTTTTAGAAACATTACTGAAGGCCAGTGCTGTTTACATAAACTTTCTGCATAGTCCTATTAGGTCCTCATCTTAAATGAAAAAAAGGAAGCTGAAGAAAACTACATTTCCATATCTGTGCAGGGAGGAAGCCCAAGGAAAGTGAAGCCCGAAGAATTACTGTGCTGAGCACTCGCAGGGCCATGATCAGAGAGCTCAGCTATGTGGCCAGAGTGGGCCATCGCCACAGAGCAGGCCAGCCTTGCTGAACCTTGCTTGGATCATAAGTGATTTTATCTACTGTTCTGGAGCTGTTTACCTGGTGGTAAATAATTTAATGACAGTACTACGATTTCTGCATAGTCATTTTCCAGGTGAGGCAAATGATTCACCATACTGATATCTTTTTGAAACTATCATCTCAGCAAGCTGCAGTCCTTCACTTCCTCATGTATGTAACAGAGTGCTTGGGTTCCCGGACTGTGCCACACAAGCCTGCATGCAACTCTTCACTCCAGTTCTTACTACCTGAGAGCCCTTCAATGGTTTATTTAATCTCTCAAAGACTCAGTAAACTCATCTTATAAAAGGGGAGTTGTAATACTACCTAACTCACAGGCTTGTGAGGATTAAAGGCAGAGAAGGACACAGCACAGCTCTCTGCACATAATGAGTGAACAGTAGACGCCACCTCTAGTGCTGTGCATGGGGATGAGGAAGATGACTTGCTTCACACACACGGAGGACAAAGCCAATCCACCAAGAGCAGGGCATGTGCTCCAAGATGTGCTCCTGGCTGTTGTGGTAGTGATGATGACTCCCAATGAGTTATCCCCACCTTTCTTAGCAAGTAACTACCCTTGTTCATGTCTACAAGAGAATCTCTGGCAGTAGTTAGAGGAAGTCAAGTGGCTGTCTTAGTCCATTCAAGCTGTTACAACAAAATTCCATAAACTAGGTAGCTTATAAACAATAAAAACTTACTTCTCACAGTTCTGGAGGCTGGGAATTCCACGATCAAGGTGCTGGCAGATTTGGTGTCTGGTGAGAACCTCCTTCCTCTTCTTCCATAGATGGAGCCTCCTCACTCTGTCTTCACACGGTGGAAGGAGTCAGAGGTCTCTCGAGCCTCTTTTGTAAGAGCACTAATCCCATTCATGAGGGCTCTGCCCCCATGATGTAATCATCTCCCAAACACCCAATCTCCTAACACTGTCACCTTCAGTGTTAGGATTTCAACATATGAATTTGGGGGGAACACAAACATTCAGAACATAGCATTGGCTCATCACACAACAGAATGCCATCATGCAAAATTGCCATCCATTCCTTTTAACTCCCTCATATTTTGCTTACCTCCAAAGCAACGTCATCATGGTAGACTGAAGAAATGACAGGTAAGTTGTAGGTAACAAGTACATGCAAGCCTCAGCTTCAGGCTTTACACATTGACACACTGTCGAAGAACAATTTGGCAAAAAAAACATTGAACCATACAAAATGCTTATTCCCTTTCACCCACACGTGTAAATTTAGTCTAAAGAAATAATTACAAAAAAAATAGTTGAATGTACAAAACTATTTCCAGCAGAAGTATTTATAATCATGAAGAACTGTAAACAATAGATAAATCCAACAATTGAAGATGGCTAAGGAAAGTATGGGATATTATTTGATGGAATTGTATGCAACCAATAAAATAAAAATAAGACTGCAAATAAAAATGAAATGGTCAGGATAAGAGATCAATATACAAAAATCAATTGTGTTTCTATACACTTGCAATGAAAAATCCAAACATGAAATTAAAAAACAACTCCATGTAGCTTAGTCATGAGATGAAAAGCAAAAGTGGCAAAATAAATTTAAAAATTAATTGATTAATTAATTTAAAAAATAAAAAACAACTCCATCAGGAACAAGGCAAAGGCACCCACTCTCAATGGAATATTATTCAGCGCTAAAAAAAATTTAGCTGTCAAGCCATGAAACTACATGGAGGAACCTGAAACGCATACTACTAAGTGAAAGAAACCAATCTGAAAAGACTCCATACTGTAATATTTCAATTTTATGACATTCTGGAAAAAGCAAAACTATGGGGACACTAAAAAGATCAATGGTTGCCAGGGGTTGCGGGGAGGAAAGGATAAGTCAGTGAAGAAGCACAGAAGATTTTTAGGACAGTAAAACTATTCTGCATGTAACTATAACAGTGGATAAAAATCATTATACATTTGTCAACTTCATGGAATATACAGCACCAAAAATAAAAAATAAACCCTAACATAAGCTATGGACTTTGGGTGATGATGATGTGTCAGTGTTGGTTCGTTGGTAGTAATGAATGTCCACTCTGGTGCAGGATGTTGACAGTGGAGGAGACTGGTGGGTGTGTTTTGGAGGGCTGAGGTGGGGTTAGGAGGTATATTGGAACTTTGTACTTTCTGCTCAATTTTGCTGTGAACTTAAAACTGCTCTAATAATAAAGTTTGTTAACAACAACTCCCATTTACAATAGCATCACAAAGAATAAAATATTTAAGAATAAATTTAACAAAAGAAGTTAAAAACCTATACTCTGAAAACTATAAAATATCATTGAAAGAAATCCTAAATAAATGGAAAGACATCCCATATTTACAGAGGAGAAGACAATATTTTTAAGATGGCAATACTGCCCAAATTCATGTGTAGATTCAATGCAATCCCCAGCTGCAGAAATTGATGAGATGACCCTAAAATAGAAATGCAAGTGGCTCAAAACAGCCAAAACAATCTTGAAAAAAGAAGAACAAATTTGGAAGACTTACAATTCCCAATTTCAAAATTAGCTACAAAGTTACAGTAATCAAGACAGTGTGGTACTGGAATAAGGACAGACATAGAGATATGTGGAATAGAATTGAATCAAGAAAAAAACTCACACATTTATGGTCAATTAATTTTCAACAAAGGTGCCAAGACAATTTAGTGGGGGAAAATAGTCTTTTTAACAAATGGTGCTGGACAACTGATAATCCACATGCAAAAGAACAAAACAGGACTGCTTCTTCATTTAATGTACAAAAATTAACTCAAAATGAATCATAGACCTGCATGTAAAAACTAAAACTGTAAGACTTTTGAAGAAAACATAACAGTCAGTCTTCATGACCTTGTGTTAAGCAACAGTTTCTAAGATTTGACACCAAAAGCACAATCAAACAACAAAATAAATAAATTAAACTTCATTAAAATTAAAGACTTTTGTGCTTCAAAGGACATCACCAAGGAAGTGACAGGACAACCCAGAGCATTACAGCACATCCACACTTCTGTGCTTCTGGTTATGCCAATTTCCAGTGTGGAAAACACTTCCTGCCCCTTCTCAGCCTACCAAAGGCCTGCTCACCTTTCAAGGCAAGTCTTAAAAATCACCTCTTCCATGAAGTCTTCCCTAATCAAAATTATTTCTTCTTGCTTCTACATTCCTTAGTAACTTTGCCTGTGCCTCTTTCACAGTACTTAATTCCATTTAATATCATAATTTGTTGAGCAGATTTCTTTGCATCTCATTAGATATTATGTTTCTCAAAAGCAATGATCTCATTTTATTCATTTTTGATTTTTTAAAGCCAAGCATAGTGCCAGGCACAGGAGGTTCCCAAAATGTTTTATTGAAGGGTCCTGCTGTTTGATCCTTAATACTTTATGCATGATTATTAAACATGCCTAGTGTCAGAATATTTACTCCTGTTAAAAACTACATGGATCGTGCTCTTACCTTTGTGTTTGTTTTTATAGGAATTCAATAATTAAAATTCCAAAAGGAAATTCCAATTTTCAAAATAGTTTGGTATGTGAGAAAAAGTTATCTCCATTCACTCAGTAAACAGTTGACGTAGAGGTGTTTGGGAATTTGGGGATATTTAAATAATTACAAGAAATAACCTATGATAAATGAAAATACACTCCAAAAATTTCTTGCAGGATTGTTATGTGTACTTAACTAGATACTATATTCTATGTTTAAATATTATTAACAATTTGCTCCGATTTCAGTAGGGAGAAAAACAGAGGCTTTCACTTGGTTCTTTGACAAGTTGTTCCAAGGCCAGGTTGACAGGTGATCCTCTTTTCCCCCAGCAGCCTGGGCACTGCTGCCTGGGCTGCAGGCAGGGTCAGTTGGGGCCACAGCTACCCTAAACTTAAGCCATAAGAGCTCTGGCAGAGTGTGCACACTGCCACCTCCTGGTAGGGAGGGGAAATGCAGCTTTTCTGGCCTGAGCATATAGCCACAGTCACAGAGCCCAGGGCTGCCGCCTGAGAATCAGGCCATTCTCCAGCAGACACAGGCACCAGCCAGCCCCAGAACACAGCTATGCAGCCCTGAAGGGAGTTGTCATGATTCGCCAACCTTTATTGTGCTCTTACGTGCTATTCTAGACACCGAGACCCAGCAGTGAACAAAACAGACCCAAATTCCTGTCCCCGTGGAGATTAAATTCTAATAGGGACATAGACAATGAACAAAAGAAATACGCCAGTTATTTATCCAGGAGAATGTACTAGTGTGGATTAAACTCTAATAGGGACATAGACAATGAACAAAAGAAATACGCCAGTTATTTATCCAGGAGAATGTACTAGTGCCGCAGAGCAAAACAAAACCAGGAAGGGGGACTGGGGGGACTGGGGGCAGGGTGGGGGGTCAGTGGAGGAAGTAGTCCCCAGCAGAGGTGCCGGGCAGGAAAGGTCCTGCACACAGGCCCTGGGCAGCATCTTCAAAGACCAGCAGGCAGGCCAGGGAGGTGGGACTGGGGGGCAGAAGATTATAGAAGATGAGGTCAGAGACAAGGACACCATTAAGGCCTTGTTAGCACAAAAAGAGTTTTAGATTTTGCTCTGGGACAGATGAAGCATTGGTGGACAGAGTAGGGAGGGCATGGCCCACCCTGCATTCTGAAAATTTCACTCTGCCTGCCCTGTTGAAAACAAGCTACAGAGAAGACCAAGAGGTGAACCAGGGAGACTGTTAGGGGGTAACTCCAGCAGTACAGGTAGGAAATGGTAATGGCGGCTTGGGCCAAGGGATCAGCCAGGTCAAGAGGAAAGTTCCTCCCAGGTGATTCCAGATGTTTTATGCAGCTAGCAGGGCTCAGGTGTACCTGAAAACCCAGCACGGAAGCCTGTAAACAGGGGATATCAGTGCCCGCAGTAGCCTGGAAGTTACCCAGACTGGATGTGAGGCCCAGCTCGGGTTCTGACAAGCTGTGTGAGCTACATAGTTACCGGGCCTCTCTAAGCCTCAGTTTCTTATCTATAACAAGGGATCAGAGTTCACATTATTATGGTGTTTTTGAGATAAATGTACATAAGATAAAAGCACATTGTCCATACTCAGTAAATCACAGCGTTCTTTAAGATGAAATCTCTATTCTACAAACATTTCCTGATCAGGTTCTCTGGCAAAGGGCTGTCTCTCTGTTCCAGGTAAAGCAAGTGGAGCCCAAGTGGAACCCAACTTTGGGATTCACATCTTCAGACTGATATGGACTCTGGAAATGTCAGTTCAGAGCCCTCCAGCTGCAAAAGTTCACATCTCAAGAATGCTAGGGAATACTCATTTGTATTTAATTATAAATAAAGGGAAAGAATTGAGCATTTATTCTGCATTCCCTGTATAGTCTGTCCCTCAGGGCAGCCAACTCATTGATGTGGCAAAGTTTCTCTTTTTGGAAAAATTTTGGCTGATAAATGAAGGAAAGGTAAAATAGCATCATTTTGCAAATCCCTGTGACTTAATGCATCTAAGCAATGACTACCAATGGCTGCTAACACCACACAAAAGACACAGCCAATGTGCCTGGAGGGAACCCACTCCACCTGCGAACAGTTCTTGCCAAAAAATCAAACCTGAATCTGATCAAACCTCTGGGTCTGATACTGATTTACAGAACACATGTGGGACAGAAAGTCATGATAAACAAACATCACTGCCTGCAATAAGGAAAATCAGACCAGGCCAGAGGGATATTGCAGGACAAACACCCAGTTCCTTCAACAACCACAAAAATTGTGATGAGAGAGAGGGAGATGTGGACAGGAAAGAGGAGGAGGAGGAGGAAGGAGGAAGAGGGAGAGAGAGAGAGAAAGAGAGATTGGGAGACGAGCCTATAGATTAAAGGCAACATGAGAGAACTTATAGATCTTACTTAGATCACAATCCAAACTGCAAAATTTTAAATGTATAAGAAAAATGGGTGCATTAGTTAGTTTCTATTGCTTATAACAGGATAACTGAAACTAGGTAATTTACAAAAAAATGGAATTTATTTCTTACAGTTTAGGAAGATGGGAAGTCAAAGGTCCAGGGGGGTGCATCTGGTGAGGCCCTTCTTCCTGGTGATGACTCTCCACAGCAATGCAGGATGTCACCTGGCAAGATGGGCCGAGCAAGAGAGCTGACCTTCTCACTTGCTTTCCTTGTAAAGCCATCAGAACCAGGCCTATGACCATCCAGTAAACTACGAACCCATTACTCTATGAACGGATAAACCTCAAGGGCACAGTCCTCGAGATCTCACCTCTCAAAGTTGCAACTTTCAAATCGTAATCGGATTTCCCATCCTCTTAACACTGTTACAGTGGGGATTAAGTTTCCAACACATGAACTTTTGGGGACACAGTTGACTCATAGCAACAGGTAAATATGTACACATTCAGGACATTTGCCAAAATTCAGGTATTACAGTTAATTTTTAAATGTGACTGTGGTATTATGGTTATTTTTTAAAAGGTCTCTATTTTTTAGACCAACATTCTGAAATATTTTCAAATAAAATGATAGGATACAGAGTGGGGAAGAGGGGCCGGATTGTTGGTCATGGAGAAGACAAGATTAGCTACGTGCCTAGAGTATATGGTGATAAAAGTCAGGATGACCATTACCTTGGGAGAGCTAGTGACTGAAAGGGGACACCAAGTGTCCTCTGGGGTGTTATGACATTGTATCTCTTGATCTAGGTGATGATTAAATAGAATTTTTAACTTGTGAAAATTTACAAGCTATCTAATTATGACTTATGCACTTTTCTATACCTATATATTTTTATGTTCTTATTCAATAAGAGCTTCACCTACAAAAATTGGCCATGAGTTGATAGTAGTTCAAGCTGGGTAATGGATAATGGTAAATGGAGTTTATTATACAATTATCTGTATGTTTATTTATGTTTTAGATTTTCTATAATGCACTAAAATTTTTATAAGTAGTGCGAAAATAAGGGTTGACTCAAACTCTGTCTTGAAAAATAAAACTAACAAGTACAAAACCAGTTTATCTGACATTAATCAGAACATAGGTTAAAATCATATCCACAAGCTCATTCCCAGAATAAACAAAGTGAATTCTGAATAGGTCTATAACATCCTTTGCTGCACTGTTGATTTTCACAATGAATCCATGAAATGGGTCATGTTTTGTTCAATTATAGAGCCTCATCCATTTCTCCTTCCGTCATCCTTTGAGAGTAAGGTCACGCTCTTTGACACAGAGTCTGACATCATCCTTGCTGAGTTTTCCCTCCTATTACTGGTCTAACTCTGCCAGATACCCCTTTGTTCATGACTTTGCAGATGCTTCCAGCAGTTCTCCAATATCACTTTCAACACTTGCATGAAATCCCACCTCTTTTGCAAGACTCGAAATCCACTTTGCAGCAATATGCACTCAGTTTGGACTGTCCCGTGCTGCTACGTGCCGCATCAGACAACATGGAGAGGGTGACCACCAAACAAGGGGTGGGGACCAATTCTGCTTCATTTTAGATAAAGAGAAAGCACCTACCTAAAACATGATGCAAAATATAATTTTGGAATAAAAAACGGGGGGAAATGATTTAGCACTGACTGATTTCATGGGTGGTCTGTGCATTAGTAGCATTTCTACGCTAATTACCTTGGGCTTCCCTCAACAAACTGACAACTGCAGGGACTCAGATAATAAATGCTCAGCTAGCAAGAATTCCTCTATATAGAGGAAAATAATCCACTAGCTCAAAAGCATTAGCAAATGATGCACAATTTCCTGGAATTTTTGGAAGAATCTCAGAGGACGCAGGATACATCATTACTCCACCTTAAACAAGTTGAGATGTCTTTCCAAGACCCAGCACCCCAAGATTTCTCCTCTCTTCCTATCCCTCATGTTCGCCCACCTCTCTTGATCTTATTTTCCTCCCTCTAGTGTGGCACATCACCCTTCCCCCAAATGGACCTCGAAATCCTCTCCCCTGTAATCCATAGAGGATTTCAGCTTGGCTCCAGCTCTGGTCCTCCAATTGCATACTCCACTCATCACAACTCACAGTACGAAAAGACCCCACAGCCACCAGCACCATCTCTCCTTAGTGGGGACTTCAGCAGTGTGGATTCATCCTTTGAGACTTCCCCCACCTGCAACCTCAGTGCCTTCCTTCCAGACATAGACACCGTTCTCCCCAGGAGAAATTTTAGTGAAAAGTGTTCTCTTCACCCTGTTATGTATGAATATAAGGAAAGAGAACTAAAAAGCTGTGAGCTTTTTATTTTCTTCTTTTTGTTTGTCTGTGTGGTCTATAAGATGAACATCTATTTAATACATTTTACCTTTCTTAAAAGACTACATTGCGTATGAAAAGTTAACATATGTATAACAATGCCCACGAAGCTGGCTTTTTATTTAAAAATTATATTTTATAGAGAAAGGTGTATCATTTTGATCGAAAAGTAAAGAAGCATAAAAGATGCTATATTCATTTTCTTTTTCTCTATCTGTTAACTACTCACATGCTCCATTGTTTGATTTTCTCAAGTCATTTTTGGGAAAATGTTATTTAACAAGGATTCTGGTAAGTGTAGTAGAATTGGCCAAGGGGCAGTTTGTAATCAGTACCTTGCTAATATAATCAGCAGGGTTTAAAACATTCATCAAGGAACTTCCTGCCTTTTATGAAAGCAGCTCCCTTGAAAAACAAACTTTTTTCTTACTAGGGTTTACATGAAGAATTGCCAACGTTTAAACCAACTAACGTATTCCATTGTGCCAGTAGTCACTGTCAAAGCATGAGAGAGATCTTAACCTCACAAATAGAAAGAAAAGCCTCCCTGGGCCACCGCTGATCAGGAAGTGAGACCTTGACCTCCCTACAGTGATAAGAGTATCAGGGAAATTTACTTCGGGTATGTATCTATAACTTGATCTAAATCAACAAATTTGCAAGTAATTGTGTCACATTTCAGCGATACCTAGCAGGCTGGTTTCTTCCTCATTCATCATCCAAAAACCTTGCCTGGCACAATGGATTAAGGAGACAGGACAAAGAAGGCAAAGGCCAGTTAGATGAATTTTTTTATTGAACCAATCAGCTCTGCAAGAAATGGAGCCAATGACCGCAGAGGTTCTGCTGTAGAGCTGAGAGGGGGACGCAGAGCGTTGTGAAGGTCTCCACTGTGGACAGCCACCTGCTCCGCTTCATATGCCCCTGTCTCGGGGCTCTGCCAGCCCCTCCCTCACCAAGCTGGATCTCTGAAGTCATTCTTAACTCTTTCTCCTTTGCTTCCCACACCAATGAGTTGTAAGTCTGCCAGCTTAGACTGCTAAACATTTTCTAATGTATATCTTCCTTTCATTTCTGCCAGCAGTATTCTAATTAGGTTTCTTATTCTTTATGAGGTATAGAAAGGCAACAGCCTTCCAGTAGGTTTCCTTGCTCCTCCAAATGCACCATCACGTCCTGCAGCGTTATTCCCTTACTCGAAACCTTCCAGTGGCTCACCATGCATTCTGAGATGAAATACCGCTCCTCCACGTGGTACTCTAGAGCCTCCAACCTCTGGTCAGGTGGGCTCTGGCCACCCCCTCTCACCATGCCCTGCCTCATCCAGCACGCTTCCTGCACACACCTGCTTCTTCTGGCTGCTGTGCCTCAGTCCATGCACCCCCGACCCTAACACCCCTTTTGTATCCCACATGCTTCTCATGACTTCTCTTACTTGTAATTTACCACTTAACTCAAGCATCTCCTCCTCCAGGAAGCCCCCCCTATTCACACACACCCCAAACACATTCACAGGCCTCTGACACTCATAATGCCCTCTGCATGTGTCTATTATTATACTGAGCTTATTGAATTAATATTATTGTTCTATCATTATGTTTCTCTTTGGAACGCAGAATGTCTTTGTATCCTCATGGCCTTGCACAGAGCCAAGTATACAGAAAACTTGCAATGAATATTTAGTGACTGAATGCCTGAATGTCAAAGAACCACATGAAGTTTGTCTAAAACATGTAAGGTTTTTCAGATAGAAAAGATGAATCTTCAATGAGGAATAGATTTAAGTGATGAAATTTAAAGGATTATTGGCAAGCAAATGGTTTATAATTAACAATTTTCCCTATCATGTGATTCCGATTTTTTTTCATATTGCCAATCCCTGTTATAATGAAGACAGAGTTCAATACAGAAATTTATGTAAATATCTATAATTTCAGGTAATTATTATAGTATAAGGACTATATATTTCACTCAGGAGAAACTCAAGGAAAATATTAAGAAATCTAAAGAAGGTTCTTCTTTCTTAATTAAGGGATATCTTCAAGAAACCAGAAAGAGGAAACAGTAGAGCTATATGTGGAAAAACCTCAAGAATGTCCACAGAGCAAAGGAAATTTCAACATTATGACATTACCCAAGTAGAGACGAATTTGTGCAGAGTTAAAATATCCAAACAGTAGAAGTTGCTGTAAGAGAAACTAAAAAGAAGAGAAGGGATGCAACAGAACAAGAAATACCATAAATATCAGAAAAAAAACTGGAGTGACTGAGAATATTCTTTTCATGCCATTTTAAAGAAAAATAAGTCCACGATATGTTAAAATAGAATACCAGTGCTGCTCTATTAGGCATTTAGGAATTCGCAGTGGATGGGGGCTTTGTTCTGATTCTCTTGCTAACTTCTACATCGGCATGTTGCATGATCATACGGCTCAATAGTGAGCTGTCCCATTAGTTGTATCAGTTAACCCCTGCTGTGTAAGAAAATATTCCAAAACTTAGTGGTGTATCATTCATAATTCATTCTATGGGTGGGCAACTTGGGCTGGGCTCCACTAAGCAAGTCTTCTGCTGGTCTCCCCTCTTGTCACTCATGAGGTCACAGTCATCTGGTGGATTGCCTGGGATGATTGATCCAAAATGGCTTTATGTATCTGGCAGTTGGTGCTGGCTGTTTCTTTCATATGTTACTGCGTTCTTAAGAAGGCCAGCCCAGACTTCTTTACATAGAGACTCAGGCAACAAGAGAGACCAATCTTCAGTGCATGACTGCTTTTTTGAGCCTCTACTTGTGTCATGTTTGCTGATGTTTCATTAGATAAAGCAAGTCCTATGGACATGCCCCTCTTTCAAGGAAGGAGAAACACCCTCTATCTCCTGAGCAGAAAAAGTCACATCACACAGGGGCATACATAGAGGAAGAAGTGGAATCTATGGCTATTAAACAATCTACCTCAAATACCTTCTGATTTATTTCTGAGGGTTCTGCGAATACTCAAGAAGCCAATAGCATGCCTATCTGGCACTTTCAGAAGCTGGTGCAATACACTCTAAGCTGATAGAGGAAATCAAGGTGAGCCAAGAGCTCAGACACCAAGGCATTGTCCACGGATTGGATGGTGTCTGCTATCCTTTCCCTACTTGCACTCATCACAGCACTCTTTAAAAATTGCTCATGGACCCCTATTGTCAGAAGTAGTAAGTCCTAACTCCTTGGTGTGGCATTCAAGGCCTTTTGCTATTTTTCCCTATCTACCTGTGGTTTGTTAGTTACAGGAAGTTAGATGATTTATAGTTAGTTAGTAAGTATACAGTAAGCTAGTATATTTAATATATCATTAATCAATGACAATAGAAGCTATTTTTTGTTCACTGGAAGTATTGGAGGTGAAATCCCGGTGGGCAGCCTCTTTCATGAGATCATTAAGATTGCCAGGGTGGTAGAGGCTTGCTGTCCTCCCACATGCCTTCCATAGCCACCTGGGAGGTGTCCCCATTCCAGCCCTGGAAGAGCATGCGTGGGAGGTTTCAGTGGTTTCAGTTCCATTGGTGAGAACTCAGGCACATGGCTACTGAGTAAATCCTTAGTGTCCCCACTCCGAAGCATCCATTCCACATCTCAGAATCGAATACACTTCTCTCTTTCCTCCAGCTGATGAACCTCAAGTTATCGTTTAAGATCCAGCTCGAATATCGCTTTCCCTGTGAAACCATCCCCATCTCTGGAAGGTTACTCACTGTCTACCCTTACCTCCACTCAAGCACAGAAAGTCCTGATTTTTGATGCATCGGCTTCTCCAACTAGACCATGAGGTCCTTCAGGGTGGGAAGATGAAATATTTGTTTTCATATAGGGAATATGTAGCTTAATGTCGAGACATAGTACAACATTGTCAAGTGAATGAATGCATCTGTGTTTTCCAGTTCAGGTCATCAGGCAGATCATAAAAGCCACCCCTTCTGGAGCATTCCCATCCCGTGGTGTTCTGGACTCTCCGACTCACACCATAGTGTGATTATGGAAAGGGTGACACTACCATTTCTAAGCACCAGGGCAAAACAATACCTATTTGCAGCTCCCAATCCCCCCCACACTTTTTCTTCATGTCCTTCTATATCTGGGAGGCCCTACATTCCTAGCAGAAAAGAGGAACTCTGCAATAGCCAAGCCATAGGTCAGTAGTGAGTCTGAGACCAGAGGATCACTTTAACTGGTCCCCCATTGAAACACAGAAAAAATGTGTATCACTGGTGATAAAACACAAATTAAAGTATCAACACTTACTTTTATATCATCTTAGCAAATATTTTAAAACTTTATACTCCTTGAAGCTGGCAAGGGTAAGACATTTTTTCCTATCATATTAATAAAGGTTTAAACAAATTTTAATGCTTAACACTTGCAAAGATGTGTTGAGATAAGTATTGTCATAGTCTTCAGATGGAAATAAAAGCTGAGTAACATACCTAGAAAATAACACGGCAGTACATAAAAAAACACATGAAAATGTTTATATCTTCTCTCCAAAATTCTATTTCTAGAAATACATATGAAATAAATATGCAAAGATGTCAGCAAAAACTTGAAGATGCATATGTTCATTATACTAGTATTTATAATACAACAAAAAAGGAAACAACCTAAATGTACAGTTTTTAAAATAATAACTTTTAAAAGTTTTTAAAAATACAAAGAATGTATAAAATACATTGAGTTCCTACTGAGATGAACAAATGATTGAATAAAGAAATAATTAGGGGAACAAGGCAAATCTCCCATGCAGAAGAATTCCAAATAATTTATGGAGATACTTTCTTCTCAAGGACGTGGGACAGAACTTCCCTGCTCCTAAAGTGTGGGCTGCACAAAGCGGCTTCCTCCCAAAGTGTGCAGTATGAAAGGGTAAAAGTAACTTTGCAGTGGAGGAACCTGAGAAACATTACCTCAGCTAGATGACCAAGGTCAACATCAATATTGATAAATGATGTTGATAATATATGCTCTTGATATGCTGTAATGAGAATGGTACTTACAATGGTGTATTAGTCCGTTTCGTGTTGCTGTACCCGAATACCTGAGACTGGGTAATTTATAGAGAACAGATATATGTTCTCAATCATATTGGCTTATGATTCCGGGACAGCTGCATCTGACGTGGGCCTCAGGCTGCTTCTACTCATGGCAGAAGACAGCAGGCAGCAGGTGGGTACAAGCAGATCACATGGTGAGAGGAAGCAAGAAAGCGAGAGGGGAGGTGCCAGGGTCTTTTATACAAACAGATCTCATAGGAACTAATAGACCAAGATCTCACTCAGGACCCCCACCCCCCAGAGAGAGCATTAATCCATTCATGAGGGATCTGCCCCCATGACTCAAACAGCTTCCAGCACTGCCACATTGGGGATCAGATTTCCACGAGTTTGGTGGGGACAACACATCCAAACTCTATTACATGGTCTTCCATCCCAAACCCATAACTCCAGTCTAACCATGAGAAAAAAAAAAAAAAAATCAGCCAAATCCCAATAGAGTCACATTCTACAAATATCTGTACTCTTCAAAGTCATCAAGGTCATCAAAAACAAGGAAATTCAGACACTGTCACCACCAAGAAGAGCCTAAGGAGACATAACAAGTAAATGTAATGTGATACCCTGGATGAGATCCTGGAACAGGAAAAGGACATCAAGTAAAAACTGAGGAAATCTGAATAAAGTATGAAATTAGTTCATAACAATCTACCAATATTTGTTTATTAATTGTAACAAATGTATCACACTAACATAAGATATTTATCATAGAGAAAACTAGGTGCAAAGTATATGGGAATTCTATACTGCCTTCTTGATTTTTCTATAAATCTGATTGCACTCAAAAATAAAGTCTATTTTTAAAAATGTACAAGAAATATACAGAATGAAATATAATTAGTATGCAACCTCATATGTGGACTACAAATTAAGGTCACATCTCTTAATATTCAAATTCAGTGGCTTCTAGTGTCCATCCGGTAACCATGAAATTATCTTTTTTTTCCTTATTTTCCCTTCCTCAGAAACAAAAACTGGGAAATCTGACCAGCTCAAAGAGGGCCATGTTGGCTGTGTGTTTCTATTGCAGCCAGGTAGTGACATTGCTAATGGTGGCTGGTCCCACAGTCCAGCACTGTTCTTGACCCTTGGCAGAAGCAGAGGTTGCAGGTACCACTAACAGCCCACACATTCTTGGATACTGCAGATTCCTGGGCTGCCTTGTGTCTCCTAGCCCAGGGGAGAAAGAGACTCTCCTTGCACAGTGTTGTGCTTGGTTTTAATGACACTGATAATAATGGCAATCATAACAGCTAACATTTACTGAGTGCCAGGCACTGTTTTAAGCACTTTGCATACACTAACTTACTTAATCCTCACAACAACCCTAAGGAAAGTCTCATTTTATCTCACAGTCTGGATTTTGCTTATTGCACCCCCATGGTGTCATTTAACTTGTTCCTCTGTCCCCTGTGTTTCCTGTAAACAAGTACTTAGATCTATTGATGAGATTTGGAGGAGATTCCAGTTCACTTTTTTTTTGACAAGACTATTTCATAAGTTCTTCCACCTGGAGGAACATAATGTCTGGTCTTTTTTATGAAGTTAAAGCCATTGGCCATCATTGACTGGATACATTAATCCACTACGTATTTGCAAAACGATGATATTCTACTTCGATCATCCCTTCTGGGATACTTCTACAAAGAGAAACTTCCCTGCATCAACTATTTGGTTAACTACAGGCACAAGATAAATCTTTAATTTTTTTCCTTTTATTTACCAGTTTTCAGAATAATGAGTTAGTCCCCTAGCAACTTCCAAAAGTGATTAAAGAGCATTTTTTTTTAGTATGTATTACTACAAACTCATAAACTTAAATATAGTTGACGTGTTTCAGCACATTGCCATCATTATTCTTATCGATGCTCAAATTGTCCAGGTATTTGGCCAAAGAACCTCTTCAGCTCCTGAGTCTTTCTGACATGACATTTGTGGCTTAGATGGCTTTCTTTTTTCAGTTAGGGCAAGATGCTCCAGACTCACCTTGTGGATTTCCTCTCCAAGACTTGGATTCAGCATTTCTCCAAGGAGCCCTTATTCTTCATCAACCATACAGGCAGTTCCCCTGCTATTATTTTCCACTATAGAACCACATTCCTTCACAGAGCTCAGCATTTTGTAATTATGTATTTGTTTCTCTACTTATTTATTTACCTGATTCCTCCATTAGTCCATTAGATTCTTGAGGGCAAGGGCTTTGCTTCCTCTGCCATTCTTTACCCAGCAAGTATTTTTTGATAAATGAAATAATTTACCATTTATAAAAATATATATACTAAAATTTTATAATATATTAAAATCTACACATATTGTACTATTATTGTTTATAAGTATATAGATAAATATATATGTACAAATTACTAGAAAGAGCTATCAAGTTAGCAGTAGTAGTTATACCTGAACTGGGGTGTCATTTATCTCCTTTTTCCTTTCCAGTACTTTTCCAAAATTTTCAGTATAAATATGTATAGGAGAGAAAAAAATTTTCTTTTTTACCATCTGAAATTTCAGTACTTGAGTCTATGAAATAAACGGACAGTAGACAGATTAACAGGAGAAAAGTCATACAAATTTATTACATGTATGGAGGGGAGGGTGATCCCATGCAAGAACAGTGAATACCGCCCAAAGCCCAGTGAGATCTAGAAACTTATATACCCTCTTCATAGGGGAAAATGGAGGGGGGATATAGGCAACTTAGGGGAGAGTAAATAATTTGGTGGAAGATGACAAAGTGTGTTTGGGTCTGTTTGGGCAAACTTCAGTCTCCTCATCTGTGATATGTTTAATGAGATTCCCATGGATGAGACTCATGACAACTGAGTTTCTTTTTGGAGGATCTATCCTTGGGTGGATAAGAGAAGTTCAGAGAGAGCCCCTCTGAGGAGCAAGAGACAGGAGGGCAGGAAAAGGTCAGAGAGCCCTTAGTTCTCCTTTAATTCAAAGCGCTCAGCATGGCAAAACACCCTACTTTGGTGTATCATTTTCTGAGCCCCCATATATGCATTGTTTTTGCAGCAAGAAAAACAAATGCATGTATTTATAAACCATGAAAGGTGTAGGAGTGCTTCAACCTTTTTTGAGTGTTAGTGCCTTTCTCCAGACAAAGATCAAGGATCCCAGCCTCCAAACTGGACTTCCACTGAAGGCATGAACTCCTGCACATCACCAGGTTGGATCCTGGGCTGACTCACAGGTGAGATATCTCATTGCTCTCAGTGGAGACTTGGTCCTCTCTTCAGTCCAGGCACAGCTGAGGCAGGACTGCTCAAGGCAGAATATTCAGCTAGCCACATTCTGTCTGTCCCTCCCATGTTCCCAACCCTTAAAAGTCAGTGGACTTCTTAAGTGGGCTCCTCTTTAAGAGGAGCAAGTGCTTCTTCCTGTCCCCAAAGTCTAATCACACTGAGCCCTACTGCTTCTCCTGCCACAGGTCTGGATAGAGGAGGAATATTCCAGGTAGATAGCCTCACGTCCACAACCAGAAAGAGGCAGATAGGATTCCTTCACACAAAAGAGATAGAAACAAGATCGGTGAGTTTCCAAACACCCAAGCTGGCAAAAGCAGGCTTGCTCCTGCCAGGGTCATTCATTCTGTACTTCTAGGAACCAGCACAGCCCGATTCCTGCCCATGCAGAGCAGACAACAAACTCAGAAAAGAGCACAAGCTCATGACACTTCATAAGAAACCAGGTGGCCTTGTTCAAAACCTCCAAATAGAAGCTTTATGATGGAATATATTTTCCCAAACCCTACCCAAAGGCAGACAGAAAATGCAACCCCCAGCAGAGACTACAAAGAGTTTCATTCTGACTTCCAGTTGGAAAAGGGAAAAGGCTGTGGAGTTGCAGACGGAACTCTTGGAGTGGGAGAAAGAGTTGCTGCACCCGAAACTGTGCGTTTTCTCTAGTTTGCAATTTCAAAATGCAAAAGGGGCCAACTTGAAAAGGGGAAGTTCCTGTAGTTCTTGGGTCAGAAATGAGAATGTGCTAGGGCTGACTAATAAGTCTCAATGTTCTGACCTCTAGGACGCTAAAGAGTCTCAAGATTGTGAAATGAAAACATAGCACCAGAGAAGAACGTCAGCATTTTGACTACAATCTAGGGCAAAGGCCAAAGCTTGCCCGAAAGCTTCACTAAGGAAGGGAGCGTTCATATTTACTTAGCAGAGAGGAGGCAGTGACTCATCAGGTTTTCAGATGCACACGGGCACTTCTTAAGCCAACAAAGTTCTAATTTACTCATCAGGCTAAGCCTGGAAGTCAATGTCATGGTTTCCAATGTGATACTGGAGAAACAGAGAAATACGGAACTGCCGAGAGTCGACCAACAGTGCTTTCTGCCCAGGGCTGTTTGCCCAGCTGGCAGCCGGTGCAGACGGGGATCGATGTCAGGGGTAGATCAAGTGACAGGCAAACAAGAGCATCCAAGTGGCAGTGGCACAACACGAGGATGACGTGTTAGCATGGCAAACTCACCAAAAGGTGGGAATGGAAAGGAAAAGTATACATGTTTCGTGGTCTGGGTCTGAACTGCTCCTCCGACGTCTAGAACTTGATCTTCTTTGTGTCCAGAGGAAAACGAGCAGGACTCACACCGTCATGCAAGCGACTGTTGAAGGCCGCGACTATGTTTAGTCTGGAGACCAGAAGAGTCAGGCGGGACAAGAGAGGTCTTCAAATGTCAGAAGATCCGTCATCTGAAAGGGCATTAGACTGCCCTTCGAGGAGGGAGCAGAGACCAATGTGAAACGATGAAGGGGGATTTGAGCTCCTTCAATTTTCTAGTAACCAGACCTTTCTGAAGTGGAAGGAGCTGCCTGGAGAATCAGGGCGTTTCTGCTGCTGGTTTTAGCAGAAGCTGTTATGCTACCCGATGAGTGCAAAGACCCCACTCAACCCCACTTGAAGACACAGTTGGGGAGTCTGCCTCGTGCCGTGGTGGATGCTGGATGAAGGCCTTTGTGTACCTAAACAGAATCCTAACAAGAAGCCTGGACTCACAATTACTCCCATGGTGCAGATGGAGAAACTGAGCATAAAGAATCTGCCTAGAGTTGTCCAACTAATAGATGCATGTATTCAAACCCTATTTGCTTTGACTCCAAAGCTGATACTTTTTCCCCATGTATCACCTGTCCTCATGCTAAATGAGGTGTTAATCCCTGAGCCCTAAGGAAGAAAATGTATTATTTTAGAATGTTACCAAACACCCACATTCCTAGAGCCTTAAATAAAATTCTCTCAAGTATAAAACATAACTATTCCCCAAGCACCTGATGGCATGCCAATGGGGCTCTCTGCTGAAATTCGTTGGTTTCTTAATTAACAAAAGGAAATAGAATTAAGGGGCTCTTTCTGAAACTTCTACTGGGAATCTCAGAAACTAAACATGTGGTATTCAAACCACAAAATCGATACAACACTATTTCCGAAACTAGTGACTTATATGTTTTTGGTCCTGCATACTTATTATATTTTGTGTCTCAATGGGTGGTCCATGGACCCCAGGAGTCCTCAAGATCCTTTTAAGGGATATTCAAGGTCAAAGCTATTTTCCTACAAAATGAATATATGCTCTGCCTTTTTCACTCTCATTCTCATCTCTTGGTGGCGATTTTTTCCAGAGATTATGTGACCTATGATGCCACACTAGATTGGAAGAAGAAGCAGATATAAGAATCTTGCTGTGTTCCGCTTTTTGCAGTAATTTGTTTGTTTGAAAAATATAGTTATTTTCATAAAAGTTATTATGCTACTATGTAATTGTTTTATTACTGTGATTTTAAATAAATTAAAGCATGTTTTTTAATTCCTCAATTTTAATTTCTACTACCAGAAATGTCAAAAGATACGACCACCATAAACAAGACATTTCTGGGATCGTCAATACATTTTTAAGAGCATCATTGCATATGTGACATGTGTTTATGAACTGAATGTTAGTTTACTTAACAGCAATGTGCCTTAGTTTGCTTTGAATTTCACATACCATGAAGATGTTTACCTGCCCTCTATTTTGAACCGTTGACATCCACCCTCTAGGCATCCCTCTAATAGCTACCAGGAATCAGACACCTCCCCTCCCACCAGCGGGGCTCAGCCAACGTCCCCCAACAGAATGGCAACCCAGAGACCTGGCCTTCTACCAACTGTACTTGTATTTCTCAGTTTTACAGATGACACTAACTTTTAAAAACTGTAAGTTTATTTCTTGATCATTTATCCCCCTTATCTCATTCATACCTCCCTGTGACGTGGGCTTTTTGATCATCTGAAGAATATATCATTTTAATCCCAAAGTCACTGAGTTACTGATGTTTCTTGTTCTAGGTACCACGAACACTACGAAGCGTCTGAGATATAGCTGACAATTTAGCATGGCACAATTTCATGCACACCGACAGAAAACAGGAGACTCCTAGGTCAGTAATAGCAGTAGCCGGAGTGTCAGCATTTGAGCTTCTTCCCTGAGCCCCGTTCCCACGGGGCGATGTGAAAAGCACCGAGTGAAGCCGGCACACATACGGGGCTGCCTAACAGGTGAGGAATGTTGAGCTTAGGGAACTCGAACCTTTTTTTTTGTTTTGTTTTTAAAAAGGTTTTCTTTTTTTTTTTTGTTTATTTGTTTTTGATTTTATCATTACACGATGTAAATATTTTTTGTGGACCTTTTACCAATTTCTCCCTAACCTCCTTCCCACTCCCCTCTCTCTCCCCTTTTCCCACCTCTGGTGGCCTCAGCTCTGTTCTCTCCTTTTGAAAGTTCAAGGAATTGTTGTGATTGTTTGTTCGTTTCCTTTCTTTCAGCTCCCACTTATGAGTGAGGACATGTGGTATTTCTCTTTCTGTACCTGGTTTATTTCACTTAACATAATTTGTTCATGTTGCAGAGAATGGCAGAATTTCGTTCCTTTTTAGGCAAGAGTAGTGTTCCATTGTGTATATACACCACATTTTCCTTTTTCAGTTGTCCATTGATGGGTATTTAGGTTGATTCCAACTCTTAGCTATTATAAACAGAGCTGCAAAAAACATAGGCATGCAGGTATCCCTTTGACATGGTGATTTCCACTCCTTTGAGTATACACCCACGGCAGGATTGAATAGCAGTTCTATCTGCAGTTGTTTGAAGAACCTCCGTACTATTTTTCCATAGTGGCTGCACTAATTTGCAGTCCAACAGCATAGGAGAGTCCCCTTTCTCTGCGTCCTCACCAGCATTTGTTATTCTCTCTTTTTGATAATAGCCAGTCTAACTGGGGTGAGATGATATCTCAGTGCGGTTTTGATTTGAATTTCCGTGATACTTAGTGATGTTGAGCATTTACTCATGTGTCTATTGGCCATTTGCATGTCTTCCTTTGAGAAATGCCTATTTAGCTCCTTTGCCCATTTTTTAATTGGGTCACCTGTTTTTTTACTGTTAAGTTGTTTGAATTCCTTGGATATTTTGTATAGTAATCCCTTGTCAGATGCATAGTTTGCAAATATTTGCTCCCATTCTGTAGGTTGTCTTTTCACTCTATTACTGTTTCTTTTGCTGTGCAGAAGCTTTTTAGTTTGATATAATCCCATTTGTTTATTTTTTCTTTTGTTGCTTGTACTTTTGGGGTCTTCTTCATAAAGTCTTTGCCAAGTACACTTTCCTGAAGTGTTTCCCCTGTTTTCTTTTAGGAGTTTTACAGTTTGGGGTTTTATGTATAAGTTTTTAATCCATTTTGACTTGACTTTGGTATGTGGCAAGAGGTGCAGGTCTAGTTTCATTCTTCTACATATGGATGTACAGTTTTCCCAGCACCACTTATTGAAGAGGCAGTCCTTTCTCCATGTATGCTCCTGTTGCCCTCGTCAAATATCAGTTGGCTGTAAGTATGGGGTTGATTTCTGGGTTCTCTGTTCTGTTCCATTAGTCTGAGTGTCTGTTTTTATGGCAGTACCATGCTGTTTTGGTTATTATAGTTTTGTTGTATGATTTGAAGTCAGGTAGTATAATGCCTCCAGCTTTTTTTTTTTTTTTTCCCTCAGGATTGCTTTGGCTATTTGGGGTCTTGGGTTGTTCTGTATGAATGTTAGGATTATTTTTTTTCCTAATGTCATTGGTATTTTGATGGTGATTGCACTGAATCTGTAGATCACTTTGGATAGTATGGACATTTTTGCAATGTTAATTTTTCCAATCCAAGAACATGGAATGTCTTTCCATTTTTTTGTGTCCTCTTCAATTTCTTTCAGCAGTGATTTGTAATTCTCATTGTAGAGATCTTTTACTTCCTTGGTTCAATTGATTCCTAGGTATTTTATTTTTTTGGTAACCATTGTAAGTGGGCTTACTTTCTTAATTTCTTTTTCTGCTAGTTTGTTGTTGGAGTATAAAAATGCTACTGATTTTTGCACATTGATTTTGTATCCTGCAACTTTACTGAAATCATTTATCACCTCTAAGAGTTTTTGGTAGAGTCTTTAGATTTTTCTATGTATAGGATCTGCAAACAGGGAGAGTTTGACTTCATATTTTCCAATCTGGATGCCCTTTATTTCTTTCTCTTGCCCAATTGCTCTGGCTAGTACTTCCAATATTATGTTAAACAGAAGTGGTGAGAGTGGGTATCCTTGTCTTATTCCCATTCAGAATGATATTGGTGGTGGGTTTGTCATATATGGCTTTTATTGTGTTGAGACACTTTCCTTCTATACCTAATTTACTGAGAGTCTTTATCATGGGGCACTCAAATCTTTTATAATGGACAGTAAACCTGCCTGACCTCTGCCCCAAAACAAAATATTATCTTTTTTATACTGCACAATAAACACACATGTCCTTTGCTCCAGAAGAGGACACTATCTCAATTTTCTTAGGCTTTTTGCTATATAAACATTCTTGAATACATGGTCCAAAATAAAGGCAATTAGCACCTGTGCAGGCAAGACGTACAGAAATGCAAGAGACCATGAAGAACTGTCTACCAAAAACCCACTGCTTCCATTTACACCCAGTATCTAATTCTGGATTCCAATTTGCACCCTTTTAATTTCTTTGATACTTGATCACTTAGAGGATATTTGGTATTAAATCCTGGTCAACTTTTTTCAATCTGAAAACAGGCCATAATGCCTTCTTCTCCATCTATTCAGATATGATTACCCCCTGACAGGGTTCTACGGTTGTTTTCCCCTTCCACCCAAATATAACCCAAGGTAGATAGATATTTGAACACTTGCCACACCCACATAAAGTACAGAAACAGATTTGGTATCAAAGATACCAAAGTAAGGGGGACAGAGGGATAGATTGCCAAGCAAACACCAAGTGAAAAATCCATTCTAGAGAGTTCATCAGAAGGGTATTGCTGTAGATTGGATGTCCCCCCAACCCCACTGAGGCTTAATCCCCACTGTAACTGTTGAGGGTGGGAAATCCTATTACGGTAATTGAAATGCAGGGCCTTGAAGAGGCGATTAGATTGTAGGACCATGCCGTAGCAATGGATTAATTATGGTGGTCATGGGTGTGATTCTGAGGGCTTTAAAAGAAAAGTGCATGAGGAGCTATCTCTCTCTCTCTCTCTCTCTCTGCCCCACCATTTTCTGCCATGTGAGACTTCTGCATTGCTGTAAAGCCACCACCAAAGAAGACCCTCGTCAGATGTGTTCCCTAGACTTTGGACTTCCCAGCCTCAAAAACCGTAACCAATAAATTTCATTTTCTTTATAAATCACCCAGTTTCAGGTATTTTGCTATAAGCAACAGAAACCAACTGATACAGGTATGGACAAATGATTGTCTTTGTCAGAAGAGACAGTCTTCCTTTTGTGTGAAGAAATTTTCCCCTAAAGCAAAGAAATAGATGTTCAATCCAATGTCAACATTTAAAATTTATTTAAATTTCTGAACACATACCAAAAGAGCTGTCGATAGCAATTTCTTCTGAGAAGAACAACTCTGGTCGGAGGAGGAAAGAACTCTTTTGTCTACTGCATTCTGTTCTACTTGACTTTTACAATGATGATCATTTAAAATGTGTATTTGTGTTTGCCTTATGGCCCCTTTGTGTAAGCTACCTGGTCAAAGATGCTCCAAACTGAAGCTGTTCTTTCTCTGCATCTTGACCTGGAAGCTCAAGCGGAAGCTCTGTAGAGTCTTCAGCTCCGTGTCGTCTACACTGCCCAGCAATGAGCAAAGCAGACCAGCAGGTGATAAAAAAAATATCTACTGTGAAAAGCCCTAACACAACAAACCCACTGGAGCCAACCTTCTGCCTTTGCAAAGTAGGCTGAGAGGTATTTCAAACCAGCTGGGCCTGGATACTCTGCTTCAACAGCCTTGAAAAATCAGACCCCACCAATACCAGAGGTTAAGATGTAAATACTCGACAAAAGTCTTTGCATTGAAGACAGAAATTCTATGAATTTCAAATTATTTCTTAGAGCGAAGACAACTAGTGTTCTGACCGTCCTTGAAGGTTGGAGGGGAAACTCTCCGGGACAGGTTGGGCTTGTCCGCCTTTGTTATCTCCTAAAAATTAATAGCACACCACCACGGAAAGAACCTGATGTTAGGAGTCAGTAACAGCTGGGTTTGCAACCCAGATTCACCAGTTACCAGCTGTGTGGCCAGTTACTTCACCTGTTTGGGTTTCAACTACTCATCTGGAAAGTGAGGATACGAATATCTGCCTCCATTTGATTGTCATAAAGTAAGTAAAGGGCCTGGCATGCAGTGGGTGTTCAATAAGGTGTCCCTGTGTTAATGGGCAAGGATTATGACTTACGTGTTCTCCACAGTGGCAGTCACACTGTGGGTCATCAGCTCATGTTCACGGATGACGATCTGGGCCCCAAGTCAGAGCTCAATGCCCATGTAGAGCAGCTGCATAGCTAGTTGCTGGGAGAGTGGATTCTAAAGCCATGTGCCTACATTCAAATCCTTGCTGATCCTGGATAGGGTAATCTCTGTCTGCTTCAATTTTCTCTTCTGTTAAATCGAAAGGATTACCCACCTCACACAGTTAAATGTTAAGATTGTCTGTCACCTAGAAAGCACTAAATAATAATACAAACAACACTGTTAATTTGTATTATTTGAAGGGCAAGCCTGGGAGTCAAGCAGACTCACCCCTCACACCTGGAATAAGAAATTAATCAGGAAATGCAGATGCCCCTTTTAGGAACAGGAGATTCTCCATAATACAGGTATTTAGAGGAATTTTCTGAGAAGAGGGAGCTGCCAGAATGGAAGGGCTGAACTCTAAAGTTTCCTGTGTTCTTTTTTTTTTTGTGGAAAATAAACTGGTTGTCATTACAGCAAACTTTTAATATCTCCTCCTATGCGCTTCACATTTGTATAGCAAGTACCTATCAATCAAATTTATTGATGTGCTTTTCGAAATACAGCAGTGGAAGAGCTTCATCCCTTGCCTGGTAGTTGAAGGAAGCCCCTTGGGAGAGAGCACTAAATTTAAGTACAATGTTTTATTAATAATAATATAATAGACCTTTGCCATTTATGAGTAATATAAGCGTGAGAACTACAGATCACCAAACTGGTAACAATAGAAACTATGATTGCAGACATGATGATCAGCTTTTCCATAGATCCCATTTCTTTGAGGTCATGTTTTCTTTGCAGATGCTCAAACCACTTGTTAACTATAATTTAAACTTTACCTTTTCTCACATTTGATGGCCATTGTTCACAAAGAAACACATTCGTTTTTAATTCAAAGAGCTACTGAATGCACTGATCTAAATCAGAAGCTGTGCAGACTGTGGACCTGGAGCCAGGTGGCCTGGGTTCAATCCCTGCTCATCTTTACTGGCTGGGAATGTTACTCAGTTTCTCTGTGCATCCAACCATAGATTAGCCGCTCGTGTCTTACGCCTGTTGTGAGGATCGCAGCAGATAGGCCTGTGGGTAGCACATGGTAGGAGCCACATAAATGTTAGTTATTATTATTATTAGGAAATAAAATGGCTTTGAAATGTGAATGCTGGGTGGCAACCTGAATCACTAACTAGCTGAGTGACCCAGCCTAGTTACCCACCCCATAATCCTCCTGGTTAAAATCTGCACCTTTGTGAAAACTTAGTGACCCATATGACATGGAATATTTGTGGTTACTCCCAACTGATAGTAATAAAAAGACATTGTAAATCTGTAAATTTCACAGAATAACTAATACCATTTGTTGAAGAATCTAATATGTTTCAGGTGCTTACATTATTATTTCTGATCTCTCCAACATGCACTGATTGTTATTATTTTATTTAATAAATAAGACAATGGAGGTACAGAAAGATTACTTACCAAAGGTTACCCAGCCAGACACAGCTGAAACAGGGCTGCTCTACTTTAAGAATGCCCCGTGCCCTCTTGTTAGGTCACACAGTCTTTCAATAAACCTTCATTTAGCAACTAGTACTGAACACCTGCTTTGCAGCAGGCCCGGGTTGGGCACCAGTGCCACAAAGACGCGCAGAGCCCTATCCCCAGCCTGGAAGGGACGAGCCCTCCAAGCTCATTATTTACTTTTTCTTCCTCCTCACCATTCATCATGATGCGGGTGATAGAGTTCCTCATACTCCTGGTTCAGGTGCGCTGAGAGTTGTTTGCTAAGATTTGTCGTGCAAGGTAAATCACCACCTGTCAGGATGAAATCTACAATGTCACATGGCTTGAGAGAAGGAGGAAGAAAGGGAAATTAAATAGGCCAAAGGTCAGCAAGAAAAGAGAATGCACAAGACTTTGCTCATCTTTCAGGGGTACCCTATGAAATGCAAAACAAATTAAGACTTCCAAGAAAAGCTATCATGGATAGTCATCTGCCTAGGTTGGTTAAGACATCGTCAGGCCACAAAACAAAAGAATGTTTCACATGACTTCTCCCGGGGCTTCCGGTTCTATGAGGTTCTTCAGCACCAGTTCTGCAAGGCTTTGGCTGAGGTGGCTCCTTCTATTCCTGCCTTCCCAGGGTGGCGTTGGCCACCCAGACCTGGATGGTGCGACAATGTGCCTGCAGTTTCAAAACTCACCACTAGATGGCATCATATATTTGTCAAGACAGTGAACTGGGCTCTTGTGTTTTCCCAGCTCATCTCTAATTAATCAAATGCTACTGGATTTTTGGTGCACTATTTTCTTTGGTGATTGGTAACCTGTTGTGACTATTTTTTCAAAGGTAGTTCTAGATTGAGGAACATTTAACCCTGAAACAGATGCATCAGAATCCTGTGAGAGTCCAGAGTGCAAAATATGATCTCCATGTATGAACTGCCCAAGAAGCAGCTCTCCCTAAATAATGATTATCAAGCTTCTACACAGGCCAGTTCATATGCAGACTTCAAAGACAAAGAGCAGAAGGGTGTATGCAAACGAAAGAGTAAACAAAATTCACTTCAGAAGAACACCAAACAGTGTTCAGAGTTTGTGACATTTCCAGTGTTGAGTCTGTGCCTTTCTGTGGCAACAGAAAGTTAAGATTTCAATTGAGTCTCCATATGATGTTTACATTATTGTTTCTGTCATGTTTTCTCCTTCTTCACCCCATAGACTCTTTCCTGGATGGAGAATTTCAATTGCATGAGGCAAATCTTAAGACATAAGTCTCTAAGAGTCAACCAGATTTGACTTCTTTTGTTTACTTTGGGCGCTGAAAATGATGGTCGTCAAATAAGCAACCAGCTCCAGCTATCTTTTGCTCTTCAAGTCTCTTGCATGAGCCTAAACACTTCTCCCAACCTACAAATAGTAATAGTTAACATTTACTGAGCACCTACTGCATACCTGGCAATATGAGGAATCCTCTGCCCCCATGTTCCATGCCACAAGAAAAGTAGAAGGTATAATAATATCACACCTACTTTATGGAAAATAAAGAAATGGAAATAAAGCTATGTGACTTGCACAAGGACACATAGCTGGGAGGCAGTAGATCTGGATTCGAATCCAGGTGTAATTAATCGCTACATTTTGCCACTCGAATAAACTTGAAGAAAAAGTTTTGACACTCTTCAAGGAGTTTTACTATAATACAACAAGGAGGATCACAGGGGCTAGTGGACAAGGCTGGTCCTGGAGTTCTACAGTCTGTTATGGGGACCCTTTATAAAAGAATGTCGTAACACCTTAGATACTCTGTTTCCATAAAATCGAGAAATGGAATACATACTATTAATTATACTTTATACTTTTCATAATATGGTCATTGCTTGGTGTCCATGGGGGATTGGTTCCAGAATCCCCAGAGATACCAAAATCCAAGGATGCTCAAGTTTCTGATACAAAATGTGTAGTATTTGTATATAACCTATGCACATCCTCCTATATATGTTAGATCATCTCTAGATTACTTATAATACCCAATACAATGTAAATGCTATGTAAATAGTTGTTATATTGTACTATTTAGGGAATAAAAAAACAAGAAAAAAAAAGTCTGTACATGTTTAGCACAGACGCAATTTTCCCCCTGAATTTTTTCCATCTGCAATTAATTGAATCCACAGGTTTGGAACCCACGGCTGAGAGGCGACTGTACCTCCTCTCACTCTTCGTTTGGTTGTAAGGTAGAAAGAGAGGCATTGTCGTCATATAACACACAAGTGAATAGCTCTGTGCAGGGTAGTCACTGAGGGCCTGCATGTTCAGAAGGTCCCAGCACTGGGGGGGGGGGGGGGGGTTCAATGCTTCCCAAGCACCTAAGGCTTAATTAAATATTAATTGACATTCTGACTCATCTGATCTTTGAATTTGTGTTTTGTAAGCGAAGTCTGATGGAACAATGCAGCATGCGCTGTGGTTGCAGCCTCTGCTCCCCTGTCCCGGCCCTTGCCACCACCTCCTTCTCTCCCAGTTCTTGGCCCCCACTCCCCACCCCCACCCCTGCTATACCCAGCAAGTGCTGCCACCCTCTCCCACCAGTGGAGGTGGCACAGGCATGGAAAGGGTCTTCCTTTTTTTTTCTTTTCCTCTTACAAAAGAATTCACAGTTAGGTTTCCTTAAGTAACAGTCTCCCTTGGGCCAATTAAAAACCTAATTCCAAAAATAAAAATATATTTATATACAGTTAGAATGAATATACCCCAGGTCAGGGATCTTTGTCTGTTTGGGTCACTGCTGTCTCTCGAATGCCTACAACAATGCCTGGCACATAGCTGGTGCTCAACAAATATTTTCTGAATAAATGAATGAATTACTTTTCAGAAATCCATTTATTGAGAGGTGTTCTCCAGAAGTCAGGGAGCCACATTCATCTCAGAACCAAGTGCAAAGCTGAGCACTGGAGAGGAACTAGGTTAATTCTTGCTAGTGGATCCATTGGTTATGGGATTGAACATGCAAAAGTAAATGGACCATCTTTTTATCCAGTGACGTCTCACTCACTGCATTTTTACATAAGTTTCTGCACATCTGATAGCTGCTAACAGCCCTAAATAATGCCATGAGCATTGCTGAAATGTTCATTGACAAATGACCACGAGATAAGTGGCTAGGGTAAAACTTCAGCCAGAAGGAACATGAAGAGCAGGCTCTTCCTTGGGCCTCTGTCTGGCCAAGTTTCTTATTTGCCTTGAGGGGAGGACTCAGGGCCAGGTGACCCAGCCACTGGAGGCCTCAGATGAGCAGCCTGGGCAGGAAGGCAGGAAGTTGTATTGTGAGCGAGAGCAGCTAGAATCGTGCAGCATTTCACAGATTTCACGGAACACGGACACAGCTTTCTCAAAGGGCTAACCACAGAGCACCAGCAGCTTGCGTTCTTTGTCGCCTAGATTACCTGCAACATCGTCATGCCCAGCAATCAGTGACGCACAGGGAGAGTCTCTGTGAGAACGCCTGGAGGGGAAGCCATCTGTCCAAATCCTCATTAGGTACTTAGTTTCTATCAGGATACATTGTTACAGAGAACTGTCAGAAATAATGCTTTAATTATTCCACACCCAATTTTACCCAGAAATATATTCCTCCGCCACTGGGGGAATCAGGTTGCTTAGCCTAGGTATCTAACAACGTAATGTTTTTAAATGAGAAAGTTGTCAATCAACTTTTCCATATACACAAAGGGTGAAAGAAGGAAATAGGTTAACATTTGGAGAAAAGGCATTTACTAGACTGAATGGGAGCTTTTTAATGTAATTACTAACATATAAAACAGGCTTCCAAGAACAATCATAAAATCTCCCTCACTAGAGAGAAAAGGACTTGTATAGTCATTCAACAAGCATTATAAAGAGCCCCTAACAAGTGAATACTAAGCTAGATGCTAGGGCAGACATAAAAGAAATGCAAAGGAGTGGCTAATAGAGACAAAATTCATGTGCAATTATTATATAAAACTGTAAAAACTGTAATTAAAAATTGAAGGGTAAACACCAGATTAGATACAATTAAAAAGCAAATTAGTGGAATGAAAAATATTTCTGAATAAATTACCCAAAATATACCCAAGAGGGACAAGAAAGAAAAAGGAAAATAATAGAAGCTAAGACACATAGCAGAGAGGGCCCAACACACATCAAATCTGGGTTCAAAAAGCAATAACAAAGAAAGTAGGGAACAGGCAATATCAGAAAGGAAAAGTCTGAGAATTTTGAAATTAATATAATATACTCAGCAAGTCAGGCCCTTCTCTTCAGCCCTACTTATTTCCAATCTTTCAAATGGCCAGGAATTCATTTATCAATAATGTCCCTGTGTCCCAACTCTAAAACACGTGTCAAGGATGGTAATTATCAGCTCAACTCAGCCCTGCACCCAACAGTTCCCAAAACATGTGCATATACCACTTTCCACAGTGTGTGATTACCCAAGTAAGTTCTTTTGAGGAAAGATGAGGGAAATCACTACCATCTGCAATTGTCATGGTGCTGCAGGGTCCCTCTGTATTGTGACCTGTACCCTTCTTTAGCCAAGGAGTTTTTGGTCTCAGAGCTAGTTCAAGTCTAGAAACAGGCCCAAGGGGCCAGACTTTCCATTGTGGTGACTGATCTCAGCCTTCTGCAACATGTTTTTTAATCTCTTTTGATTTTATATTTTGAATAATACCTTTGAAGGCTGCCATCTCTCTTGCCCCGGGCCCAGTGTTTTCTATGAGCCATCTGTATAGACCACTGAGGAGCAGGACACTCTGGCTGCTGTTCCAACTACGTTTCCCCTTATGGTTATTACACACACCTGGCATCACCTTTACCACTAGAACTCCCAATTCTGAAACAGCTTCTCCTGCCATCTCCTCTGACCTACAGAGGACAGTGTCCACTGAGCATCTCAGCAATTCTGGTGCTCCCCTAACCACACATTCCTTATCACCTGGGTAAACAGGGTGCCTTCCAGGACCTCCCAAGGACCAGTGTCAGCTGGTGGTTTTCCCCAGTCTTATATAGCAAATCCACTGCAGCAGGCCCACCTCTGGGCCCTTGGATCCCTTCCTCCACAGTCTTCTAAGGCAGTTTTAGCATTGCCACTTTGGTTAGCATGACTCATCACATTTTTCAAGCTTTCAAATCCATTCTACCAAAGCCCGGTCCCTCGGGCCCTTGCCAAGTTGTTAAGTCCTAGGTAATGGGAGAGTCTCTCGGCATTGACAAACACTCCCTCATCCAGCTTTTCATGGATCCACCCTGATCCTTCACCCTAGTAGCCGGGACTTGTAAGCATTTTTGTGTATAATCCTCCTCCTCTCTTAGCAAGTGCAGCATTCTCCCAGCTAGGTCACGCTGGGATTTAACCCTAGTGATTGGTCGGGTGGCCAGGAGGGAGAGTCAGGGCAGATACTAGTAAGACAAGCATTATCTTATAAAGCATTTATCTCATTTAAGGCTTCTGCATAGTGCTCAGGCAAGAAGAGGGTACACTATCCTCTAAAAAAGGGAGTGGGCTATTTTTCCAGGGGTAGAAGTTTAGGGGAATGAGACTGTTCACAGTTTTTCAACACAAATACCCAGGTATTCCCATCCCAAGCTCCAAGGGTCTACTTCTTACCTATTAGGGCCCTGACTTTGGCATGAGAGGCTTGCTAGGGCTGAGAATTCAACCTTCTCTAAAGCTCTGCTGCCCTTGCCAATTGTTTCCTGAGCCTGGACCTCAGCTTGGGGTGCCCTCCAATGTTAGCAGAAATTAGGATTTCTTTAACGCTGCCAGGGAAACACTTCGGCTTCCAAACTTTGTTTTGAATTGAAGGCCCTGAGTCTGACATTTTCTTCCTTCAAAGCATCACTCCAAGCCCCCCAGTTCCATAGTCCTTTGGCTACATTTGAAACATGTGAGACATTGTATAAGCCACTACATCTGTTTCCATCTGTGTTCTATCTCAGTGTGATTTGGGCAAAAATCTTTGCAATTGAGTGGGTAGCACACACCAGGACTAGCAATACTATACCCACCACCAGTGACAGAACTGTCATTGCCAACTGGGCAGGGAGTGAACTAATCCAGAATCTCATCCTCAGGGTTTGCTCCCTAAGAATCTGCTTAGGTCTAGTTCCCTGAAAGCAGAGCCTAAGACAGGGATTTTGGTGCCTGTGATTTACTGAGGGCATGCTCTCAGGACAATTGGAGCAGGGAAGCAGGACAGGGCTGGGGGAAGAGCAGAACAAGGATGTGATCTCAGCTGGAGTCCAGCTTCAACCTGATCCCACAGGGAGCTCCAGAGCATGAACAGCACCACAGGATTATCACATGTGGAGGCGAGGGAGTCAGTCTTTTGGAACCCTGTGTGTTAGTCAACCATGGCTATGGGCTGCTCCCAGGAGAGCTGGGGTCAGGTGTAACCTCCCAAAACAGGCAGTTTCTGTTAGGCCAAAGGAAATTCTTTAGAGAAGAGCCAGATGTGAGCTAGATTTTTTTATTTAAGATGTATATTCAAATATCAAGTACCTGTCTCTATACCAACAACGAAGGATTAGAAAATGTACTGTTTTGAAGAGGCAACTTTTATAAAAGAAAAAAAAAACTGTAAGGTAATGAAGAATAAAATTTTTAAATATGTGTAAACCTTTATGCATAAAGTCACAAAACCTATTGACATACATCACAGAAGACCTAAATAAAGAAGGGGAAATTTGTTCAAGGATTTGGATACTTGATATCACAATGAAGACAACTTTCCCCAAGTTTATCTACACATTAAATATATTTACAATGAAATCACAAGTTTTATCATGAAACATGAAGTTTATGCTAAAACTTATATAGAGAGTAAGGTCCCAAAATAGCCAACACATTCTTGAACACAACAAACAAGGGAAGGGGATTCACCTTAGAGTTGTAATGTAAACCTATGGTGATTATCTAAGTGTGATATCAGTACAAGTTTAGAAAAATAGCCCAATGGAAAAGATTAGACAGCTACATATATTAATACGAAATGAATTCTCAAATTTTTTGAAAGCACGTTGCTAAAGAATACAGTATGATATTGTTTTTGTTAAGTTCAAAATCAAGCAAAAGAAACAATGCTTAGGGATTCACACAAACATGGCCAAAACCAGAAGGAAAGCAAAGGAATGGTTGATGGGTGTACGATTCAGGATGGCAGTTAGCTCTGGGTAGGGAGAAGGTCGTGGGAGTGGAGGGGGCACGTGGGACATTTAACAGTGTCAACCTCATTAATAACACATTATTAATTAGACTCTTTTCTACATATCTAATAGGTCATCATTTTCAAATGAAAAATGTAAATTACTAGCTACAGTCCTTTGCCTCCAGCTGCTCATAATCTGGTAAGGAAAGTCAGACATATAAAAATAAACTGTAATACAAAATATATAAGCAAATTGCATCAGGACAAAGAGACTAATTATAACTGGGAAGATCGAGGCAAGCCTGTGACATCTGAGATGAGCCTGGAGTGGATTTTTAAGGAGTAGAAAGAGGAGGGAAGAAAGTTCCTGTCCAGGGTGAGGGGACCTGAGCAAAATCACAGAGGAGCAAAGCAGGGAGGGAGTGCTGCAGAGGATGCTGGGAAAACGAGGGAGGTGCACATGATTCAATCTCCTGCATCTCCCCACCTCCCTCACTCCCTCAGAACAACCTCAGCCAGCTCTAGGGGCTACTCATCTCATCCAGTGAAATAGAAAGACCACACCTTTTGAGCACCTTTTGAAAGGTGGATTTGCTGTGCAGATCTGCTGCTCACCGATTCTGTGATCTTGGACTGCACCTCACTTTCCTCCTGCATCACATGGAGACACCACGGTCACCCCACAGGGTTATTTTAAGATATGAAAAATATGGGCAAATGTTTGCTGTCTTATCCTTATCACATTTTGGTCAAAGGCTTGATTTTTACCCTTGGGATATTCATTTTCAATTTTATGTAGATCGTAGAATTTCTAGCTTCCTTGAGCTCAGAAAGAAGGTGACTTCAAAGTCAACACAGCCACAGCAGGTAGGTTGTTGAACCTCCCTGAGCCTTAGTTTCCTCCCCTTTAAGAGCAAGAGGAAGACAGAACGAGGGGTAGGTAAATAGGGTTCCTCTCATCTGCCAGCTTCTATCAATGGGAGTGGCTGCTGGGCACACAGAGCAGGAAAATTTTCTGAATCTGCTTTTAGCCTCCATGCGAGAGAAGGTCCTGACCAGTTAATGTCTGGTCAGTGCCCTGAGCAAGGACAGCGGTCTCTGTCCTCTTCTAAATTACTATGCAGTCAGAGGCAAGGTGAAACAGCTGGTCAAACCTCCAGACAGTCTCAATGATCAAGGCCGTGATGAATTCCAGGCTCCTCTGGCATTTTCTGTAATCTAAGTAAACAAGCCAGTTTACTGCTTAGGCTGATGTTATCCCTAAAGTGAATGTCACAAAAGAGCTGAGTGTACTTTTAGGAAACGTCCCCTTTTAAGTTCATATCTAGGGTGACATCATGCAGAAGCTTCCAGATGGAGAGGAATCTTTTCTGGAGGAAAGTTTTGACCTTTAGAGAACAGCTTCAAATAGCCTCTCATTTCAACCTGGCCTTTGGGTTCCAGCTTTGATAATCAATGCCCATAACAGATGTGAAACTTTGATTTGGTGTATGAGTCACTCTGGCCCAGGATGGGACAGGGGAATACCCTGTCCACTAGAGATAAACCTCGCTGGGGGAGGGGGTGGGCTGAGTCAAACAGCCACCCTCGAGAACCTTCCTGCCGATATTTCCCCCACTTTGCTCAAGTAACCAAGAGGCTTTTTTCTTTCTTTGAAACAGAACAAAACAAAAAAACAATGTACCAACACACCAAATGGGATTTCAGAAGCTAATTTCCAGATTGTTTAAATCTTGAATTCCTTTGAAGAGATCTTTTATTTGTTTGTTTGTTTGAACCTGTTATGATGGGAATTTCAAAAATAGACAGAAGCAGAGAATAAAAGAACATACCGCACATGCTGATCACTCAGCAGCTGCAGTTATAAATTCGTGGCCAATCTCGTTTCATCTGTACCCCTCCCCCACTCCATCCCCTGGGTGATTTTGAAGTAAATCCCACATGTTGTATCATTTCATCAGTAAATTCAATGGGGTTTTTTAACTCGTGTTTCACAAGTTAAACAAGAAACGGCCAAGGAAATTGCTTTGTCAACATCTGTTACTACTTCTATTTTGCAGATTCATGGTTTGTCTCAGGTCACACAATTAGTTAGTGACAGAGCCAGGATCTAAACGTAGGCAGTCTAGCTCAAACCAGAAGATGAACTATACTTGGAGCCCTTGCCAAGTTGCAATAAGAAACATAGAATGTAGAAAGTAACTGCTAGCTTGCATAACAGGCTCAACAAATATTTTATCAAGTACCTGCTATGTTCAGAATAGCCATCTACACACAAGTAGTGTTTTGCAATGTACAAAACCCCTTTAAACTTCCTTATTAGCCCTCTAAGAGTTAGTTTTGTGCCCACTTTATAAAGGAAGAAACTAAAGTTCTAAACAGCCAACTAAATCTCTCAGACATTTACTAGTAAGAGGGCAGTCTCAAACCCTGACTTCAAGATCAGTGTTCCTTCCAAAATAGACTATATGTGTGAATAGTTTGTCATTAAGCAGAGTAAATAATGTATCACCTCCCGAACTTTCTGCAAATTACTTGGTATCTAAAAGGTTCTCGTGGGTGACTATAGCAGCAATTCATACTGTGGTCATAAACTTAAGGCCTGAGAAGATGAAATGTGCTCTAGAGAACACAAGAGATCCTAGAGGAAGTTCTGGATTACTAAACGTCGTTTCCATCTTAGACCTGCCCACCCCATGCCCATCGCCAGGCAGTAAAGGGTCTGTTTGGAAGTCTGAGATGTAACACAAAGTCAGACAGGAAAAGTCTGTTAAGGAGCAGCCTTAGTAAGAAAGAGAAATGCAATAAAGGGATCTCGAAAGACCAGAGAAAAAAACGCAAGCCATGAGATTACATTTCCTATAGTTTCAGGGAAAATATCCACACATTGCTGGTCCCCTTGTCATTGGGCATTTCTGTACAATTCTGCTGGTGCAAAGGCAATGAGAAAAAATGGGCTATTTCCTGCCATCTTCATTGCTTCTGCAAACTCTTACAAAACCACTTCTACTTGAATCTTATCTTTTGAGGCCTCACAATGAAAATACTGAAGTCACCTTTTCAATAAAGCACTTTTTCTGCACACTGAAAAACTGCATGTGTCAATTGCCTTAATTCATCAATGAGGAAAAAATGTTTTATTTATTTTCATTAAGAAATGTTTCCTTGAAGTACTTTTGCATAAAGGACTTATATTTCTTTTTCTCTTTTTAATTAATTAATTAATTATTATTATTATTATTTACGTTCTAAGATGTTGCAGAGCAATTGGGGGGAGGGGGACAGGGGAAAGGGGAAGGAGATAGGGTGGGAGGAGAAGGAAGGAGAGAGGGTGGTCAAGGCCCATGGCACCCCTCTCATTCTTGCAGGGGAGCCCTAGGGGCTTCTGACTGTGGCTCGTTGGTCACTGCTGGGCTGGATGCATATGTTGGGGGACATGGCTGAGGCCCTTGGCTCCCACCCCCCCCCCCCCCCCCCGGCTTGGGAGCCTGGGTCACTTCAGGCAGTGGCCTAAGGCTGAATGTGGATGTGGCAGAGGGGTGGGGTGACTGAAGCCCTTACCCCAACCCCCACCTCCATATTGGGAGCACTTCCAGTGACAGCCTGGTGGTCATCACTGGGCTGGTTGTGGATGTTGTGGGATGCATGGCTGAGGCCCTCAGCCCTCCCCCAACCCCAGCTTGGTTTTAGAGGTGTTCTTTGGTGGTGTTAGACCTTTGCTGAATGATATCAGAACTTTGTCTCTGATCTGTGAGTTTTTGTGTTTTCTTTCAGTTTTGTGTTGGATTATTTGCTTTTCTACACTGGGACTAATTTGTTGTCCTTTGCTTACTTCTAAAATGGTGGGACTTCCTATGGAAACCAGCACTTGAGCCCTGTGGTTGAGCTAATTTGCAGCTCATTCTCTGGGAAGGCTTTTTATGCAGCTCAGGGTTTAGTTGTTGGCCTTGTAAGCACTTCCGGGTCCTGTGAGATCTGGTACACCTGGGTTGTGTGGAAACCCTGGCCTGGGCCTGCGTTTTTTCAGCAAACTGTACCCCCTGCTTTTCTGTATTCCTGACCAGTCTCCACTGAGTAGTCCTGTGCTGATTGGAGGGCAGATCAGCTGTCCATGCTGTGCCCCAGTGTTCCCCCAGTGGGCCCATTCTCCCCCACCCCTCCACTCCAAGCACTTCCCAAGGGGCAGTCTGTGTGCTGGTCCCTTGTGACTTATTGGCCTCTGAGTGGCTTTTATTTCAGTTGTCTGAAAAAAACATTTTCATTTTGCCTCCCCTAAGCTCAGTAAACAATTGCTCACTGCAGTGCTCTAGTTCACCTTGAACTATAAAATCAGCTGGGGACAGAGTTCTTGTCTGATGGCTATCTTAAGAGCCAGTAAGTGTTTAATGAGAATTTGGAGTTTAAATTCTATTCTGAAGTTTAGACTATGTTGACCACTGATTTATTTTTAAAGTACACTCTTAAGTAGCAGTCAAGATCAGTTTGTTTTGAACTCTAATGACTAAACAAAAACATGTGCAATAGATACACCTCTGCTCCAAAGGAATCAGAATAAAGTCTCCAACCACATCTCTTTAAACTCCCAAAAGAGGAAGTGAATGAGTGATCTGGTGAGAGTGCACCCTCTATGATACTGACAACTAATTTTTAGTGAGGTCAGGCCTATTTCCAATGTTTCATACATATTACCTCATGTAATCCTCACAAGTCTTTGAAGCAGCTAGATTATAATTCCCATTTTACAGATCAATAAAACCAAAACATAGAGGGGGCAAGTAACTCCCCAAGTCATAAAGCTAAGAGTGGTGCAGCCAGGATTCAAACCCAGGCTGCCCACACCAGGTCCATGCTGTTAACCACTCCTCTATTACACTTTCTCTGTGCAGGCACCTGCAGAGCACATGACATGCAGTATCTTACAGAATCTCCTCAGAGGTCCTGTGTATTAGCACCTTCTTTATACCTATTTTACATGTGAGATTCTGATGACTTAAATTTGTTTAATCAGCTAAGTCAACTCTTGAAATCATGTCTAGTCCACTCTAAAACCCAGCTCCGTTAGGTACCAAAGTACAGCCAATAAACACTGGGCTTTATGTACTTTACAGATTCAGTCAACCCACCACCATATATAGAGATGGTAACTGACAGTAATATGACATTTTTCTGGTCTATGTTTATAAGCAAAAACATAAACAGATAGCATATAAGGAAGCAAAGAAATATGGAACATTTACTTTTTCATAGCTATTAAAAAGGATCCAAGGCTAAAGATTAAATTGTGATGAATAATTACTCACAGAATCAACTGTGTGTTCAGCAATGTGTAGCATAATCAGTAATCATTTAGTGGCAGAGCACATATAATAAACACGACATAGTCTATATAGTATAGTGCAGTGGTTCTCAGCCTTACACTAAATGCTTCCTTTACTCTCCTGAAATGAAATTGATAGAAAATAAAACTTAGACACATATCAACACATTTTTTAATGTGTATGGATTTTGGGGGGGATTTAAGAGAAATTATAAGCAGTTATGTTATTATTCCAAAGGAGAGATTTATTGTGCTAGAAGAACACATTACAGCTGACTTCCAGTTAAAGATGGTGAGTAGGCATATGAATCAGCCTCCACCAATATGACAGCAAAGGATTTTTTTATGAACTATAAAGGCCACCAAAAAAAGAAAGAGAAAGAAAGGAAGGACAAGAGACAATAACAAAAAAAAAAAAAAAAAAAAAGGAGAGCTGGAAAGCAGAAAGGTGGTAACCAATTTAGCAGACCCAAGAAAATTGAACGCTAACCTAGTATTGGATAAATTTAAAAAATAACCTGATATAAACTACAGACTCCCTGAAGGCTGTGAAAACAGCATATTGAGGTCCTATAGGAAGTGCTAAAAACTGGAGATTTGATTAAAAGTCTGTTTCAGTATCAGGAAGACCCTCATGGCTACCACTTACTGTCCTGCTGGAAGACTGGAGACTTATTCTCTGGAAAGAGAAAACAGAGGGTCTCAATTGGGGGTGGGGGGTGGGTGGACCAAACACAAACAGGGTGATACTTGAGTTCTAAGAAAAGGTCTTAACAAACTAACCAGGAATTTAAAAAACATAAACGAAGAAATTTTTTTTAAAAAACTATCATCAATTTCCTCAGAAAAAATAAGACAATATATTCTATCCATCAAATGTAAACAGAGTTTTAAAAGAGGTTTTTCTGAGAACACCAATATGCCTTGAAATTAAAATAATAGGAGAAATTACTTAAATCTCTGGAAATTTTTGAAGTTAAAATTGAGGAAATAACCCAGAAATTATGGCCAAAGACAATAGAAGGAAAAATAGGAGGGGAGAAAAATAAAACAACCCCCCAAATTTATAGTATCTAATTAAAGGTCCAGAAAAAGCTAACTGAGAAAATGAACGGTAGAATAGGATTAAACAAATTATGCATATAAATTTCCCAAATATGAAAATAAGTTTTTAGATTAAAAGAATGCCAAGATATTCAGAATAATGTGCTAATACACATTACCGTGAAATTTCAAAATAATGGAGTCAAGGATCAAGAATCTGGGTGACTTTAAAGTTGTCAAAAGCAACTCTAGAAGACAGCAGAAAATAGAATACCTGAAAAATTCTGAAGAAAGATTATTTCTTACCTAGACTTCTAAACTCAGCCAACTATCAATTAAGCATGAGAGGAGAATAAAGGCACTTTCTGAGATTCAAGTTCTCAAAAAAAAAAATACGAATTGCATTTTTTTCCCCATGCATTCTTTCTTGGGAAGCCATGGAGAAAGTACTTCACCAAAAGGAAGAAGTCAATAGTTCAGAAAGAGGCATGAAAATCGTGCTGTGATGGTCAAGGAGCTCTTAAGGCCTCCAGCCTTGTTTCGGGCCTCCATGGAGTAGAAGGCACAAAGTCGAGCAGAAGGCCTACAGACTGCCAGTGTGTGGTGACATGGGGCACACCACTCAGCTCTCCCTTCAGGACAGAACCTGCTGGGAGGAGAGGTGTCGGTGCCAGCCTCCAGCTGCCATGGCTCCTGGATCCAGGCCAGTGCCGAGCTCCCAGCCTGCACCTGAGCTTGGCAGGGGTGCTAGAGCTGGGGTTCCTCTAGAAAGGCTCCCGACTGGCTGGGCTGAGGCTGACTCAGAGCTGCACTGCAGTCTGAGGCTCTCCCTTCTTGGTTCTTCCTTCCCCATCTCCCCTCCCAGGTGTCAGACCTGCATCTTCGTGGAAAAGATGTCCCTGCACCCTCCTGCTCCCTCACCCCTCCACCTTTCTGCAGGTGTTTCCACCAATAACTCTCTTGCCCTTCAAATTCTGTCTTGGTGTGTGCTTCCCGGAAGACCCCACCTGACATAAATCCAAAACAGGTGGGAAGTCTTCTCAAAAAGCTTCTTCAAGACGAAATTATTAGAATACCCAATGCGCTTGATTTTATTAAGCAACGTTAGTAGGTGGAGGAGAGTTGGGGGATAATTAGTAATAAATATATAGACCATTAGCTCCCTGAAAAAGGCAATGGTTAACACTAGGGAGGAAAAGCCTAGTTTTCTACATGACTCAGCTCTAAGTAGCATAATCATAATGTAAACACTGAACATTAACCTAATTGAAGTTATAATTTATGTTGGAAGAATAGGAGACAGAAAATGTCCATGAATGTAGTAGAACTGGTTGTGACGGAGAACTAAATCTCCTTCTTTCATATTCAGAAATGGACAGATAATGCTTAAAACAGGAAAATATAACAGCAGCAATATAAGCAGGTTATTTAGTGATAAGGTGAATATTGCCCAAAGAATCAGTTAACACTTTTGAAAGTAGTCACCTTTGGGTGCAGGAAGTGGAGGAGGGGGTGGTTTAAGGAACTGTTGTTTTTTTGTTAAAAACCATGAAGAACAATTTAATTCTTCAACTATGAAATATTTGAGCAAGTGATACAGGTCTGTGTGGCCGGAGCATGGTGAACAGTGGAGAAAGTGGCACAAAAGGAGCCTGGACAGAGAGTTGGGGATGTGTAGGGCCTTTTCAGCCACACCGTCTTGGGACCTTACCTTAGGAGCCCCAGGAAGCCTTTGAAAGGTTGTGCGTGCGAGGATGTCTCAGATCGATGTTTAAGAAGACCAGTGTCTAGGAAGCTGAGAATGTTTTAAGGGACACAAGAGAGCAGAATAAAGGGGAAGGGGTTGTCCCAAATGGTGCCACCTGTCTGCTTGGAGGTCCTGGGGGATGGCTATGAATTACTGGAAAGGTTATAACAGGTACACCGAGGAGCAACAGATGTGGGAACACAAAGCACACACAGGTTCAGTTTTCTTGAAGATGAGTTTGAGTTGCTGTCTGAAAGTCATGTAGGTGAGATACCAAGTCGGCAGTTAGAACTGCAGGGAATGGACTCAGCAGAAAATTCTGGTCTAGACACGCAAATCTAAGAGTCATTAGCATATAAACTGATGGTCCTGGAAATCCCATTGCGGCAATGGGTGAGATGTGGAACCCCGCAGAGCTCAGAGCAGACAAAGCAGACAGAGGAGGAGGAGTGAGAGAGGTAGGGGAGAACCCGTGGGCGCAGGAGGCCGCGCAAAGCTCCGCTGGCTCCACCTTGCCACATAATTCAGATGCTCAGATGAAGTGTTTCTGGGCCAGATTTTAGCTACGTAGAGAGAAGAGCCTCAAGAGTAGACAAACATAAGGCAAAAAATGACTAGAGGGCCACAGACCGAGTGCTAGAGATGACTAAAGGTAAAGGCAGAAGATAGAGTCCCCACCAGGGACATGCCAACAGGGTGTAATGCCAGTCACAAAGGCTGACAGAGGAAAGAGTTAAAAAGAGGGTGCTTATGTGATGCAGAAAAATCAAAGAGAGAAAGGAAAAAACAAGCCCATTGTGACAAACAAGAAATGAGCTAAACTTCTGGGAGATTTAAGACCTGCTTCACCCCCTTGAAAAACTGTTATAACCAATGGGTTTATAAGAAACTGTTTGATGCATAAAGAGGAGATAGTGTGATTTCTTTGGCTTTTCATCATTGATTTGGGCAGATGGATGCAAGTTCTCATCTGGCTCCACTTCAGCCACTGAGATGTGTCATTTCTGGGTGGTTCCTCCCCTCAGGGGGTGGCCTTAGGCATGCGTTGTCAGAAGCCTGGCATGTGGATGACTGCTATCACACTCTGTGACTGAGGTCTTTCCACCTGCTGAAACCACTTCCTAAGTACAAGAAATGAGATGTTTTTCTCCTCAGGTAAAATGCAAACCATAAACAAGCCCTCTTGAAGGGGTAACTGAATAAAATTGTGCTAATTTGGCTGCCTAATTTAAAAGGCTGAAAATAATAACCTCTTCGCTGAAATGGTCCTAACAACTGCTATGTTTCTCTATGTATTATCTTAATTAAATAACATCAAAAAACATAATGGGAAGGTATTCTATACATTTTCTTTTACTTTAGCAAAAAAAAAAAAATGTCAATGAAGCTTAGTGTACACAAGTTTTGGGTCTTCAAACTGGCCGTATGGGTATACTTTTCACAAATTTTGCATATTGCTTTAATTGCTATTGATGTTAGTAAATAGTAAATGCCTCAAAAGACGAATGTTTAATGCTTATAAATACTAGCTTGTACGAGTCGAGGTAGGACATCAGGAAAATCACAGAAAAGTGATTTTGACTACATAGACTATGGTTGGTATGGTCATCTGCTGCAATAAAACGAAATCCTTAATTTTTTTCTTTTTCCTGTCTTGAAACAATGCTTGTTAAACAATGCTTTAAAAAAAATAACTTACAGGAATATTTTTTTCTCTTATCATGTATTTTTTTTTTTACTTCATTCATATCGCTATATTTTGATTGCTTGAGAATTTAGGATAAGGGAATGGTGAATTACATCCAAACTTCAGCTGCCAGAGAAAACACATGTATCTTGGTTAGTGTTTGGCTGCAAACAATGAAAACTGATTCCAGCAAACTTATGCAAATAAGCAATTTATTGGAAATACATTGAGTGATTCACAGCATTAGAAAACAGGTAGCAACCAAAGGAGGTTGGACAGATGAGCACACCCCAAGTCATGCTAGTTACAATGCTGCCACTGGCCTTGGTTAGCAGACGCTGGTCACTTTCCAACTTTGATTGGTGGTCTTCTGCCACTCACCCCCTTCATGCCACTGTGAGTAATCTCGAGTTGCCCCGAATCTCTGCTTCACCCCCTCAAGATTTAAGGTTCTTGGTCAACATCCACTTGGCCCAGACTTGGTCAGTAGCTCACACTCTGGACTCCAGCAAGAGGGGAGACAGAATATTTCCTCTGCTTTGGGTTCTATAGAGGAAGACAGGACCTTGCTGCCATCACGATCCACATAGTTGGCCATTCCAATACACACACACACACACACACACACACACACTCATACATACACATCTATAAATAAAAGTTTCACATGATAATACTTATCAATACTAATCAAATCCATCATCTCCTGTCCTCTGGGTGATGCACAAAAAACACTAAGGGTGCTAGGCATGTAGACTACATTGCAAATGACATCCATAGAGGGTACGGTGTCCACACTTATGCAACCATACCCAGCAGCCCTGTGTGCTAGTCATTTTGTTCTTTTTCATGTATTTAATTTTTTCTAAATGCTCATTGCAAACCACTAGATTGATTTCATAACCCATTAATAGGTCTCATCCCCGCAGTTTGAAAAACACTGCATTACATTATGCTTAGAGTAATGGGTTTGAAATACGTGGACCCTTTAGAAGGTCATTTCTAGCTTAGATTTTCTGATAATTCCAGGCTGCAGTTGTTCCAGAGGAAAGCCTGTTCTGAACATTCACCTCCCACAAGGGCCTCCCATTTCTCTTTCTGGGTCTTTCTCTCCCCCCCCCAACATTAATTTCTCATGTGGTCCCTCATTAACTCTACACAGGGAAAGTAAACAGGTCTCCTTCCTTCCTTCTTTATTTCTTCTGCTTCCTTTTTCTTCCATCTTTACTTTCTTTAATAAATGTATTGAGCCTTTCAGATCTCAAAGCTTCCTTAAGCAACGATACCTGTTGAAAATATTCTCGTTAACTTAAAATGGATTTCAAGTGCATAAGGATCAGCATTGAATATTTGGCTTTGAGGCAAAGGGCCACAAAAGACGATTACATTGTATAATGCTGAATATAATTACCCTGATTTAAGCATCACATATTGCACATAGGTATTGATATTCAATGCTGTACCCCACAGATATGTAAAATCAACTACGTTTCAATAATAAATAAGTATAAATAAAAATAAAATTGAACATACAGCTTGAAAAAAGAAAGAATATTTAGCTTTGGAAGCTTTATTAACCCTTATTCTCTTAACATAATGAGCAAAATTATAGCTTTTATAAATAAGAGACCAGAAGGATTTTTTTTTTAATTTGAAGCCAACCTTAGCTCCACCCACTACATAAAGCCTAATCTAATGTGGTTTACATTAGAATACAGCCAAGACTGGTTTCTATCAAAGAGAATAAATTAAGGAAAATTACCTAAAAAATTGCATGTTTGTCTTCCGTGTGCCCTCGTCCTGCTTGTTGTATTCCATCTCCTTTAGCTCTTCCATTGGTTTGCACTTTAGATAAAAACGTATTTTTATTTTCTTCTTCCTTTCACTCTGTCCTTTGACCGCTACACCTTAAAATGTTGAAAGGATAGAGAATTATCTTATATTGATTTTTACTGTATGCAAGTTACTTTACATGTATTATCCTATTTTACCCTCATGACCGTAGGGTAAAGACTCTTAACCCTACTTTAGAAGTGAGAAATCTGAGATTTGAGCAGGTTAAGGTTATACTGTAGTAAGTTTTGGATCCAAATTTGCCCAGGTCTAAAATGTGTGACTTTCTGTCCTATACATCAATGCCTTCCAATTGGTCATTCATTCAAATCTATCCGGAGTGCTGTCTTTCTTTTTTTTTTTTTTTTTTTCTTGTCTTTTTCGTGACCGGTACTCAGCCAGTGAGTGCACCAGCCATTCCTATATAGGATCCGAACCTGCGGCAGGAGCGTCGCTGCGCTCCCAGTGCCGCACTCTCCCGAGTGTGCCACGGGCTCGGCCCGGAGTGCTGTCTTTCAAAAATTCTGTATTTGGATATATCAGCATCCTAGACAAGAGGGCACCTTGACCTACTGCTCTTTGGGTACCCAGTGATGGGCACTACACTCAAGTTCTCTGGATGACAGTGTTTGTCTTGTATTATCTGACTAAATGGGCTTCCATTAGAAGTATTCTGTTGAATTTTGAAGATAAATCCACCAGGTTAAAAGCTTCATGGTTTTTCTATTACTTACAAAGCAATCTTAAATTGCTTATATCTCACTTTCAAAAATGTCTATAAATTGAATCAATCCATCCTCATCCTCTCGTTCTAAACTATGATGTAATAAGCTTTTCTTCAGTTTCTACTGAACCATGTTGTAGTAAAAATAGGGCTTGGGTATCGGGCAGAAAAACCTGTGCTCTTGTTCTGGTTTTTACGCTTGGTAGCCCTAGGTCTTTGAAACCATCTTTATTCTTGAAAGATTGTCTCTACAGCTCTGAATTAACAAACTTCTACTAATTCCTCCCTAAAGTTTCTTTCTGCTTTGAAATTCAGTGATCCTGTCACCTTATAATATATTCTAAATGCATTGCTCAGGGGTTTGTAGCGACTAGACAAAAAATGGTGCTAAACTGTTCTATTTACTGCTAAACTACTATTAGTTCTAAACAGTTAATTAAAAATGCAGTGGTTTAGAATTAGCACTGTTTTTTAGATGAGGATACCTCATTTCTCCAAAGGCCTAGGTGTTAATACTGTAATGTTTCAAGATTGGCAGGGAAAGAGTGGGAAGGAAGTGGTTAGGGCAAGCGCTTGGAGTACATTCAAACAGGTAAACAGTGGTCAGTGCAGGACCAGGGGATTTCTCTCTCTGGCCCTGCAAACAGAAATGCACGCAACAGTGGTTCCCCTACACACTCATTCCAAAGGTGCCCTGTGATGCCCTCTGGCTGTGATCCATTTGTGGTTGTTGAGGGACCAAATGGTTTAGATCAGGTGGCCGGAGACCTGGTTCACTCCCTCTTTTCTTCTTTCTATTTGAAATGGAATTTTAGCTTTTCAAGAAGCAAAACTTTGAACAAAATTTGGTACAAATCCAGAAGCTCATCTGCTTCTAAACTTTCAGCTTTCAACAATGCGAACAAATCAATATTCCAAAGCAAAAGCAGGACGTGCTTACATTTCTTGGCATAACAGGGTTTGGAGCATCTTCCTCCACTCAGAGTCCAGAATTCAACTATTTCAAGGACCTTTTTATATACCTTGACTAATCAAGCAGAACTACTCCCAAGGTATTCCAATGTCTTAGTCCGTTTGGGCTGTAATAACAAAATATCATAGACTGGGTGGCTTAAAAACAACAAAGATTTATTTTTCACAGTTCTGGAGGCTGGGAGGTCTAAGATCAAGGTACTAGCAGATTTAGGGCTGGTGAGGACCCACTTCCTGGTTCATAGATGGTGTCTTCTCATTGAGAGCTCCATTGTCATGACCAAATCACCTTCCAAGGGCCCCCACCTTCAAATACTATCACATTGGGGATTTGTTTCAACATATGAATGGGGGTGGGGGAATGTAAACATCCAGTCTATAAGAACCTAAGTTCAATATTTTATACTTTGGGGAAATTTGAGAGCATAGACCAGTGAGGAAGATCTTACTTTACTATGAATAAATCAACTAAATGGTACCAAAAAGCAGGACAAGTTGGGGATGATATAGATCGGGTAGGAGGGGGAGATGGTGTCTCAACAGGAGAAAAACCTTGTCCTTCATTGCAGATTTGCCTGGGACCAGCCCATTCCTCTGACACACACTTTATTCCCATCGTAAGGAAAAATCTGAGATCGCAGGTGTATTTTCTTGAATTATTAAATCACAGTCCATTCCCTTCCTAGTGCTTCAACATTTATCCTGTATTAATTCCTCCTCACTTAATTACTTTCCCTAAAAGTGTAGGTTTCATGTCCGAAATGACCAGAAATTCCAAATAAAGTTCCTAAGAAATCAGTCTTCAAGAAAGAACTGTTGCCATGGATATCAGCAGGTTCTTGTGCCTGTTCAACATAGCCTTGACTGATTCTAGCTCAGAGTTTCATTGCAGGTGGGAGTTTAAAGAAAGTCAGCAAAACAGTGAGGTTAATAAATATGCTCATTAGAGAGAAAACACTAGAATAGAGCTCACTTCCCTATATGTTATTTACTATTGCAAATATTTCTGAGTCATTTCATTTTTAAGTGCTCTAACAGCACAATGCTGATCGCATATACACAATATGAGAATAGCCCCTTGATTTTACATAGAAATTTGTACTTTCAAAGGAAATGGACCTTTCTTGTTTCTTTTTTGATTTTTAAGCTATTTTGCTGCCCGTGGAATGAACATGCTGTCTTCACCAATCCCACCAAACAAAAAAGTCCTCACCAACTGATTTTGTCTGAATTCCCACAACACAATAAACCACAAGTTTCATTCTTTTTCCTACTTGTTTCTCAACTCTTCAGCCCCACAGCCTGTGCCTCTAGCGTTCACAGTGCATGCACAAGACTATTTTCAATTCCCTTCTTTCATTCCTTCCTGGGTGTCATTTATTTTCTGTTCTTTGTTTCACTTTTTCTGTCCTTTTCACTTTTCCCTGTCTCAGTGCTAAATTTCTACTTCTTGCTGCTTCTTTTCTCCCTTCATTTTATGAGATATTCATTTATTTATCAATTCATTGAGCTCACATTGTGTGCTTGGCACAGTAATAAGTATAAGGCAGCCAGGAAAGAACTCAGTTGAGGGTAACAGATGAGTGAACCGACCTTTGTCACACAATGAGTGTAATAACATGCCACAGAGGAGACACCAAAAGTATCACGAGTTGGCACTTGAGCTGATTCTTAAAGGACCTAAATTTGTAGTGGTTAACTAGGCAGAGAAGGGGGCTGGAAGGTGGAAGGACATTCCAGGCAGAGAAAAAGTCTTCACAAAGGTAGTAAGCAAGAGAAAGCGTGTGTGCACACGATGCTCTGAACACTGCTGGAAGGAATAGGACACAGGGTGAGGGGTGGGGGTGATCAGGAAACAGGCCTGGAGCAGTGCAGGGGCGAGGTCATTGTGGACTTTGTGTGCAGCCTTAAGGAATTTTATGCTAAAAGGAGGTTGTGCCATTGCATTTAAGAATCTGCCCCCCACATCATGGGGTAGGAAGGGGGACGATCAGCTTTGTATCTCATGAATATTTGAAATTAATTAATTAATTAATTTTTAAAAAAGAAAAATGATTAATTGTATAATGTTGAATATAATAATTATCCTGATTTGAGCATCACATATTGCACACAGGTATTGACACTCAACTCTGTACCCCATATATGTATAATCAACTATGTTTCAATAAATAAATTAATTAATTAAATAAATTTTAAAATAAATAAATAAATAAAAGTTATTTTGAAGCCTTAAAAAAAAAAATAAGTAGTGGAATGACACTCTGAGAAAGACCACACGGTGGGCCGGGCACACTGGGAATCCCAAAGTGTGAGAAGGGAGGCAGGGGAGACTGAGCCTTGTGGGAGCAGGTGCACACATTGTAGAGACAGAAGAGGATTTGGTGAGCAAGCAGGAGGTACAGAGGAGGGCAGAGGCTAGAATGACCCTCAGAATTTTGGCAGCAGGTACATCATAAGGAGGATCCCTAAGACACGGGAGGAGAAGCAGGCTTTGGAGAAAAGAAGAAAAGGTCCCTTTGGATCCACATGGTGCATCAGGAAGGGGTGATTAGAGGTCAGGAGGGAAGTCCAGACTGGAGGTGCAGCTTTTAGTGGGCTTTGGTATGAGGTGGTAGCAGATGGGTGTGGATGAGGTGGGCTTCTCCCTGTCAACTTGTCTTCTTCTCTCCCTCTCTCATCCCCAACCCCTCTCTTGCCATTTTCTCAAACATGCCAAGCTTTTTCCCACCTCAGGGCCTGGGGCTTGATATCTGCCCTGCCTGGAAAATTGTCCTTTGGTTTTCCACCTTCTCATCCTTTAGGTCTCAGTTTAAATAGCACCTGCTCAGAGAGGCTTGCCCACACGTCCCTGGCTAGATAGGACACCCATCCTTAACATGGGTAACAGCACTGTGCCTAGTTCCTGCTTCATACAGAGACAACAGGTGGCTTGTTTACTTGCTTTGCTCTTTATTTTCTGTCTCCCTCACAGGCTTCATGGTGGCAGCAGTCTGGCCTGTTCCTGCTCACTGTTGTATCCCTGTGCCTGGTACAATCCCCCAGCACATGGCCCTCATTTCATAATATTTGCTTAAAAAAAAATGGATAACAAATGAATCCAGAGTCTTCTCCCTGAAAGAGGACTGTATCAGCAAGGTCCCAGCGGGAAACAGTGGCAAACGTAATTAGGAGAGTTTAATAAAGGGCCTGCGAATACAAGTGTGGTTAGAGTGTGCAGGACCCACAGACATAGTGCAGAACCTCGGGCTGGGAAGAGTGCGTACTCCTGCAGCACTCCTAGGCCTCGGGGGCGTGGCAGGGAGAGATCTCCAGAGCCAGAGAGAGCAGACAGTCAGGCAAGAACCATGTGGCAGCACCCAGGCTCTTGCCTCAAGGGAAGAAACCAAAGAGCTAACTGCCCTGATCTCAGGCTTCTCCCCGTTTCCTACTGGTCCCCCGCTAGAAGCCAGGGAGGGGTGTGGCCAGGGAGCCCGAGCACGTTTATGTGGTCCCTACAGGTCAGCCTGCTCGACAGAGGACGGGGTGGGGAAGGGTGGAGAGAGTGGATCTGGAGATGTAAATGGGGAATACACAGCACAAGGATCCTAAGGCCCAATAAAACCCACAAAATACATGGGATTTCCTAATTGAGACCTTAACAACCAAAGGAGCATGGCCTTATGCTTAGACCCATATTGCTAAGGTTTCTGGTAGACTAGAAAGCACCCTCCACCCCAGAGAAGCTGGGTCTGATCTAAGCAGCCAAGGACTATATAGATTTCATTCCCAAACTATGCTCTAACATGTGTCTCTCAACAAGAAATTCTGTGTTACATGAAAAGATGGTACCACTGTCAAATTAGTTCAGAAAATGCCAGGTTATACTAATTTTTCACTTCAAGTTTGCTCAAGCCTTTTACTGCTCTAATGTGCTTGGTTAATTTCCAAAAGAAGGATCTCAATGCACCTTGGCAAATCCGAGAACTGCCCTGAGCACAGGCTACTGAGATTCCACCTGCAGGTCTGCCGCTGCCTAGATGGACATGGGACTTAACCTCCTTGGATCTCATTTTTCTTGTCTGCTCAAGTTAAAGGGTTGATCTAAGATGTTCATAGTTTTAAGATCCATCGTCCATCCCAGACTCAAGGTTGACCAATGACCTTGAATTTTTCAGGGTAAAAAAATGAATCCTTCAGAGAACCTCAGAGAAACAGCTTCCTTGCCGGGCTCACTGGTGCCCATCTTCCCCCTTGTCCCTGACCTTGCTGGCCTGAGTAATTTGTCATCAGCTCTGCATAGCTCTGGTCCATGGCATGACACATGCTGATCTGATGGCCCGCAGCACATCACTCAGGCCTGGATTCTGCGCATTCTAGTTCCACCTCCATGACTCACTCTGCGTCCCCATCTGTGACACTTCAGTATCCTCCAAGGTCATCTGTGCTCTGTGGTTCTGAGCTCACCAGACCTCCCCAGCAGGTCCACCCATTCTGACCTCAGCCATTTTCTTCTGGCTGCTGAATTTTTTTAATACCACTGTGTTTATTCCTGATAACTCCCCCCTTTTTCCTAGCAACTGTGGACGGTGGTTTTATTTTTTTCTCTCTTCCCAAAGTTGCTGCTTCCCCCCTCCGTCCCCTTGACAATCCTCCTTTCAATTGTGACACAACATCAAGTTAGCTGTTCAGTAGGGGACCACAGAATTTACCATTCAAACCTGGTAATTTTGAGTGTGAAAGTGGGTGCTATTAATAATTACACCAAAATACTAGGTGTAAACCATGACTGTCCCAAATGCAGAGTAGTGGTTACCTCAGTGTTTATAGACATATGACCTATTACACAGCTGACATTCCATACAATTTTCTTTTAGGAGACACATTCATGTCCTAATCCCGCAGAATTGAAGCACTACTCCTGACTGCCTACCACACTCAGATGGTCTCTTGAGTCACATGTATTGCATGTCCCTGACTGTCCCCTAGGTCAGCCAAAGTCCTCGAAATGACAAGCTCCATCAATGGGTGTTTAAACCTGCCATCACATTCACGGTCAAAGTCACTGGACTTGCAATTCAGACAGCAGCTGCCTTTTCCCTCATACCCTGCACAGCTCCTCTGATGCCTCTGCCGTCCACCCTTCCCCAGCTTTCCAGCTTAACCTCAGTGTTTTCCTTTTAGGGCTGCCACCAGCACCTCCAGCAACATTCACCAGGACATTCTCAAAGCCAAGAGCACAAACTCGTGAGTCATACATATCCAGATCCTTTCTAGCCTCCTTCTGCTGTGGGATGTGTGACCCTCTTCCTTGGCCAGATAGATTCTTTTTAGCAAATGTGATTTTAATAGCCTGTGTGTACTGATTGGGTGATAAGAGACAGATCCCCAACTCAAGCTAGATGAGACCAAAAGGAGAATTCATTGACTCATGGATCCAAGAAAGTTTTGACAGTGAGAGGGACAGGGACACAGCTGAGCCTGAGGGAAGACTGGAACCAGAGATCTGAGTGCTGCCCAGATTCAATCTCTTGTCCAGTTTTCTGGGTGTCAGCTTAAGTCTTCCTCCTTGATAATCAGCATTTCCATATGGCAGGAAATGTGCTTCCGGAACTTCAAGTTTTGCACCTTGGTGCTGCGTGTGTGTGTGCACATGTGCACTGTCAAGACTGTATTTCCATCATTTCCTGGGTGAAAATTTGGGGCATGATATCTAGGAGTCCTTGAGGTCACACTCGGCTGGGAGGGCACAGCAGATCTTGGCAAATATCCTATCTAGATGTGATGCACTGCTTGGATACATGGAAGAGATCTCCTAACTGCTTATTAGTTACAGTCTCTGCAAGAAACAGGTTTATTGGCTCCATAGGTACATTTTGCTAAACTGATGTGTTGGGTGGATGTCTGACACACAACTTAGTGCATTTGACACAGAGATAACTGACTTGTGGTGTAGGGTCTCCAGTTCAAAAATCCAGGCAGAAACCAGCCTGGGTCTGATTCCCTAAACATAGTAAGCTAATCACTCAGAGCCTGAGTTAGAAGTGAAGGGGTCATTTCCAGAAGGACAACAGTTGTTGAACCAAGAGTTTCATAGATTGCTGGACATTGTCTTTTGGACCCCCTAAACTGCCCACCTAAGCTAGGGAAACCCATCGAGTGGCTCCCACTTTCCATCTTCCCAAACAGCCTCATTCTCCTGCATGGCATGCAGCACTCCAACTCCCTTTTTTGTTGTTATTATTATTGTTATTTTCAGAAGGTCTTTACAAGTTGTCATTACATAATTGCCCCAGCCTCCCACCAAACAAGCCTGAAATCATCCCTGACCCTCACCTCTACCCAATTTCGTCTAGCACAACAAGTTCACTTCCGCCCCCTTGCCTGTTTCTCCAGTTCTTCCCTGGCCAGGCTGCATCGTCCCTCACTGTCTGGGTTAGTCATATGCGTGTCGACTTTCAGTTGAGTTTCACCACGTGGGCAGACTGACTCAGCCTAGTTGAACTCCCAAGTTTCCTTCACCTTTGACACACTTCTTTCTGACACCTCCAACTTTTTTTCAGGTAAGCTCAGATCCTGCCTTCTACCAAGGTGTGTGCATCCTTCTTTGAACTGGGACCTTTTTCTAGGGCCTTCTTTGAATTGAGGTCTTTTTCTAGGGACTTGCTACCCATGTGCCCTTTGATCCAAGCATTCCCATACACGCACACCCCATTGCCACAACCACTCCATTTCCTCAGGACCCCCTCTGCCTCCCTCTGTCACTTTATGGATCTAGACCAAGCAAGGCCATCCTCATCCCAGAGGGAGTCATCTGCTCCTCGCTGTCCTTTGCTGCCCCTCAGGGTGATCCTTGGCTACTTTCCCAGTGGTCTCTCCCCTTGCTTCTTGCAGGCTCTGCCTTCTTGCCCAGGCTGGCCTTGCCTGCGCCCTGGGCAGATGTAACCTACCCTGTTTCATTTCCCCTGTCTCTCTGAGCTGCCTCCTCTGCTAGGGGCTGCAGATGCAAAGTTTATAGAAATGTAACTTCCCTCCACCCAAAGATTACCCCGGCTTATTATTATTTTTTTTATTCAAAGCACTGTTACAGGCCCCACGCTTGAAACACTATTCTCAACTGCAATGTTGACTTCAGATGGTTTCCTCTTTTCTGTTGCATTTTTAAAATAACAAACTGATTCTAACATACAAGTGTGATTGCAACAGAAATTGGCAATTAAAATACTAACATTTTGCTATATGACATTTCCTTTCTGTCATTTAAAAGGTATGGTTTAGAAAAACATTTGTAATCATATTACATGCAGCATGGAGCTGTCCATTTCTACTCAATGTAACAACTCATTCATCAAATATTCATTGAACATTTTTACATGCGAAGGATTGATTTAGGTCCTGGGGATATAGCTCTCCACCCTTGTTGGATAGTGAGAGATTGGTTAATGAGTTCAAAACAGATAGAGAGGAAAAATAAATTCTGCTGGTATACAGTTGAGATAGGTATCTGGGACTAACACTAATTTACTGCACGTTATCCAATGGCTGGAAGAGAGGAGATTGAATATCCTCATCACAAAGAAAAAGTTTTGCAGTGATGAATATGCTAATTACACTGATTTGATCATCACTATTGTGTTGAGATATAACTCTGGACCCCATAAGTATGTATAATCAATACTTGTCAAAAAAAATTTTTTTTTTTAATTATGGAAAAAGAAAGAAGTAATCAAGCAGTTATGATACTGTGCAGAAAGCACAGAGTTCCATAGCCTGCAATCTGGTCTTGGGGGATGGTTAGGCAAAGCTTCCCCTACTGAAGTGAGGTCCAAGGCAAGATCAGAACAATTAGCAGGAGTTATCCAGGCAATAAAGAAGGACTGTTGTAGGCAGAGGAAACGGCATGTGTGCAGCATAGACGGGAAGGGGGCAAGGAAAATTTTAAAGGTTGAATCTAGAAAGACAATAAAAGATAGTATAAGCCAGGTATTGAGTATGTTTTTCATCCTAAGAGCAACTGTGACTTCCTTTTGAGCACAATCAGATTTGCTGATCAGACAACTCTAGCTGCAGTAATGAAGCATGAACCACCTGCTTTGTATAATTTTTAACTCTTCATAATATATTTTTTATTGATAACATAAAATCCATAAATGCATGTACCATAATTTACTTAATCATTTCCTTGCTGTTACTAATATTTCACAATTATAAAATATTTATAAATTATAAATAATGTTGTTCTTTCTAGCTCTCCCCTATACAAACTAAAATCCTTTTTGGAAGTTAATTGAATAGCCTCTCCTATGTAATTAACTGTATCCTTTCTTTGCTCCAATTCTAGTTTCTATTTCACACCTCCAATTCAAGTCCTAAACTGATCTGTTTAACAGAACCTATTACGAATAGCAGCAAAATACCAGGCCCCACCGGGGCATGACCCACTCACATCTGCTAAAAAACTTCCACTGGAGTCCTCAATATAGCATAAGAAATACAGAGACAGGTGCATTTCACACCAAAAGAGAAGCCCCATGGACTGGATTGCTTCTGTTTCTGAAAGGAATCAGAAGTCCTGGTGGAAAAAAGCATGGTGAGAAATCAACAGAGCACACACTTACTGAAACTGCACTGAAAACTCAACAAGCATTTTCATACACTTCCTCTTTTTCTGAGAACTGTTTTTAGTTATCCCAGCTTAATTACCATCAGTGAGCCTAGAAGAGGAAGGAAGCAAATGCCACCCTTCTTGAGTAGCTGGACTATTTTAGGTCAAATGTGATAGATCCACTCTTGAAGCTTTACTACAATTTAATCAAGCTCTATGCCAGCGTCATAAATCACTAAACTTCATTTCTCCGTTTGGGTGTCAAAGAGCCAAAACACTTCAATAGTGTATTGGATGTTCACACTGTTTAAGTAGGGTGGCATGTCTCCTTTCGTGTGTTATTTTCTACTCATTGCCGCTCTTATTATTTTGTCAGTTTCTTAACGGCTTCACTTCCTCTGAAATTAAAGTTTATTCATTAAGGAAACTCCCTATTTTCAGGGTTATAATTTCTTGCTAACTAAGCTGTGTACAACCAAGATATTAAAACCTATGCCTAAGTTTATGAATCTTCCAGAAATCTTACATTAATAATCGATCTCATCCTTAGTATCTTTTTAGTGTGTTTTTAAATCCTCTCTAAGTCCTATTAAGAATCCACATGCTCCTTTATGCAGAAAGGGGATTGCCAGGTAATAGAGTCCTTCATTTACTTATTTATTCACTCATTTTTAAAGAAATAATTATTAAAGCACCACCATGTATGAGCTTTGTGATAAACACTCTAATCTACCAGGATCTGGATAAAACAAAGTAGGCGCGAATTTCCATTCCTGGGCTCAAACCTTGATCGAGAGTTAAGAAGTTATTCAATTTTCTGAATATCTTAACAATAAAACGGCCTCTTTGCATAACTTACAAAGAAGACTCTATCGCAGTGACACACCTAACATAATTAAGCTCTGGAGCAGATAATTTTTCAACACCCCCTTCCTGTGTATGATAAAATTATTTTTAGTCATAATCATGAAATGTAATAAATAATAGTTACCACTAGAAAAGAAGCACAGAAAATAAAAACATTCTTTTATTGAACTTCAAATACATAAGCATGTCAGTAAATAAATACTACAGCACAAAAAATAAAATGGTAAATGATCAGTATTTTCCATTACATTAATGTATTTTTTGAAAGAGGAAAAAATGATCTCTATATATTTATCTGTTTTAGTAAAGAACAAATTAACTTTTTTTTCCAGCTGTAATTCCTGCAAATCTGTCAATGATTTTTGGAAATTGGTCTTTGCACAATATATGTTCAACATACACTATGTTCAGATTTGTCCATCTTTCCTCACGCATAGTTGATTGAAGAACAGGTTTTATTAATTTTAGCTTCAAAGGCTTTTTTCACATGAGACAACAGATGTACAGTTAGAAAAAGGATATAGTTTAGCAGAAATTCACATAAATCCCATTTCACAATAAATCCAGAAACTGCAATATTGTCCATATTTTACTTTCTTTGAGATTGGATTGATCCCAGCGGCTTTCAAAAGTCTTCCCATTCAAAATCTTCTGTTGTCTTCCAAATATCTTCTCCAGAAAATTCATCATAGATTTCTTCAATGTTTGATAAAAACTGCCCAAGTTTTTCTTTTTCTGCAAAAATTGGGTAAAACAATGGCAGAACAAGAGTACACATTGATTTTATTTGATCTATTCCTTTAGAGTGTGCCCAGTTTGGGGGGAAATGAGTTGGGCGCTCAAACCTTGCCCTTTGAGTTTCTTCTGGCAATGCAAGGTCAGCATCTTCTGTCATTTGTCCACATTCTTCTTCAAACTTTCATTTTATTTTCTTTGTAAATTTCACTTGTTTATATATTTTGTTGCAGAGTTAAAGGTCTTCTTTGTAATTTCTGTCTTCAAGGAACAATTTTAAAGCTCAGGGCTTACTACAGTCACCCAATAAGGCCAGTTCCAGCCTCTTTCGGGTATTTTGTGTCTGATTGACCCCATCTAAAACTTCATCCAAGAAAAAAATGTAACATAGAATAAAAATAGCATAGAGCAGAGAGCCAAATCCAAACTGATCTTCTTAACTTCAAAATTTAGGATTAATTTTTCAAAATCAGTCTTTATGATATGCACAGCTTCCTACTGAACACTCCATCTTACCTGGGAAGGGCTTTTTATTTGTGACCTACACTCTTGCAACATTTTTTATTGATGAGGTGAGACTACAAGAATGAATAAAATTTGTCCAAAATTCCAAAAATATCACACGTGAAGAAGTATGTCCAAAAGAAGAGATTGTGCAAAGTTTCCAAGAATAACTTGCAGAAGGCAGGCACAAAAAAGGGCTTCGATCAATTTCTTTGATCTTTGATAAACACCACCCTGAACACTAGTCATAGTTCCAGTGTGGTCATTTCCCGGACCACAGCTTAGGTTCATGTTCAGTCCATCTATATCCAATTGTCACAAAGGATGTTTGATGCATTCAGTAGCCATCTTCCCAGAAATAGGAAAGAGGTCCCAAAATGATTGTTTTAATTTGATCATCTTCAATACAGACACAACCGATCATTTCAAATACTTAATAACTGTGTGAAATATATATTTGGAGTTCCAAAAAAAGAATACCAGTGTATTTTTGCTTTTTCAACATTTACCACTATTTTCAATTTTGTGTAATTCCTCTGAGGATGAATGAATTAATTTTAATTTTTTGGAAATGCACTCATGTGCTGCGTAACACCAGGCTGCATATACATATAAGATGATCCCATAAGTTGATAATGGAGCTGGAAAATTCCTATTGCCTAGTGACATCATAGCTGTTGTAATGTTGTAGCACAAGACGTTACTTATGTGTCTGTGGCGGGGCTGGTGTAAGCAAACCTACCAGGCTGCCATAATATTACTACCTTTTCTATGTTTAAACGTGTTCAGATACACAAATACTTAGCATTGCATTCCAATTTTCTACAGTATTTGGTGCAGTAACCTAGGAGCAATAGGCTATGCCATACAAGTGTGTACAAGTGTGCACAAATGAGTAGTATGTACAAGTGTGTAGTCTAGGAGCAATAGGCTGTGCCATATCGCCTAGGTGGGTAGAAGGCTGTACCATCCAGCTTTGTGCAAGTTCACCCTAGGACGTTCATACAACAACAAAAATCACCTAACAAAATGTCTTAGGGCATATTCCATGTTAAGTGACACATAACTGTATGTATGAAATAAAACCATCTTCTGAAAGAATAGTATGTTTAAATTTTGCAAAATGTTCCTTCAAAACTGGATTCAAACTAAGCACTAAAAAATGCCTTCTGTTTGCTGATGATATATCTGTTCTATAACCACAGAAAGAAAGGTTTTATGTGGCTAAAAATATAATTAGGTCCAATTGATGATAAAAAAATTTCTATTTTTCTTCTTAATTTATTTTCACTTGATGGATTTTGTCAATAGTTTTTTGGAATTTCTGTTCCATTGCCAAAATTTTCCATTTTTCTAAGCAGGAAAAATATGATTCAGTCATCTCGTGTTCAGAGATTTTAAGATTTAATTTCTACCAGATTTTAAAGTTAGTTGTAAAATTGGATGTTCCATTTTAAAATCTCATCTGCAAACAGTATCCAACAACAACAACAAAAAAATTTTTTTAAAATAAACCATCTGTTTTTGTTTTGTTTGGGGGGGCAACTGGCCAGTAGGGGATCCAAACCCTTGACCTTGGTGTTGTCAGCACCATATTCTACCAACCGAGCTAAGTGGCCAGCCTAACATCTATGCTTTCTGCAGTTTTTTGGTATTTGGTAGGCATTTATGAAACCATGAAGCTGTCAAATAAATCCTATTTCATTCTTTTCTCCTTTCTTTTCAACAGTAGAGAAGGGTCCGTCTTTATTGTGAGATGTCAACAGTAGAGAAGGGTCCATCTTAATTGTGACAGTCTCATTTTCCCTCTTCACCAGGTTGCTGTTCAAGTCATGTAAAACTGGTATGGGCCAAAAAAAATTTATTTTCTTGACTCATTTTTTCATTTTAAAACCAACAATTAGTAATTAAAATTCAAAAAATAAATTTTAATTTTAAACATGTTACTCAAATTGAGAATATTTCACATATGAACTAAAGTTTGCACTTACCAAACAAAAATATTTCACCTCAGTGTCTGCACTGTTTCATTGTTTTAAATTTTAAACACAATGGGGGTATGGGAGGGGGAAATGCCAACATGCCTGAGTGAAGTTCAACAATTATGTGACATTAACAACTTACTCTACAGGGGCACTGGTTAACTTGGTTGGTTAGAGCGTCGTGCTTATAATACCAAGATCCAGGTTCAATCCCTGTACCTTGGGATTGAAAATAAAAATAACTTACTCTTTTTTTTATTGGTTATGCATATTCATGGGGTACAAAGCTGACTGTCACCACTTGTGTCCAAGATGTGATGGCCAGATCAATACTATCAGCATGTTCATTACGACAAATTGTGATTATTCCTCATGTCCCCCACCCAATTACTCCCCAACCTCCCTGTCCCTACTCTTTAAACAAATGCATGTGATTGAGTTCTATGTTGAGATGATTTTATAACTAGTTACCCAAATTAGCTAACATACAGTGTTTATTAGAGGACAAGTAATTAAAATGAGTTAACTTGAAGCTTAAGTACATAATTAAAAGTCAGCAGTAACAACAGCAATTGTTTAGAAATTAGATCAACAAAAGATTTTTTCAGGAAGGAGTATTTTATCATTGACCAGGGCAAGGTAATATTCAAAAGGAGATTGACTTTAACTTGATTTCATTATTTTTGAATTCTCAATAGACAATGCACCTGCTTATTATCTTCACCCTGGAAGACACTGCCCACTGCCCCACCCTTGGTATAACTCTGTTCTGTCCTTTTGCAGATGATATCTGGTTGTACATGTTGAGATTAGAAGATATGATTAAGTAGTGAGTCTCCCCAGTCTCAACATGTCCTAACCAAAACCCATGTCACCCCAGTCCCCACCCCTGCCCTAGAGGACCAACCATCTCCCCTTCCTCCCTCTGTCGAAGTCTTTGCCATTTCTTCAGTCATCAAGACTTAAAAGCTTATGTTTACCATCGGCTCATTCCTCCCCTTCACCCTCACATCCAGCCATATGCGACTCCTACCAATTTTTCCTCTGACTATATCCTCTGCCGTATTCAAAATCCAGGCTTGTATCAGTCCATTTCCGTATTTATTTAATAGCTTCCCTGTTAAATAAATGTGAACTTCTTGAATCCGATTTCCCTTTTTTCTAAAGTTAATTTATTTTTCTGCCTAGGCTAATCCTACTTAACGCTGCTTTCATCTCAAAACCTTTAATAGCAACCTTCTTCTTTCCACACCTAGGGGAAACGGACCTGCTTGCTTTCAAGGCCCTCTGAAATCTGACCCTCCCACTTACCAGTAGTTCTCATAATCCTTCAACTTCTGTTGGGTCAGGACACCCCCGCCTCAATGGTCCACAAACTCACCCTGCTCGCTCCTGACCCTGGGCATAGTTTACCTTCTTCCCTTGCCTCTGACACTCTCCCTTCCCCCAGCCACCCTCCTCACCCTGCAAAGTTCTCTCCTGATACTATAACCTTGAGCAAACAACACCATCTTTCATTTAATGTAAAAAAAAAAAAAAAAAAAAAAATGGCAGGGGTGAGGAAGATCTGGACCAATGTTCTCCAAGCCCCTGTGCAAGGTGCAAGGAGACTTCCATATGCACTCCAGACCCACCCTTCTCACCTCTGCACCGGCTCGGAGCCCCAGGAGGCAGACCTGTATGAATGACCTCAGTAGATTCTTCATCTCTGGCTTCCAGTTGAAACTGTTACCCTTTAATTCCTTCTTTGTGAGATTGCCCTGGGATTGGCGGTGTCCCCTGACCAAAGGACATTGTTCCTCTCAAGGTGGCTTCTTCTACATGAATGTCCTTCTGAGTCCAGTAGTTGCTCTCTTCCCTGAATCCCTCTAGCCTGGAATCAGTGACAGTTCGGCTGCTGCTAGCCCAGAGCCATCAAATTATCCTCTTTGTTTCCCCTATACTGCTGTCTCTAGAAAGAGTGACTTGGTGAATAGATTTTTTCTGAAATTACTCTAATTCAAATGTCCCATTTTTTTTGGCTCTTGGAACTCTGTATCAGATACAATTGACACAGCTCCTCAGACATTCTAGACTCCACCTGTCTCCCGCACCCTTGGTTGCTTACCCACAGAGACCCCCCCCTAGCACTGTCCATCACCCAGTTGCTGCCACACCATCTGCTGGCATTGACATCTCCAAGCCTCCGCCAAGGGGAGCACTAAGCACCAACACAGCCTTCACTGCCCACACTCTGGTGGAGGCACAGCACCTCCGATACCCAGTCCTAATGGGCCCCAGGAGACTGTGGTCCCACCCCTCATTTACAGATTTGGAGGAAGTGCTAAACTGTGGCATGTGGAAACTGGCTGTCCCGGAAACCACTCAGAGGTATCTGAAGACACAGTCCAGGAGGGCAGGAGAGTTAATACTTATGGGAAAGACTTGACCAATGCGAGACAGGAGATCGGAGGGAGAGAGGATGAATTCCTCTCCCTTTGTTGTCTTCAATGAGCTATTCTGGGACACTGTTCTGTATGGCATCTCCGAAGATTTCCCATGTGACTAAGCAACCAGTGTGGCTTCTCCTGAAGCTGTGGCCAGTGCATTGAGCCATATTTCATTTGCTTCTCCTCCTCTCCTGCTTCGATTCCCAATCCCCTCTTCCCACTCCTCTCTGTCCTCGCTGTCATTGCTCTGGAATTGTACCTGCTATGAAACATTAGCACCTAAGCTTTGCCTCATGCTCTGTTTTCTAGGAAGCCCAGTCTAAGAAGGAGCCTCACTTATGCAGAACCCTTCCAGTTCTATGAGCTATTGCAGCTCTCACTGCTTCTATTTTATATTCTGTATATACTCACGCAGTTCATGACACATAATTATGACCTTAACGACATTCAATGTCCTGGTTGCTATTTTTATAGGTTCTATATTCTCACCTTAACAAGCTTTGGTGGGAAATTTCTTTCTCCCTTTCCTTCCAGTGGCATGGGGAAGCAGGAGAGTTTAGTGGGAAGGGCAGTAGCATTGGAGTCAGGTGGATCGGTATCAAATCTCAGGTCCACCATGTACGTGCAATGTATCCTCACAGTGCTCACCCACCCTCTCAGAGTCTCATTTCCCTAGTTGGCTAATATATGTAAAAATGTGACAATTGTGACAATATCTTTCATAATAAAGCACTCAATAAATATGAGTCTCCATTTCCTCTGAGGTTGTTCCCCTGCTCGACAATATGAAAACCTTATATGACAATGGCTCAAGCCACACTTTGACCCCTTCTAATTGAACAGACTTTGCAAATCCTAAACACAGCCCTCTCCTGCCCAGGCCTGGATTCTGGTTTACAGGAAACAGGCCTGTCCCACTCTGACCTCCTCTTTCTGACCCTTGGTCATCAAAGCAAATGACAAAGGAGACCAGCACTCCCCAACACATCTGCCAACTCCAAAGTTAGGTTAAGCTTGCAAGAGCTTTGCTCTTAGAATATTTGGCATTTCTTTGTTGAATTCACAATGTTCTGGGATTCTATTCATCCCAAACAGAAATAGTAATGCCAACACGACAGTAGGGCTTAGGTGAAAAAGAGTTTGGGTCCTGTAGAGTTAGTTTGCTGGAATATAACTTTTTATCTACCCACAACTGCATTCCACAATTCTTAAGCACACAGCTGGTAGAGCAACATTCTTTGTCGCTGTTCACTTTAATGAGCAGCTCATGACTATTTTCTTGTACCAAACACCATCAGTTCTTCTCCTTTAATATCACTTTGATTTTGTCTCCCTGTGTAGAATCTCCTCTGCCCTCCAGCAATCACCCCAGAGCCCATTCTTTCTTATCCATCTATATCACAGGTCTATATCTATATCACATCATCTGTGTCCCATTTATTTCACATCAACTTAAGATAGGATCTAATCTCTTGCTGTCAAGAGAAGGGACACTTGATCAGTCTAGCCAGATAGTTCCTATCGATTCCTCACACTTAAAAGCTAATATAAGTATAAACTGCTACCTTGCTTCTGCTCTGGGATTTCTCAGACCATAGACACCAAAAAGGAAACAGTAAACACCAAACATCAGTATGGGCTGCCGGCAAAATCCCAGAGTTAGAAGTCAAGGGCTTTGGCTCCTATCCCTGTTCTGCCAATAATTAAATTCAGACAATAGGCAGATTGATACATTAGTTGCCATTCAATTTCCTTTCCTATCAAATGAATCAGTGTTCGGAAACTACTTGAAAGGTTATCCTGTTCCCCTTCACTTTCCAAGGGAAGAAAGAAAAGCACAAAGAAAAATCCAAATTAGAGCCTCCCACTCATAGCAGAAATGGTTGGGAAAGGCTTTGTCTACAAAGCAAGACTCAGGTTAAGGGATTGCTCTTATAAAAATACTTCCTTCTGTAATCTTTGGTAAATAGTCTGTCAAAAAAACAAGATGTAAAACTATATATGTCACGCTACCACGTGTGCATTTGTTGCTTACAAAGAAGGGTGTTATATAATCACATATGTGTGTATCTTCATAGACTATCTCTGCTAGCAGCAATCGCTTCTGGAGAGCAGAACTGGGGAATTGGAGGGGGTGGAGGTGGGGTGTCAAGAGTGGGAGAAAGAAGCCAAAGAGGCAAATGAGGAAGGCACATGCCAACTCTTTCTGTTCTCTCTTGCTTGCTGGCCAGACCAAAAAAATGAACTTCGGGCTGCAATGAGAAAAATCTGAATTAATTACTAATTTCTTTCTCTTTCTTTCCTATGTAAATTAAGATAGAAACAATTGATGCTTTCTTACTTGCTAGCCCTGGTGAGGACTCACAAATAAGTCCACACAAGGAAGTTGTGAGAGTTTCAGGGAGACTCCTAGGCCCTGAGTCACCTCTCAGCCCTCTGTTCTATTGGGAACAAAACTTTGGCAAGACCCAAATTTCTGATCAGAAGAAAGGCCTCAGCAGAAAGAGAAGAGTGTGTGTGTGGCAGGGGGTGGTGAAAAGGGTCATGCCATTTCCTTTTTGCATAAGCCCAAAAGTTGACAGAAGACCTTCCCGGTGCAGCCAATGTCATTCTGTAGCCTCCGGTCAGTCCTGTGGTCTTGTTATCACTGGCACATTTGTGAAAAGCAAGATTGAACCAGAACTCAACTCCACTCCAAGCTCCAAGCCTTCCATAGTGCCCACAAAAACCCTTTCTCCTGAAAATATTCTTCTGCCTTTTTTATCTCCCTTGACGCCTTAGAAGAATGTTAATGAATCACAAAAGAGTCAAGTCTATTAGAATTTATAAATGAACCAATACGGAGATGTGTTCCAATAAAATGGTCTCTGAAATTCTACAGTCATGTACCTTCAGATTCACAGAAAGAGCATTTAGCATTAATTAAGTAAAGAAAATGATAATAATAGCCAACATTTGTAGAACAATTCCATATATCTTCTAATCTTTAGTGTTATTCCTATGAAGACACAATTACTTGGCCAACTCAGTGCACCTGCATGTAGAGCTGTAATGAGAGAATGCTGTGCTCTTAGCTGATTATTCATTGATTTATATTCCTGGTTGGTCTCATTTGCATGGTCACCAGAATTAATAGGATCTCATTCATTAAATCAGTTATTGCTCTCTAGGCAGTCAGAGAGCCAGCTATTATCACCTCTACTTCTGTAATATGTGGTGAAGCAAATATCTCTGAATAGGTTAAGTACTCAGAACTTGTCTCAGCACAGAAAATAAATGAAGCACATGCTCTGTTCTTATGTGTGCTGGTTATGAGTGGTCGTCTTTCACTTTGATTTTGAATTGAGACAAAACAGATTTCCCTTTTCTGGGTTAAACCTAAGCAACAGGGAGAAATCTGTAGTCCAAGTTCCAGCTGTTGAAGAAACAGCTGCTGCTCCCAGGTCTGAGGGCCTCTGTCCAGCAGAGTAGGAACGTGATTCTCTCTCTTCATTTCACACTTGGATAAGCACACTCTCCCCAGAGAGAGCCAACCACAAATCCTACTGAGGTTGTGTATGGATTCCTGCAAAAAATGCTTTGTAGCTGTTTAGTTTGTTTCTCTTCTCTCCCCGGCCCAAAGTGAGCTTTTGAAACCTAATGTTGGTGCCCAAACCAAGTTATTGTAATCATTGTCTTCTCATGCATTTGAGATTAAACTGACATTTAAAAAGTCAGCTTGGGGCAAACGGTAAAATTGCAATTAAATGCTTGGCAAAAAAAAATCTCTTTGGGAACAGATGGGAATGTAAATAAAAACAAAGAATGTTCTAGAAATTCCAACATGGAATATGCTTTCTTTCAGCAGGGACTGGATGAGTAAGAAGGGCTAGGACCCTCTCTCACTTGTGTGCCCTGCAAGGCCCAATACGATTTTCTGACCAGAGTTGGTTCCGTTCAGGATTCAACTCTCCATTAACAGGCCTGCTCTCCTGTTGGGTGCATTCCCTCCTGTCTGCCGTGGGGCTTGGCATCAAGCTTTCTTTACCCCCAATCACCTTGCAGACCTATGAAGAAAACCCCCCAGGCCCTCTAGAAAAATAGTGGCTTTTATATTGAATCACACCACAGGAATTTGCCATCAATAAAAGTTCAAATTGCTTGTGTCTGTCAGACAGTGAGCACGCACCAGGGAGGAACCCAGGGCACTGAGAGAATCCCTCTCATATCCAACTGTGGTGCTTGGTGGCATGGCAGACATTGGTGGAAACTGCTCAAGCTGGCTATTCCGCAGATAGGAACTGTCTCTCCAAGCTGGAAAAATTCCAATTAGGTTCAGCAAATTTCTGGTGGGTAATCTTTATCATCTGTTTCCAGTGATTTTACAGACCTCAGGGCTAACATAAGGTGGCTGGAGAAGATGGGAAGATGAAGTGTAGCATTGGTCATGTGGCCTCCAACAAGCATCTGTCTATCAAGGTGCTTAGACGAGATGAACTCTATGGCCTGAGCTGGAAAGTACCAGTCTACTTTCCATAATGCGTCATAATGCATCCCAATGCCACTGAGCAATCAGGGGCTTGCTGTTGAAGCAGGAATTACCAAGAGGGGCAGAAATTGGTTTCAGGATGTCATTATTCTGTCCTAGCTACACTCAAGCCTGACAGTCCCACTGCCCATCTCCTCAGAAGGTGGGTGATGGATTCCCTTGCTACTCACTCAAGGCTTCCATGCTTCTCTTAAACTGATTCTGTCTCGTGACCCATCCCAGGCTGCAGCTGTTGGCCTCCCAGGTAAACAGCTCTGCAGGGGCTCGGTGCACAGGCCTCAGCCCGGACTTCCCCTTGTAGCTGCCTCTCATAGCCACTTCCTCAACCGCCATCACCGCTGACCAGCTCACAGCAAAATCCCCAGATCTCTGCACAAGAGCTCCAATTTATTTAAAAGCAATGGTCTTCTCCAGATGGAATTTGTTAACTGAAACTCAATTCATATGAACTCTGTAAGTTTTTCATGAATGTCATCAAAAGCTATACATAGTACTTTACCCAAGAGCTGGTCCAAGTTTTGCTGGGCCTAATCTGAGATAAGATGAAATCAGGCACAGGGCCATGGAGGAGCCCATGCACATGAGGAGCCCTGATGCTGCAACTTCATTAGCTTTGAGATGACTCCACCTCCACCTTCACATAGGGCACTGAATCCCACTGTGATTCCTCTGCAGTGACATGATCTGTCACCATGAGCAGCATTGTATGAGGAAGAACAGAAGTATTGGAGTCACCAGGGTCTGGGTTCCAACACCAGCTCTGTCTATTCGCTTTGTGATCTTGAGCATAAAGGTATCTACCCCTCACTATGTTTCAATTTCCCTTTCTGAACAAAAAGAGGTAACAATGCATATTTCACATGTGGGTTGTGAGGATTACAAGGGATGGTGTGTTTTATGTAACACATATAAAAGTGTTTAATACTATTCACGCAGTGAGTGATGGATCAGACTCTTCCGCTCAATAGTTTTCACTAGAACGTGGTGTATGTGATTTAAATCTACCTTACACAGAGGCAAGTTAGTTATGAACTTGCCAAACAATAATGGGCAAACAGCATGCAAGTGTGTATTTGAGGGTAGTATAAATGAATAAAAACAAGATGCACAATAGAGCCACACTTACCCTACACTAGTGGCTCACAATTATTCTACTTCAATGTACCCGAGGGGTACAACACATTCCAGTTGACAACAGTGGCTTGAGCAGCAGTAGAAGAGAAACATGCAATCTGCAAAACTCCCAGATATTTTTTGCCTACTTGTGATACAGTTTCCCCTCCAACCTATAACCCAGTCTCCATAACCCATCCCCAGTCCCAGCTGGAAATCACACTGTACAATAATTAAGGCAAAATACTGAATTTATTCGGTGATGTGACCAATCACATTGGACAAAAGTGTTGGGGTTCATTTGCATAATGTAAAAACATACTTTCAGTAGGAATACTCACATATTTTACAATTTTAAATATATATATAAAAGAAAGATTCATGAAGGCATTTGATATAAAACATACACAGTATGCTATTTTAATATACAAATGCTTAAAAGAAAATAGAGTCATAAAAATTACAAAAGTAGCATTATCAAGAATTTACAAAAGTTTCCATCTTTTTAAAGCTCACATTTTCATCCTTTGGGATGTACAGAAATTTTGTGGTTTACACAGTTTTATCCACATTTAAAACATCGTGTTTTAAATGTTTTAAGCATAGCATGTACAATACAAAATGTTTCCATAGGAACAGAACAGAAACTGTCACTAGTGGCCTGCCGTCAGATGGCTCCTAATTTATCAGCCATTTTAAGACACTAGTTCAGCTTATTGCTACAATAATCAAGTTCTATTCACCCAAATATAATGAATTCAATTTATACTAAAATCTACTGACAAAGTCTACACCAATATACACAAAACAACTATTCTGAGTTAAATGAAGATCCCATGAGAACCAGGAATAGTAATTTTAGGCTAATGTATTATCCTTGTGATTGGTATTTTTAAAATTTTGAGCAAAGTGCACAGTGAATGGAATCGGTCACCAGAAATGATCTCTCCATGAGCTCTAAACATCTTTCCTTTGAGTCACACCACCTGAGAAACGAGAACTTTAGACCTGGTGTATACTAGAGTAGCTTCCCAAATCAAACACACAAGGGTCACTTGGAGTCCCATTCGTGAGTCATCGGAGCCCACCCTGCCCCCCAATAAATGCCACAATTAACTAAACAGAGCCACTGTGGAGAGTCAGCAGAACCAACGGCCAGCAGATAAATGCTGTCTTAATTTAGAGCACACACCACCATCAATCAGCCATACTCTAGCGCTGGTGGACCCCGAACAAGGTTGAAATAGCCGGCCAGCGCTCCAAGGTCTATGTAGAGAGAACGTTGTCTCTTCAGCACCTCAGATTCTTCAGTGCTTCCCGTGCATGAAGAATCTGAAAAGGGAAACATCGAAAAAATAACATAAGTGACAAGGGAGCATGTCAAATGATAAATACCTGTTCTCTCTGCAAAGAAACAATACGTTGGAGCCTCATGAAACATGTCTGAGCTCTGGTTTTGTTAAATACTGGTCTTTGGCACTATGGGCTAGTTTATGTAATATGACATAGACCAAAGAGTTCAAAAAGGAGTCAATAAAGATAAGAAATTAGTTAGAAATCCTGGCATATTTTCCAACAGCCCAGATGGTTGTCTTTAAAGACAAAAAAAAGTCTGACAAGAAGCAGAGAAATGCAAATAAGTATTCCAGGCTTGACATCTGGGTTTGGGCTAAATGGATTAAGAATGCCACAGATTTTTAATAAAAATGGAAAACCTTCTCATTGCCTATTTGATGCTCCTGGGATGCATACTGACTTTCCTAAGTGGGAAAGATTCATAGCTGGCAAGGAAATTTTTAAGCAGAGGAAGACAGAAATGCAACTTGACTTCAAACTCAATATTTTATCTGGGCAGAGCAGGGCCATGAAGTTTCCAACCAAGGACTGCACTTGCTTGCCATAACTGAATTAAATAGGACCTCGTCCTTTACCAACAGCAAAACTGTCATGCTTGGTTTGCTTTTAAAGCCAAATGATAGTCTCTGTTGCAAAAAAGCAAGTCAGCAGTAGTTTCCAATAACCATGTTACCTACACTTGCACTGAAAATTTGTTATAATTTGGTGGTAAATTAGCCAATTTTAAGAAAAAATGCTTTTGTTAATATACTTGCTGAAATTTCTCAAGCAGCGTATGGTACTCAAGAAGTCATTTCCTAGTTTTCCAGGTGCTTAAAGAACGACATCAGAGGTTTGATGTGGACAGAAAGAGAAGAGAAGCAAAGGCACTGCCCACAGCAGGTGTCCCTACCAGCAATGTTCTCAGGAAGTTCCAACTCCTTCCTACTCAGCAGCCTCTTCCGCTCAAACAGGGCAGAGTCCAGACTCTGACAGCGTGGTTGATCCTCTCTGGGGGGGTTCAGGGCTTCATGTTTTAGTAGGTCTGCTGCTCTTGGGCGGTGATTAGGATTCCTCTCCAGGGCAGCCTCTATCAACTCTCTCATGCCCGGACTGCAGTCATCTGCTATGTCTTCTAATGGAGGCGCCTGCTTGTGGATCTGTCAACAAAGCATCAGTCTAAGCATCAATCGTATGGAAATATACTCTCAACGGGAGAAGCACTCTAGATCTGGAATGGAATTTGTTTCCCACCACATGCCCTGCAGCAAATACAGTTCATACCCTTAACCAAGCTTCCTCTTAATTTCCTAAGGATGCTGAGTTAAACCCACCTTTTGCTTTAATGCTGTAAAAGATACAGGCTAGGTTGGAATAAGCAGTGACAATTTCACATCAGTGGCCCAAAGGTCCCTTTGCAGTAATGGGGAAATTCTGCTCCTGAATTTCTCAACAGTAAAAATAGGAGTTGCATGTTCCACTACAAACCAGACTGGTATGGAGAGGAATTATCTAATATATTTTTTTTTTAAGTGTTCAAAGAACAAATATGACTTCCTTGGCTGAAAGATGTATGCTACGCTGATGCTACTGAATAGTATTTTATTATTACATGTATAATGAATAGAATATAATTTATGCCCAATGCACACTTCGGTAAGTTCCCACTAAAACAGCAATGTTTTCTTTGCAAGAACGGAGCCTCCCTCCGTGTGGGAAGAACTTGCAGCCACCTCTCACGGGTCACTATTTTGCCATCACCCCCTTCAGGTGTGGGTGCTATGGAAGGTAGAGCACTTCCCCATCCCCAACAGGTGGAACTCACACCTGCCCCCAGCCCTGGTCGACCCCCACTTACTATATACAGGTAGGAGGGATAGGCTGAGCGAGGATAGCGCTTCACCCAGGGCGGGGTGCCCGTCTGCATGTGGATGAGTGTGGCCCCCAGGCTGTAGATGTCTGCTTTGGTTGAATGGCCCCTGCACAGGATTACCTCTGGGCTCATGTAAATCTGAAAAAGACAGGGGAAACATCAGCCTGATTGGTCTGGCTTTCCATTTCCATAATCCAGTTCTGGAAATTGACTCATTCACCTTTATCATATTTATTGCATGCTTCACCCCTTCGGAAGTGAATGCCATTGCTGTGTTCCCTTAAGCTAAGGAGAATAATGCAGACATTCTCTGGGAACCAGGCAGCCTTGGCTGGAGGTGTCTCTGCAGTCTGACAAAGAACATCTTTTTCCACAGAGGAAAAACATGGTTGATCTGGCAGCGAAGGGCCTGGAACCAAGAACTCACCTGGGACTCCCACTCATCAGAGTTCTACAAAGCACCGATGGGGGTAGTTAATTTTTCAATGAAAACACCAATTCCTTTCATATTTAAATGGATGCTACAAACATACTTCTTCACCTGTTCGTTATTAAATCGCCAATTATCTATAGTGATAAAGGTGGCAGTAGCCTACAGGGTATTAATGCCAATCGCTTGGAAGGAAAGAACTTAAAGAATAAAATGTAATGCTGCAAAAGTAATCCAATGAGTCATTTCTATGAACTACCTCATTTCTTGCAGCTCAGTGTCTAAATATTAAATGCGTGCCTATGATATTATATTTATATATTGATTTTCGCCCATGCTTCCTGGCTCATGCTACTCTCTGAACTTATCCTCTCCTTTCTCCTGTTCCTTTTTCTCCCTGAGGCAGGAAAATTCCTAACCTACCTTAGCTGATTGTAGGTCATAAGACCCCCATTTCATGAAGGGTCCCACCCCATGCCCAGGAGGAGGGAATGCTGCACAGAGAGGCCAGGAAAAATCTGAATGGACAGGCCTTGCTGGGTTTCCCCACTCAGTCTATTAATGTTAGATCACACCCTTTTTATCCAATCGTTATTTCTACACAGTTGTCCATGCTTCAATCATGCTTATGTAATGAAGCTTCCATAAAAACCCAAGAGCACAGAGTTCAGGGAGTTTCCACATAGGTAAACACATGGAGGTTCCTAGAGGGTGGTGCACCTGGGAGGGCACAGAAGCTCTGCGCCCTTCTCCCACACCTCACCCCATGCATCTCTTCAGCTGTATCCCTTGTAATATCCTTTTTAATAAACCAGTAAATGTAAGGATGTGTTCCCCTGAGTTCTGTAAGCTACTCCAGCAAACTAATCGAATCCAAGGAGGGAGTTGTGAGAACATGGGTTTATAGCTGGTTGGTCAGATGTTCCAGAGGCCTGGACTTGAGACTGGCATCTGAAGTGGGGACAATCTTGAGGACTGAGCCCTCACCCCGTAGGATCTGACACTATCTCCAGGTAGACAGTGTCGAGATTGAATTGAATTAGAGGATGCCCAGCAGCTGATGTCCCCTAGAGAATTGCTTGCTGGCTGGTGGGGAGAAATCCCCACACATTTGGTCTCAGAAGGCAGAAGTTGGTCTTCTGTGTTGTTGATTGTTGCTATGTAGGTATAGGAAAGGCTTTGGTGTGTTTTTTCCCACTCACTCAATGCAGTATTAACACTGTATAAGTTCTACTGATGTTTCATAAGTTGATGCCGAATAAGTAGGGCTAGTTTTATAAATAATTTCTCTAAGACGCGTTTGTTACTAAACTTAAAAAAGAAAGAGATAAAGAGAGCAAACACTGGTGCCCAGTGATTTTATTTATCACCGGTACAGACATATAGCAAACACCTTAATTACCAATATTTAGCTTTAAGTTTGTATACCGTCTGTTGCATGAACATGGGGAAGGCATCTAGTATTCCTGAAATACACTTCAGAGTAAATAAGGAGAGAACTAGCTTACAAAAACTGGGGAAATTGCCTGGTTTCCCCACCCTAGCCCTGTTCGACTCCTTCCTACAACACACTTCCGGGCTGGCTTCCTTTCACATGCAGCAAACAGGCTACACTAAGCCTCTTGTCTCAAACTTTCCCTGCAGCAAAGACAGAGTATTTGGATCTTGAAGGACTTTCTTACTAAATAAAATCACAAAATTAAAAAATAAATGCACAACATTGTACCTACGAGTGAACAATGATGTACTGTACATTTAAAAATTTGTTAAGAGGGTTGAGCTCATGTTAAATGTTCTTACTACAATCGAATAAAATTAAAAGAAAAAGAAAAAAAATAGAAATGCAGTGAGTATTATTAGCTGTCAAGAGAGGATGCCTATCTCCTCCCTGCCCCCTGAATAAAGCAAGGATTAGGCAAAGTGCCCACTGTCGCAGTAGCTGCACACAGGTGGCTTTGCAGGCTCCATGGGACTGCACACCATGGCAGGATTAGGGGATGGCAATATCCTGTCCAACCTGGTGGCCCGACTGCTGCTCCCAGGCAGACCCCCAGAGCTTCATGGCTCAGAGATCCTGCTTCCTCAAGCTTTGCAAGAGCCAGAACAGCCAGACCATGGAGTAGAAGGGTATGATGTTCCAGCACTCTTCAGGCTAGCTGACTGGAAGGCACAAAACAGGCCTGGTGAGACCAAGGCAAGGTTTCCTGAGAGTTCTACGTCCCCAGGCATGATCACTGGAGCAAGGGAACCTTGATGGTGGGATCTAGCCTTCACCTCTCAGCATGTTTATTAGAAAGGGAAGGAGACGGTGTGTCTCTGTATGTGTGCATGTGATGATTATATGTGACGTGTGCATGTGATGATTACACAAGGCAAAATCAAACAGACTCAGAGGAAAATAAGAACTTCTAAAAAAAGACCATGATATAAATAATTCTAATTCATTATTTACATTCACCATTTATTCTTTCTCTGTGCCATGTAACTCAAAAACCATAGATTAAATATATGCCATATTAACCTGTATATATATTACATGGTTACACTGTAATGTTCTGAGTATGAATGCTTAGAGAGAGAGTGAGTGAGAGAGAGAGATCAAACAGAGGTGTTTGTGAGCTGTACTGGGGAGATCAGAAATTGACTATGGCTATGCAGTAGCCATGTGATCAAGTTCTAATGGAAGAAAATCTGCATGGTTGATTCTGTCTAATTATATCTTATTGGCTCTTTAAGTGTGAGGAGTAAAAGCACACTTGGTGAAACGTTTCATTGGTGACTTCACAACCTTGCTCGTTATCAAACTTCAACTTGTGAGTACTGTACAGCTAGTAAATGCAAGTTGATTAGAAGAGAGTTTATAACTATGAACGCCAAAGCCAGTTTTGCATTGGCAGTTTGCATTAAAAAGCAATTTGCATTTGCTGAAAATAATGTGATCCAAATACTATTTGGGAGTGAAATATGCAATTATTCTATATCCAAGCATTCTGCTAGAGAATCCCAGAAAGGACGTGTCTTTCTCCAGCATTGCAAAATGTTCAATTTGACCACATTGCCAGGAAGAGAAAGGTATTTTCCATCTTTAATACCATAAATAGTTTGTTTCTTAAACTGGCTCCAGGAAAAAGGGTGGAATGTTACATATCTGAACTCCTGACTAATGCCAAAATATGCTGAAACAGTTTCCAAAGCAAACATGTCGTAAGCATTAGGTCTTATTAGATATTGTGCTTTGGTGAAGTATTCTTAAGATCTGGGTACTAAACACTCTTAAAAAAAAAAAATCTACAGTTTTCTCTTCTGGATATCATTCTGCTGAAAGACTATAAAGACTCCTCTCTCAAGTATTTGCCAGTAATAATGTCAGTAATATCATCAAATGCAAGACTTTTTTCTGCTGCCCAGGAGAGTCTTTGCTTTAAGAGAGTTAAGAAAAGGCTTATAGAATCTTGATTTGAAAAGAAGATAATTTTTTTTCACTGTGATTCAGTTCAGTGCAGCACATATACTAGCTAACGAAGGGTTGTCCTCTGGTTGACACCAAGATGAATCTGGTAACTTGAGGCCTAGGTGCAGCCAAGGACCCTCTCTCTGTTTCCCGTGGGCACTTCCTGCAGAGAGAAGGGCGTGGGACGGGGCGGCTCAGGCAGTGAAGCTTCCACGGTCGTGCAGAGGGGCCAGAGGGGAAGCTTCTGCACCATTTCCCTTCCCAGCTGCATCCGACCCCAAGCCCATCATAGCCTACTGTGAACTAAACTGCTGAACTTTAAATAATTACAGTACATTTAAAATAGGCCCTTCCAACAAAGTGTGGGGACCGCTGAAATACCACTGGGGGCACGGTCCTCATTAGCCTTGTCTGATGTTTCATCTCTGGTGTCCACAACAGCCTGCCACATAGCAGATGCTCAATAAATGCCTGCTAAATGAATCAATCATTCAGTTCAGTGATGTGGATGTGAAGTCAAATATATTATTTGAAAGTCCATGAATGTAGATTCAGGAAATATTTGTTTTTTGTTTGGTTTTGTTTTTTGCTTCACAGATTAGTTAAATACTATAACTATTTTATATCTTCAAGTAAAATTTATTTGTGCTCACTACTTGAGGTTGATTATAGGATCCCTAGGATTAAAAATAAGCCTTGTCAGTGCTCAATAAATATTAATGACCATGATAATTAAGACTATAATTGAACCAAAACTTAGTGATATTAGTTATATTAGTTTTATACTTTAATAATATATTAGTTATATTAATAAGTTATATAGTGGTTAGAGCTTAGGCTTAGACTCAGAAAGAACTGGGTTCAAGTCTGGGATCTATCACTGGCTGGGTAACTTTGGGCACTTTATTTTAATCTTTTCAAGCTTATTTCCTTATTGTAAAATGCGATTAATAATAGTTCCTGCCTACAATAATAGTATCTACCAACAACAGGGTTGTTGTAAGGATTAAATAATATAATACATTTAAAGTGCTAAACTTATAAAGTTAACTATAATTCCATAGTTGTTTTTTTAAATATGTGTTTATAATCTATTTTGGCATTTCATTACTTCCAAATGTTTTATATCATATATATCAGAATATATCACAAATATTATTGTGTATTATAAATAACACAGCAAAAATAAATAAATAAATAAGTGCTAAACTTAGTCCTGGGCACAGAGCAAGTGATCATTAAATTTGTTCCAGTGATAATAATGATTTAATGCACTGATTTTCTTCCTCTTCTTTGTCCTTCTTTCCCATAGTAATCCTAGAAAATTTTTTCTTTTTTACTCTTAATAAGATATTAGCCATTTTCGTGTGAATATAATTACCTCTGTTCCTCGAAGGTCCTTAGGAAAATAGATATCTTCAGTCATCTGAACACTTAGGCCAAAATCCACCAAAACAGCTTTTGTGGACATGAAAACAATGTTGCTTGCTATAATGAGAAGGCAATTTTTAGCATAAAATCAGCTATATATCCATAAATAAAACGAAAACATTATCTAAAACAACAATGAATCCCACATCAGAACAGATTGAAATGCTTTCCCTAATAAGATGGGTGTGTCATAACATTCGAAAGAAGATGGTGAATCGCAGGGAGAGTTTAGGTGAAAATCAGTTCAGATCCCTCAAGGATTCAGCCAATGTGGGTATAAGTGGCTGTAGCCATTAATAAGGTTCAAGAGCTTGAGTTTCAAATTCTAAGTTAGAAACATACTATTTTATTAGCAAGCCACTTTTCTAAAGCCAAAAAGTAAAATACTCATTTTTTCCCAGTGAAAGCTGTGCTAGTCCAATTTAGCACTAGGTATCACAGGCTGCTAGTGGGTCTCTCTTGCTTGTCTCCTCACCACATCTTACTCTTAGAAGGCAATCAGCAAAGGCTTGTTTAGTGGATTATTGTCAAACTGATGTTCAAAATTAAAAAGCTATTTGTTTCTCAAAAATACATGACTGCATGTATGTGTTTAAGTAAATTACTATTTTGAAAGCCTTGTTAACAAGGGCACATAGCTTCTGGTGTGGCCAGAATCTTTTCAACAACTGTTGGGTGATCATCCTTCCCTATGACTTTGAAAGCTGCAGCAACCCCACTTGATTCTAACACATGTCTCAGGAGCGTAAAGAAGGAAGGTGGGCCATGCTCCAAGGGAGCTGTCCTCCTTGCCACCAAGCATCTTCAAACTGAAGGGAAGACCCCATTTGCCTCCTGATAACTAGTCTCTTTAAGCCAAAAAGGGATACATCCAAAGATACTCACGCTTAATGTCATGGTGAATCACTTTCTTTGAGTGTAAAAAATCAAGTCCTTTGAGAACATGCTTTGTCACCCAAATAATTTCGAATTCTCTCATTGGTCCACAGCTCTCCAGTTTCTCCAGAACAGACCCTCCCTCGCCTGCTTCCATAAAGAGATGGACAGTTTCACCCCAAAGGACTGCACCATATAACTCAGCAATGTTCTCATGCCGGAAGCAAGCCTGGATTTCCACATCGGACGGCTTAAATTGATCCACTGGGATCTAGAACACAGTAATGAGAGCAAGATTCTCAACAATCCTGAGATAATTTTTTAAATATATAATACAGATCAACCCACAAATCAGCAGGCAAATATATGCCTTCAAGGATACTCTGACCTTTATGAAATTGCACTGCTGAGTTAAAATAATGTTTACCTCAGAGCTGCCTTCAGCTTTAGGTATAAAACTCAAAACAAAATAGTGAAATTTTCATTTAGAGTCTAGAAATCCAACCAAGGTTTTAAAATCAGGAACAAATCAAGAGTGATAATATCCCAACATTATACATATAATTTCTATGGCACCTAGATTTTGAGTTATATTTTTAATATTTCAACTTGTTGTGAGATAATATAAAGTCTTTGGTCCCACAGTTCATACTCTAGCAATGCATTTAAAATAAACATTGGTTATCCATCTACTCCATGGAAAACTGGACAGTTAATAATAAAGAAAGAAGTAGCTCTTTCAGAGCAGATAGATTTGTAAATATCTCCAAAATATAGCAGCAGGTGAAAAAAGCAAGATGCAGAAGTACATATTTTATGTTCCCATTTGTACAAAATTTTTAAACTATACACACATATGTGCACAGAAAATTTCACAAAGGACACATAAAAGCCCATTAACAGGAGTTGCCTCAAGGAAGGGGATCTTATTCTTCAGTCTACACTTTTTTGAACCTGTTTGAGGTTTTCAATCATCTGTGTTTTCTTTTTTAAGAAAAAATGAGCTTAAAGATTATATATAAGTACTTGCAGTGGATTGAATTATATCCCCCAAAACTCACTGAAGCTTGAATTGTGTCCCCCAAGTTTTATGTATTAGAAACTTAGCCCCACTGTGACTGTTAAGAGGGTGGGAAATCCTATTATGGTACTTGAAAGGTGGAGCCTTGAAGAGGTGATTGGATTGTAGGACCATGCAGCAGTAAATGGATTAAAAATGGCAACCAGGGGCATGGTTCTGAGGGCTTTAAAAGAAGAGAGAGTCTGTCTTTCTCTCTCTGCTCCCACCACCTTGCAATGTGAGACCCCTGGGTTGCTGTCACCATCACTGGATGGACTTTGGACTTCCCAGCCTCAGAAACTGTAAGCAATAAATTTTGTTTTTCTTTATAAATCACCCATTTCCAAGTATTTTGTTATAAGCAACAGAAATGGACGAATACAATACTACAAGGAAAACAAGTCCACAAAGCTATTTTCCCATGTTTTTTTGATGAAACTGAGTAACAGACACTTTGGTTCTATGACCTTTACAAACAATCGTTAGATTTTTTAAAACAATTTGAACATGTATCCTCTAAATGTAAGCCGCAAACAGCTTATCAAAATTCTTCCTCTTTTTCCTTTTAATAATAGATACTCTAGCAAATCCTTATGAAGAAGTGTATGAGGGCAACATACTGCTGGTCTTTTAATTATGATAAGAGAGACCGATACATAGTATTCAGCAATTACTTTTTATTGTACTTTTTGTTAATCAAAATGAGTGTATTTTGTTTTATTGCACTTAAAAAAATTAATTAAAGCAAAACAAACATAAAAGTGTACAAACAGTGTCTAACTCAACAAATTATCAACTGAACACAGAAATGTAACCCCCATCTAAATCAGAAAACAGAACTCTACCAGCACCCAAGAAACCCCCTTTTGACCCCTTCCAGTCACTACTCCCCAAGGGTACCCACTATCCTGACGTCCAGCAGCATGGATTTGTTTTGCCTGTTTTTATCCTTTACATAAATGGAATCTCATACAGTATGTCTTATTTTGTGTCTGGCTGTTTTGGTCTGACATAATAGTTATGAGATTCACCTACATTGTTATAGTTGTAAATCATTTATTCTCTTTCCCGTCCAATATTCCATTGTGTAAATATACCACATTTCTGCATCTAGGAAAGTTTCCAGTTTGTAACTCTTACAAACAGTGCTGATATGAACATGCTAGTACACAGCTTTTAGTGACCACGTGGACATGCCTCTGTTGGGTGTACCTACGAGAGTGGAATTGTTGGGTCATAGGGTGTGTGAATACTTGGCTTAGGGAGATACTACCAAACAGTTTTCCAAAGTGGCGGCACTTCAGCAGTTACTGTTTAATAAGAAGAGATGGGATCTTTTCAATAATTGGTGTATTAAATTCTGCCCTTTAAATTTGCAGTCCTGGGAAGCCTTCTGTTTTCCCAGTTTCTGCTTCTCTAGGAGCAGCATGTAGATTGGCTCTCACACTGCAGGACAGTTACCCTCCATTCCACTTCAAGACAGATGATGTTATCCAAACTGCTGCTAAGTAAGCCAGCACTTTCCTTTTAATCGTCAACGAACTGAATTAAAAGCAACTATGCAAAAAAAAAAAAAAAAAAGCAACTATGCACCTAAGCCAAGGTTTAGGGGCTGAATGGGCCCAAGAAGCAAGCAAATCCAGAAAAACAAAGGCTTTGGTGCAAGGTACACTAAGGTAAGATACAGTCAAAGGGTAAGAACCTTTGGTTAATGAAAATTAAAAAATAACAAACAAAAGCCAGAATGCCAAACAAACAGTGAGCCTTGTCTGGTTTGAAAGTACATACCAGCTTACACGCCATTCTTTTCTTTGTCTTCATATCTAGTGCTAGGTACACTTTTCCAAAGGCCCCCCGAGGAATGAAATCGGAGCCAATATTCCTGTAGGTCAGCTTCCAAGGGATGAGTAGGACATCTGAGTCTATTTGGTAACGTCCATTTTGGGGAGTGATTACCTAGAACAAATTAAAAACAGGAGAGGGTGAGAATTTCAGCGAAGTTGGCTGTTTCTAGGACCCACCCATTAGAAGTTTGTTGTTTCAGAAGCATTCTTACACAGTGTTTGAAATCAATGTCACCATGTGTAATCCTAACACTGTACAAGGACTATATTTAGAGCTTGAGCAAGACAGAGAAAGCATGTAACAGACATAGGTCCCTGGTCAGACCTGGTCCTATTTCCATCTTCTCATGAGTAATTAGTTGCCAAATAGAACTTTGAAAATTATTTATTTAAGGGAGCATGACTGCGTGACCAAAAGGCTGAAAATAAAGATTGCATAGATATAAAGTGTGCCTGCAGGTTGACTTGTTTCTATTAACATGTGCTAACCTGTTAGTCCACATAGCTATTGCTCACTGTGATGCACACAGAGAGAGTGTGGAAATTAACTGACGATCACGGAGGATTTTCGAAAACAATGTGTTATGCCAGAGCTATGAGTTGACAGTGCTACATAAACAAAGCAAGGGCTCAATTATTTCTCATCTACTTACTCACTGAATATTTACTGTGCGCATGGTATAAGCTAGGTACCATGTTCGGCACTGAGGAGGCAGCCACAAACAAGAGACAGGTGATCCCTGACCTCTGAGAGTTCAAGAGCAAGCAAACACTTAGAACTAGATGTTTCAAAACCAGTTAACCCCAAAATTAAACGAGATATATCCTGACAGCAATGTGGGTTACAAGGGTGTGTGCATTTGCCAAAGCTCACCAAACTGGACATTTAAGAGCTGTGTATTTTACTGCATATAAAGTATATCTCAATCTCTAAAGAGGAAAAAGCTAAAAGCGAAAATAATTATCATTAAAATGAAAAAAGTTAATATAGCAATCTATAGGAAATATGACCTGGAACACATGCCTAAAAGATGTCTAAAGTGTCATTTCAAGGGATAAACAGTCTCAAAAATACTACTTTCTTCTAAATGTGATTAGTAATATTGTGGGTTCAGGTTATGAATTTAGGAATTATGAAACTGTCCAAGGACATTGAGTTATTTCAAGTTCAAGCCGAAGGGGAAGGTGATAACCCCCCAAAGCTACTGCATGAGAAAAGAATAAAGCCCTGATTCATCTGCAGATGCCCAAGGCTCCCCACTGGGCCACTGCTACAGGAAGAGTTCTAGTAACCTTAAGGCTTGTTCATTTGGCCTCCATTCTGGCTAATTTTAGCTACAGATCCCACAAAGCAATGTGTTCAGTAATTAGTCAGGGAATGAAGCAGAAAATAACTCTAATACTTAGAAATGCAAAGTCACTAAATTTACAGATTAAATATTTACTGAGTGTTTCTGCATAGGGATCTAGAGGGAATACGAAGAAATACAGACCACGGTCTTGCCTTGTTCAAAATATGACCTCCTTTCAAGGAGTGTGTCACTTCTAGTCGCCAGAGGCTTCTTTTGGCAGCATGCCGACAACATGGTGAATTCAGTCTCTTTCTACATTCAGACAGAACCATACTCACAGTAATCAGCTGGCTCGCTTGTTTCCTCTCTCTTGTTATTAAATATTTACAGACCTAATTCACTACACCCCGCAGTTCACCATTTCAGTGTTTAACTCACCTTCGTGAAGGCTTTTTTTTTTTTTTTTTTTGTCTTTTTTGTGACCGGTAAGGGGATCGCAACCCTTGGCGTGGTGTCGCCCTCACCTCGCTCAGCCAGTGAGCGCACCGGCCATTCCTACATAGGACCCGAACCCGCGGTGGGAGCGCCGCTGCGCTCCCAAGCGCTGCACTCTCCCGAGTGCGCCACTGGGCTGGCCCACCTTCGTGAAGGTTTTACTTTTGTCCAACCTTAATGTGTTACTTCCCAATCTGACCCAGTGTCCTCTTCCTCTGTGCAAGAGAACCAAGGGTAACAATAGCAGCCTTGTGTTGAGTGCTAATTGTGGGCCAGGCACTGTGCTCAGTACTGTAACACGTTATCTCATCCAAGTCTACAACAATCCTCTGAGGTAAGGACTATTTTTATCTCTAATGCACAGATGAGGAAACTGCCTTCAAGAGGCTAAGTAACTTGCTAGTCAGGGCCCGAGTTAGGATTCAAACTCAGGTCTGTCTGATCCCAAAGCCACAGTTCCTAGTCTTTGGGTAAGAGCCTTTTATCTTCTAGAAGGCTATAATTAAAGCTGAGCTATGAGGGAAACCCAGTTATTAAAAGCCTGCATTTACATGACACCAAGTACACCTTAGCTCTCTCCTACTTAGATTGAATACTGCAAATTCCTTCAGCCCTATTTTACCACCTCCTGTGTTCTGGGGACCCTTCTCTGAATGCCCTGTGAGTTTTCCATGGCTACTTTGATGATAAGCCTTGAACTTCCAGTGTGATGTAGAAGTCCTGACCAGTTTGCAGTTCTGCAAAGTCCCTGGCTCTTTCCCTAGCCCCAGATGTTGCCTATTTGGATTTAAGGCAGGTTTCTTCTTCTTTCTAGGGGACCCTCCAATCTTATGGAACTCTATGCTGTCTTTCTTTCTCCCATTCCTCAACTTACCAAAGTCATCTTCAAGTGCAGACATGATAAGCACACTTTCTATTTCCTCATCCAGACCACTGTCTATACTAAACAATGCTGGGCCCAGGAGTGGCACTTAAGAAAAATTCTTAGGTATTTTAGTAAGAATAAATTCCATAAGTGACTTGTGTGATATGGCTATTATGGAACAGATGTGATATCAGAGCCATACCTTCGAGAACGAAGCCACAGTTGGCTCTGTCCTTCTACGCTGGTCACACAACACATGGACCCCCATGTTCAAGTTCTGGGCTATAAGATTGGCACAGGCATTGGCGTAAGCTCAAGTTCAGGGGGCACTACCCAGATGATGGAAAAGTTTACACTACTCTACCTGAGAAGTAGCAAACGCAATTAGAAATGATTGTGAAAGAAGAGAGAAGACCTGGGGAGCATGCAATTTTTAAAATATTGGAAGAACTGTCATAAGGAAGGGGAGTAACAATTGCATACAACAACTACAATCACAATGGCTTGCATTCATTAAACACTCACTGTGTAAGCAGGTCACATGCATTCCAAACAATAATCCTATGGAGTAAATGCCATCATGCTACCCACTTTACTGATGAGTAAACTGAGGCAGCTAAGCCATTTCAGAGCTGAGCTACATACCCAGGTACTGAATTCAAGGCCCACAGTCTTCACAACTGTTCATCACATACACCTTTTCTATGCCCAAAAATTAGGACAAGGACTCAGGGGAGTCAGAGATGATTTTACTTCTATATAAGAAAGAACTTTCTTCCATTTAGAACCGGACAAATAGGAAACTAAATGCCCCAGTATGTGATGAGTTCCTCATCATGACAGATGTTCAAGCACAGACCAAAATGCTCCATCAATTACTGGAGATGTTTAAGGGGGTGATTCAAGCATCAGACAGAGGGCTGCACTCAAGTATCTTTAAGGATTTTTCAACTGTGAAAAGCCATGACTCCATGACTAACTCCTGAGGAACATCATTCAGCATCTCACACTCATATCCATTAATGAATCCTTTGGGGCCCTTTGGCTGCCCGTATAACCACCAAAGAGTTGAGTGTTTAGAACTCGTTTTAGATTATTCATCCCCAGGTCAGGCTATGAATTGGCCTAGACTATAAATAACTTGTAGCACTCTTTACACAAAGCAATTCCTGGATTAGTCCCCTAAAATTTCTTCCCCAGGTCCTGCTGGATGTTGGTGGAATCTTTAACAAATATTATCTTCAGAAAAATAGCATACACTTACACACACACACACAAAATACCATCCAACATGCCTGTGCTTCAGGATATTTTTATGATTCCTGGTTCTCCACCCTGTCTTATTAACTCTACAGCATCATGGTTGTTGGCTGCCTGAGTTCACCAGGTCTCTGTGCCTCCAGGCCTTTGCACATGCTGTTCCCTTCATCTGGACTCCCCTGTCCCCACTTCCTCTAGCTGACTCCAACTCAGTGCTTCAGACCTCGGCTTTGGCACCCATCCTTCTTGGAAGCCTGTGCTGCTGCTCTCCCTCCCTCTACCCACATCCCTAGAGCAATCAGGGCATAGATGTACTGGGAACTGGCACACTGTACTATAATTGCCTATTCGCTTGCCTTCCACATGCACCAGGCAGTGAGCGCCCAGAGGCACAGCGAGATTTGCCTCCTGTACCGTCCTGTCTGGCATTGCCTATGATTAGAGAAGACAAGCCCCCATTCCTAGGTCATTATTTATGCACAGACCTGTGATAGGTTACTAGCAGTCACAGGGATTTATCTGATCTTTAATGGCAGCAACAGGAAAATCAACCATGGTCCCCAGAGCCATCGACCCCTGGGTTGATTTGCCTAGTGAGGCCAGGCCAACATTCCTGATTATTTTAAGGTCCTCTTCTCATTCCATTCTGTTTTTTAGTTTTCTTGTTTTATATTTTATATTCTTGCTCATTTAAAAAAATTTTTTTTTAAGTTTTAAAGATCCCTGCCTTTATGATATGTCCCCTTCTTAAGTTTCCTCCTCAATATTCTTTGTTCATTTATAGAGCACAGGTTCTACGGTAGGTAATGAAACATCTTATCTTACTCTTTCCTGATAAAATTGTCACTTCCTTTTAATGTTTTAGTTTCTCTCCTTTTCTGCATAGCTTTTCTGGCCCCACTGTATATTCACAGTGAAGTTCTATGGTCCATCTCTTATCAGTGTGATGGACCAGGGGAATGGCCAAACAGTCTAATCTGTACATATTTACAAGCAAGAATTATTTGTTTATTCTGTATGTTTTCATTTGGAATGCCCATTTAAACAAATAAATATATAAAAAACATGAGAAAATACATACACAATTATATTCTTTATGATAGACATATATATTATTTTGAACCAAAGTTCTCCAGCTATATACTTGAGCTAAGAAAATCAGGTATTGCTCCTAGTTCAGATTATTACTTCCCATGTATAAAAGGAAATAATATTCAGAAGGTAAACTCCAGTAGTTAGTCAACTATTAAATACAGTTTGGTATATCCATACCAAAGCAATGTAAAATGCAATCTTGCTTCATATCGAGTTACATCTGAACACAACTGGCTTCTAACCAAACAATTCACTACATAGTTGACCTAAATTACTGTGTTGTTTTTAATTAAATGAATGTAGTATGCAAAAAAACACCAAAATAATTAAGTACTTTGTCCAGACTCATTTGACAGACTTTCCCCTAACGTTAGCCATTTTGCCACTTAGATAATACCAAAGGAAATAGAGTCACTCTCAACAATAAGTATGTTTTGCAGGTTACCACCTACTCCTTTGCAAATTGTTCTTTTTTAAAAAGTAGATCACCTTTAGTCAGCACCTACATTCACCTCTGACACGTTAAGAGTCTGCCAGAATCCCAGACACACGTAAACACTTCACCTGATCTACTACTGTGGCAACAAAGTGTTGCTACAATATTTTGGATTATTTGCATACTTGGGATGACTAAGGAAATATATCATTTGTCATTCATACTTTGCCAATTAAAGAGAGTGAATCTGTACATAGCTATGTACTGCCTACAAACTACATTTTTGCAAGAATTGAATTTAGTCAGTATTAATCTTATGATATTTCAAAATGTGACAAGAGAGGAGCAAATAATTCAGCCTTCAAAAAAATTAATTAGAGACAAAGTGTTTATTCCTCTCGCAGATGAAGGATTCTCGTTTAGCCTTTTTCTTCTGCATAAATGATAAGTGAGCTTTTTAATGAATTGTTAAATTAGAATACATTCTACTTAATTACCTTTTTGTAGAACTACTACTAAAATATGGTCAGGACTCTTTAAATGGAACATTTAATGAAGACTTTTTTCATCATGGAGGTGATTCTTACTGAAAATTACATTTTTAAAAATCATACCTGGCAGCCAGTCTAAACCAAGTTCAAAAGCTACTCTGCATTAAAAGAAACTGCAGTAGTAGAGCTGAACAACACAGCACACGACTGATCAGAAAAAACATACCATGTTTAATAAAATTCCAGATTCCTGTGGTCGGTGTCCATAAAAATGCTTTGTGGTATTGGATATATGGTTCGCAAAAGCAAGCAAATCCTCCACAGTTCCATATCTGACTGATGACAACCAAGGCACCTCTTGGCCACTTAGCAGCAGAGACTCCGAACGTTCCTCATTTTGATTACTGTCTTGACACATAGTCAGTAGGCTGGGTTCATAAACTGCTGGTTCTTCACTTGCATAGAGATTTTCCATAATGTCTATTACATCTGACACGTTTAAATGTTTAATCAATAAATCAATTTCTTCTTTATTGTCACTTCCAGTGCTCATGAACTCCATTACGGCTGCACTTTCAGGAGAGTCTACAAAAGAATGCACAAATACTTAGCTTACTACATTTGTATTTGCATTTGAGACCAATGGGAAACTGACATAAAAGGACTGGGAATCGGCTTCTATATGCCTCTGTTTATAAAATGAGGGTTCTGTGTCAATAGCGTGTGTGAATTCAAGTTGACAGTGCGGAGTTGAAAGGGACCTTGGATAACCTTCAGTCCAGCTCACTTTGCAGAGGAGAAACCTGAGATCCAGAGAGCTTACTCGTTACTCAGGGAGATGGTGGCATCAGCTACAGCCACTGAAAACAAACTTTCACTAAACATAAACATGAATAAAGAACAGCTCAGGAATCTTTGAAGAGCTGAGGCTCCAGTCTCTTTACAGCTTCCAACCTTGCACAACCCAGATGTTGCCCCAAAGTAGCATCCTCCCTGCAAGAATCACTATGGCTTTTGTGCCTTGGGTGACTTCAAAGAAAAAGGATTACTTTACTAAAGTCAGGAGCTAACCTGGAAAATAAGTCCAGGCCCTGACAGCCAGAAGCATGTAAAATGGATTTTCAGCTAAGCAGATTTGATGATGATAGGTCCAATTTCAGGAATAATTCTGATGCAAATAAATTAAACAGCTCACTGGAAGGGGGACAGCCAGCCTCAAATTCAAGTTCTCTCAGTGATGAGTATGAGAAAGGACACAATTCATTTAACCTGTGGTGCAGCTGTCCCCTACTGGGACCAGAATTCTTTAAGAGTACAAAGCAAACATTTCTAGGGTCCCAGAACATTAATTTAATATGTAGATAAATGACCCTCTAGGAGCTGTGGTAGTAGAAAAGGGCCAGGAAAGCTAAATCTGTCATAAGCAAGACAAAGGAAAAACCAACTGAATATGTTTGCCAAAACTGCATTTCGGTTTTTAAATACAAGTCTGGTGCTACACTTGGAGATCTGTACATGAGAAAAAAGAAGAAGAAAAGGTAAAAAGTGACACTGTTACTCAGGATTTTAAACAACTCCTTCCCAAAAGAGAAAAGGATCTGAGAGATCAAAGAGACTTTTGAAGCATGTCTATTTAAACCACTGTCCTCCTAAAAGCAGAGCCTCTCTCTGAAAGATATTTCAGGTTCTTGAAGGCACAAGCCATTAACACACACAACACTCAGTGCGAAAGCCCCGATCAACTTGGAGTTTCAGTTCAAAGCTCCAGGAAATGCTCCACCATGGGCCACCTGTACACATGACCCAGCCATCTGCGTCTGAGTGAATTTCATTTGACAAAAGAACTACACAATTTAGTGTCACTATTAACTTACTTGATGGTCATTTTCTGATGTGCAAATTGTGCCACTGGAAAGCCATGTAGCATCCCACAGCCTAACATTCCTCTAGACTCAGACTGCCTGGGGTCAAATCTCGCCCCTGCCCTCCCCCCCACCCCTCAATTACTGCCTGCAGGTGTTGGGCAAGTACCTTAACCTCTCTGTACCTCAATTTCCCCCATCTGTAAAATGGAAATAATAACAGCACCTACCTCATGAGGTGGTTGTGAGGATTAAATGAATTCATGTGCATAAGGTGCTCAGCACAGTGTCCGGTGCAAAGTAAATAAGCCGTGTCATTTGTGGCTGCTTTATGTGCATAAAGAGAGAAGAACTGTGTCAGACGTCTGGCTGTGCAGATACTGCATTACCCCCTTTCTCATCTGCAAATGGGATGTGGCTACCTATTCCCCTGGCTTCTTCACAGTCAATTTTGAAGATTGTATCTGAAACAAGAGACAAAAAAGGCAGAAACCTATGAAATGCTTTGATGGCTGTTATCACCACAGTTAAATCTAGAGAGGAAAGGCAGCTTCCTCTCAGAAATCTTGTACATCTTTGAGGGAGATGGTGATTCAGGTTTGTTCTTGGAGTCTGTTAAGTTATGAAAGGAACGTCTTAGTTTAATAGAGGAACATTTGACTTTGGTTTCACCGAACTGTTTAGTTGCAGTTTCTGCTCGTAGAATTTACTGGAAAAACAGAAGTTAGAAGAAAAACAGCCTAATTCAGGGCCCCACTGGCTGAAAAGATCCAAGGCTCTTGGACCTACCTATCAAATGGATGACATGACAGAAAATAAAGTTCCCAATACTAACATGACTCAGTCACGAAAGAGGAAAAAAAGTCTACAATCCAAATTCACTCAGCTGATCCAAAGAGGAAAGACAGGTTTTGGTTTTTAGATACTGCAGAAAGTCTCAAGCATGTATATGTAAAAGCTAAGACGTTAAACACATATGCATACACACATCCCTAAATTGCCAGGGGAGAGGGGGAAGGAACAAAGGAGGACAGGCGAGGTGGAAATGTTTGACAGATTTTCTTCAGCGCCTGCATTAATTCCTTAGCAACGCAGGGCTCCTGTCATGAAAATCTCTACTCCCCAGCAACCCTGATGACCAGTTCGCCTGTTAAATGCTCCTGCAAAAAGCCTCAGCACTTTCAGGTCTTAATTTAGCAGACAATATGCTAATGGTTTCTGAGTTAGTCACGACCAGTATCCACCTAGAAAAAGTGGGGATTGTGAAGGTTTTCAGTTTAACAATAAAGACTTTTAGTATAAGATGACTGTCCCCCCAGACACAGTTTACAATGAAAATCCTCATAAAATTCCTACTTCCTAGCAGGACAGAAAATTACACCAATTTTAGAAATGGAAAGATGTGCAAATATAAACGAAATTATTTACTTCGAATTACAGTAGAAATCAACAAAATCAAGAAGAAATTCTATTCCTAAACATTAATGGCATACTCTTGGCTACTTCCATCAACAGAAACAAAACTTGAGTGTTTCCTGGCAAGTGTGAGTGAAAATGGCCAAGATTATGGCATAAGCTTCTGCCTAACAAAGGGTGATTATACCTTATACCATTTAAAAGATTTTTTTGCCAAAATAGTCCATTCCCCTCCTGGCACATATCTTATTACATTTTTTGTTCTCAAAAAGCCCCAGAATGATGCATTCCAGCCATATAGAAGGACGACCACTGTTTCAAACCTCTAGATGCCTCAACTATCCAATTTTCCTTACACAACAAAGTCCTTAAGGGTCATCTGCCAAAACGTACTGCACACAAACCTCAACCCACTGGAGAGAGTTGGGGGCGTCAGCTTGACTCGCGTTATACGTATGTAAAGTATTAGTTTCTTTCCTCTTTTTTATCAAATATGTCTTTCCAAAAGCGAAATAGACAAGTATCCCAACATTTCACAAGACAGCTCGTGGCCTTCCCCTGTTAACTTTTGGGACAATCCCTGCGCACGCCAGGCTTCCTTCTAAATCGTGATATGGCATTACCACCGAAAAACACCTTCTATGAAATAACTTTTCTCCTGGCATTCTTTCTTGGACCAAAATCCCAGCATTCATGTTCTGCTAGGACCACCCTTTAGTCACAGAATAGAATCTGGGTTATAAATATAAAATTAAGTTTCAGCCACTGAAAGGCTCTCCACTCCGCCAACCCCCATGCCCACTCCCTTCCTCCTGGCCCTTAAAGCCTAGGAAGCCTTGAAGGGCTAGTAAATTATAAAGGCACCCATAATTCAGGCAGAGGGAAGCCGGGTCCTCCAGCCTCCGAGGGGCACTCACCGAGGCTCGGCAGGGAGAGGGCTGCCGTCCAGGCGGCGAAAGCGGGTCCCTGCTTCCCTGCGCACTGCCCAGACTGGCCCTGCCCGGACGCTGGAGATCCGGGAAGGAGGAGGAAGGGGGAGGAGTCGCGACTCTGCACCCCGTGAGACCCTTGCGCAAGGTGCTTTCCAGCTGTGCCTGGTGCAGCCGGAGACCCGCGCGAAGGGCAGAAGCGCGGCGGCGCGTGCGGCGGACGTGCCCCCACCTCCCTTCGTCCCGGAGTTCTCCCCTCTGCGGGGGGCGCCCTCCATTTCTCGGTGGGAACTCCCGGAGCACCCTGGAGGGGCACGACCCTAAAACCACCCCGGAGCCCCGGAACTTTGGTTTACCTGCAGCCTCCGCACGCCCCCGCTGGCTCAGTGCTTCAGCCGCGGTCCCCCGAAGGCTCGGTGCACAGCTGGTGGCCAACTCTCGGGAGCCGGACACGCCGGGACACCGAGGTCTGGCGGCGGCACAAGTGGGAAGCCAGGGCGACAGGCCCCGGAGCGTGGCGCGTCGTCCAGAGCCGAGCGGACGAGTGAGCCCCGAGCTACGCGCTCGGCCCCTGACTCACAGCGTCTGAGCTGGCCCAGGGGCGGCGCGGCGAACGCCAGCCGCCGCCTCCCCGCCTTTTCCATTTCCCCTTTCTCTCCGTAAACAGAGAGAGACTGCCCGGTTGCAGGGGAAGCCGGAGCCCCCGCGCTGGGAAATTCCGTCCTCCCCCCGCTTGCCCTCGGGCGCCTGGGCGGAGCTGAAGGCGGGACAGGGGAGGAGCGCAGCGGGGCGCGGGGAGGGGCGCGGGCCGGGCGCTGGATCCCAGGATCGCCTCCCCGTCTTGGGGGGCGGGCGGACTGGGGCGCGGGACAGGAGCTGTGGCCCCAGTTGAGGGCCTGGGACGCCGATGAGTTTTCCTCCGGATCTGGTGGCAGAGGGCGTCCTAACGGAGGGGTTGGGAGGGGCGACAGTGTCTTTTCCAGGTCGCTAATAAAGATCGTATGTCCTAGTGTGCTCGCGCCCTCGGCCCTACCTACTCGTATCCCAGGCTTGGGCGGGGAGGGCACGCTCCCCAGTGGGCCGCGCAGGCCTTTCTCCGTGCGCCCCACGCCTTAGGGGGATAGAGGTGCCACGTGCTCTCCCGGCTGGGCTGCGGGAGGCACCAGGAGCTTCTGGACTTCTCGGAACCGCGTCTATCGATCCGATTGAGGGGTAGCCAGGACCGGCCCCACCCAGATTTCGGTTCAGGTCCACACACACTGAGGGCGATAATCCGTGGTCCCCACGCACGGACTCCGTTTTAAAGATTTGGGAGAGGCTGTCGCAGGGTGGCCCCGAACCTGCGGGTTGAGCGTCGGGAGCGGGGCCAGATTCCGCCAGCAGAACCTGGTTTTGTTCTTTACAGTCTTTATTGGAACTGGTAATTTTGTGGCACCTCCCCATAACAAAGTGTGCTTGTATTGGTCTCCCCCCCCCGCCCCCGCAACCTTTAATCCCAGTTGCTAATCTGAGACGTCCCTTCTTGAGTGGAAAGCGATTACTCCAGGTGAAGCCGGAAGAGTCCTAGGGAAAAGGCGCCCCTCTGCACGAAATCCGCTCTGCGGGACATTCCCTATACCTGTGTGGTTGCACCCCGCCAGCTCACCTCCCCCCATGTTTCCCAAGTACCCCAGCACCTACTTCTATGAGCCAGGCATTTTGCAAGACAGCCCCAAGAACGGGAGATAAGGTAAGGTAGACACCCTCTCGGTCCACCGGCCGGGCGTCCCGGGCTTACTCCCTCCGCACTGTCAAAACTGCATCCAACCAGCTCTAGAGCTCCCCACGTTTCTTCTGTGTAAAGTGCTATTCCGACCCAAGGAAGTCATAAGAGAATTGCTGGTGACCATAGGCTCGCTGGGGTGACAGCAGGGCCCTCGATGTAGGATCTAACTCCCATACCAGCAAACCCAACTAGCAAATAAAACGGCGGGAGCTGATTGACTGACTTGGCATGAAGTCACCCCTCTCCCCCTATAATTTTAAATGCTAGAGCTAATCAAGTGATGTGACGTGAATGATGCGAGACATTCCCCATCCCCTCGAAATCTCCGGGTGGTTCCCATGCACCTGGAGGAGAACCCCTTCTTGGGGGCTTGGCCTTTCTGGTCTTGGAGGGAGGGAATGCAGCTTAGACCAACCCTGCAGGCTGGGCAGGAGAAGCCCCGCCGGCCTGGATGCCAACTCGGAGGAATTTGGCACTGGCTCACGAGCGGATTATCCCAGGCGACTCTGAAACTGAACTATCAATACTCCTTTAGCCTTTTCGCTGGAAACCAGGTTAGCTCAGCCTCTCGTTGTAACCTGAGAGACATCTCCTCCTCATCTGTGTGTTTAGACAACAAAGGATGATCTTTATACGCATTTTAAAAATAGAACCATGCCACCACTCCCCTCTTGGCCCCCCTTGAATGAGCTCATTAAAACCACACCTACTGTTCTGGGAACTGACTATTAGCCTTACTTCCTACTTAGAGGGCTCCCAAATACAGCTGCGTTTTAGGGAGCCGGTGAAATGGCTGGTCGGGCAGGGTTCTCTCTGGCTGCTCGTGACTTATGCAATAGCAGATTTCATCTGTTGGGGAGAATTAGGTTTTACTTAAAAACACTTTAAAAGTCTAACAAAGTTTGAATCTGGCGACCCCGAAGAGACACCAAAGAGAGAATGCAGTTTAAAGAAAGAAAAAGTTGATGAACTCCTTGCATTTTTCTTGGTCGGGTCATTTTTAGACAGACTTACAAAAGCAATCCTGCTCTTTTAGGACCATGCTAGCAAAGTGAGTTTTAAACTTGCCACTTGACTCAGAGCGTGCACAACCACGGGGCGGTTATTGGAGAAGTCATTCTAAAGTACATCGTGAAGCTGTTTGCAGACAACAAAATATACATGCAAATAGAGTTGCAACCGGTTGCAGTTTACCTGAAGACTTTCTCCACTCACAGGTTGGAACAGTAGTGAGTTTGTAATCTGTAGTTTGGAAATCCGAATTCATTTACTCACAGAAACAAAATTTTTAACAATGGGTAGGTTACCCAGTTAGCCCATTAACCTATGTAACCACAAGTGGGGCTCTATACTAATAATACAGGGCACTGTTTTCCAGTCTTTTTCATATTCATAAAATATGGAATTTTATGAATAAAATAAACTGGAACAAATTGGGAGATACCTATATGTGGCTTGGTGAAAAATACTCTTCATTTTCTTTTTAAAATTATAATAATAAAATGTGAACTGATGAAGGAAGTTAAGTACTGAATTTGAATAAAGCTTTAAATGAGATATTTTTAAAGTTAAGAGGAACTCAAGCCTTATTTCATGAGTGTAACTTTTTTCTATGTGGTTTTATGTTGAAACAACTGTACAATTTACTAATTAAGATGTGAATAATGATCTCTTCACACTTCTGGTAATAATCTTCATATGAGAAACTGTACAGACATATAGGTAATAGTTTTAAACTATTACTATAATCTTAAATTTTTTTAAACATTTTAAAAATATGATAGCTCATCTTTATCTTTTGTGGACATATGTTAGTTTATTATGACAATGTGAGTTAATTTCAAATATAATTGCCCTTTTTTTTTAAGGGTTTCAAAATAATAAAGCTTTAGCATGCTGAACAATTTATGCATAGTTAGAGCAGTTAGCTCGGATAGAACTAAAAAGGCAAATTAGCCCAAAGGATGAATTATCCAATAGAGGTGGAGATTTAGGGCCACCTCCCCCAGTGTGCCCCACCCCTGTCACTGACTTCTTGGCTTTTGGCCTTGTTCCTCTGGTACCTGAAACTCAAACTCCTTCCTCTAGCACTGCCTGGGCCCCCTGCCCACGAGCAGTAGCAGCGTGTTCAGCAGCTGCTCCTTGAGGGAGGATCTGCTCAGCCTCCCTCAGCATCTTAGAGGGGATCAGGGATGTCCACCAGACCTGTGGGGACCACAAGATTATCATTAGATTCTGTTCTGCCCCACCCAGCAGCCCCCTAAGATCTCAGAAGAGATTGCAAAGGCAATAAGCCCTGCAGCCTCAGGCTCCACCTGCCTGCCCTGAGGAATAATGGGGGTGATTATCTATAATGCATTTATGGCCCATGTCCACCCTCAGCTCCTATACCCTCTCCTCTTCTGATCCTCCCTAGGATCGCGGGTGGGGGAGCACAGACAAGGATGAAAGAGACAGTCTTCTCTGTCCTCCTTCCTTTTGCCTTCTCCTCTCCTTTAGGAAGCGTTACTGTATTCACCAACTTTCACCATCGCTATGCAAAATGGGAACAGCAATTAACAAAGGAAATGGGGCCCCTGGCAGAGATGGAGTCCTCACGTGGAGGAAGAGGAGAGAAGTGTCCCGCTAGCCTCGGGAAGAGAAGGGGAGTTCCTCAAAGCACTCAGCTGTGACTGTTTGTATATGAAGGCCCTGTGTCAACTGGGCCTTTTTGTGAATGGAGATGGTCTGTTCTCTTGTGCGGAAAGCTAAAACTTAGATCTCTCCAAGTGCCTAAGTTGCCTTATTCTATATGATAACTGTTATGTTTTTTAGTGCTTGCTTAGTGTTGTGACTTCCCCAAATTCGAGGTCCTTTGAAAACAGAAACTATTGCTCTATGCTTCTCTGTTCTACCTCCCAAATGGAAACTCCTGGTGCAGCATTTCTTAACTGTGGCCTTCCGAAATGACCACACAACTCAGGACTGCTCCCAGGAACTGTGCAAGGCTCTGTCCTTGAGCCTATGCAATAGTTATCATTTGTCACACTTTCAGAGAGGGAGAAAGGCTCAG